>NC_090034.1:26854874-27215499 GCF_037176765.1 Anolis sagrei | reverse complement strand
TTGTGCCACAAAAACAACGAAGTTTCTGGAGTAGAACAACTACTTTCAAAGTAAGGACTGTACAGTTAAACAGGAAACAATATTTCCAATAATAATGCCTGGTGGCACAATGGGTTAAACCGCTGAGCTGCTGAACTTGCTGACTGAAAGGTTAGCAGTTTGAATCCAGGGAGTGGGGCAATCTCCCACTGTTAGCCCCAGCTTCTGCCAACTTAGCAGTTCAAAAACATGCAAATGTGAGTAGATCAATAGGTACCGCTTCTGCGGGAAGGTAACAGTGCTCCATGCAGTCATGCGGGCAACATGACCTTTGAGGCATCTATGGACAATGCTGGCTCTTTGGCTTAGAAATGGAGATGAGCATCAACCCCCAGTGTTACACAGGGCTACCAAGTCAGCATGACATAATAGTGAGAATGTTTTGATTCAAACTTGGGAGACTCAGAATGAAGTCTCCAATGAGCCATGGAAATCATTAGGCAACATTAAATTAGTCACTTTCTGTCTTTCCTATTTTGCAGGATTGTTGTGATGAGGATAAAGAAGGAGGCAATAAGAAAAGCATGTAAGCTAGCCTTATGGGACAGCTGTATGTTATGTCCAATATTTATACTGAATGTATCTAAAGGCATTTGATCCTGACTAATCTCAGAAGCAGGGCCAGCCCTGATTAGTATTTAGCATTTGGACAAGACACCAATGGATCACGTCGGTTGTCCTTTGGAGGAAGGAACAGAAAAACCACTGTTGGGTATCATTTGCCTAAGAAAAGCCTTATGAAAAATCCATAGGGTTGCCATAAGTCAACAAGGGACCTGAAGGCACATGTGTACTTTACAGGAAGCAGGGAAGCTGGGGAGGGTATCAAACACATTGGAAAATAATTCCAAAGGACCTTGAAAGAAAAACAAGCTAGGCAAAATACAAAATGATATCCAGTAAGAGACAAAATGCCAAGAAATACTGCCCTACACATTGAAACAACCTTGGATAACACCATGTAATGGCACTCCATGCAGTCATGCCGGCCACATGGCCTTGGAGGTGTCTATGGACAATGCTGGCTCTTCGGCTTAGAAATGGAGATGAGCACCAACCCCAAGAGTTGGAAACGACTGGACTTTATGTCAGGGAACAACCTTTACCTTTACCTATGTAACAACATGTGAAATATTTTCTGTTCCTGGTTTGAAAGTGTCATTTCCTGTTTAACTGTGTGCTACTTACTTTGAAAGTCATTGTTCTACTCCAGAAACTTTGTCTTTGTGGCACAAACTCTGTTGAAGTGGTCGAGACTCAATGATGAGATATACATTTATTTATTTATTTACAGTATTTATATTCCGCTCTTCTCACCCCAAAAGGGACTCAGGACAGATCACAGAACACATATACGGGAAACATTCAATGCTGTTTATACACTGACAAGACAGACAATTGTATATAGATAGAGGATATATAGGCTTTTCCCATCATCGGCATCTTGGAGGCTTGTGCTCGGTTCCAGCCACTGTGTGTGTGTGTGGTTGTGGTGGTGGTGGTGGTGGTGGTGGGGGGTGCTGTTGTAAACTTCCTCCTTGATCGAATTGCCGGCATTTCCTTATGGGGGTGTTAAATACCTCCCCGCTTTTAAGCGGGACCTATTTATCTACTCACATTTTGCTTAGGCAGAAGCTGGGCTAAAGGCCAGGAGCTCACCCTAACCCAAGCTTCGAACTGTCAACCTTTCAATTGGCAAAATTTACTACAGCTGGTGGTTAACCTGCTGTACTAAAACCTGGCCCATATTCATTGGAAAACTAGGGAAAAAAGTGCTATAGCAGGATGTCCCTCCTGCTATTTTTGCACTTTAATAAACTTTTCCCATGTTTTTATGATAGACCCAATTAGGAAATGATAGTGATAACCTAGGAACAAAAATAGTGCAATTATTTTGAAAGGGATATAGGCAAGTTGGTGCAGGTTTGAAAAGGGGCAACAAGGATTATAATAGATGGAGAACAAAACGTAGGAGAAGTCACCTCCAGATGGAAATCAGACAACTGATTGGTCACTGTCCCCAAAAAATGCAGATCTAGATAGTCCTTCAGTCTGATCCGTATAGTTCTTATGATGTCCTTGAGAAGGACACAAATACAACTCACAAATAATAATCTCTCATAATAAAAGAGTATGCCTCCATGTCTGTAGCAACTATAATTCAAGGTGGACACTGTGGGACATAGCTCAGAATCACATGGTGTTCTTGATGGTTGGCCAATTTCAAGACGAAATGTCAACCCGGGAAGGTTATCTGAGTCACTATTGCCGAGATCTATGAGGCAGGAAAACCAAAGAGGGCAAACACACTGCTACTGGGATCCAGAAATAATAATAATATCTATATGCCTATAAAATATATATATATGTCTATAACAACAACACCTGTATAATATCTTTGAACTGGGTTATATGGCAGTGTAGGTAACCCAGGGCCCTTCCACACATCCATATAACCCTTTGGGCTCGAGGAGACTGAAAGGGGCCTGTATTAGGTTGACACTTTGCCACTTCAGTTGTGTATTGATAGCTTAGAAACCAGCTCTTCCCCTTTTCTTTCTTTCCCATCTCTCCACAATGGGCCACAGCAACATGTGGCCGAGTACAGCTAGTAGTAGTAGTAGTAGTAGTAGTAGTAATAATAATAATAATAATAAACTTTATTTATATTCCTCTCTATCTACCCGAGGGGACTCAGAGCCTATTGTAGACTGCATATATGGCAAACATTGCCCGGTGGTGCAGTGGGTTAAACCACTGAGCTGCTAAACTTGCTAGCCAAAAGGCCGCAGGTTTGAATCCGAGGAGTGGGATGAGCTCCCGCTGTTAGCCCCAGCTTCTGCCAACCTAGCAGTTCGAAAACATGTAAGATCAATAGGTAACACTCCGGCAATAAGGTAACGGCACTCTATGCAATCATGCCGGTTACGTGACCTTGGGGGGTTTCTACAGACAATGCCGGCTTTTCGGCTTAGAAATGGAGATGTGCACCAACCCCCAGAGTCAGACATGATTGGACTTAATGTCAGGGGAAAACCTTTACCTAACCTTTAAACATTGAATGCCATTATACAATTAACAACAAATTAATTGTATGATGGACAATTAAAATATGGACCAGCATTTTAACAGCTGAACAGAGAAAAGGAATTCAAATGCTGCAATTTTAAAAAATCATGAGTGGATGGGTAAAGCATGCAGAACTGAAAATTTGCAAACCAGTACATAGGAAGAGGCAAGGCTTCCCTCTTTTTAATCCCTGGCATCTAGAGGCTATGCTCAACACCGGCCATGAGGAGGTGCTCTTGTTCCATTTTCCATGCCGAGGAGCCTGTTGTCCATGGACGCCTTCCTGATCAAATTGCCAGCATGTCTGCTTGGGCACCTTTTTCATCCCCGCCAGAGCTGTATCTATGATCTACTCACATTATTGTTTTCGAACTGCTAGGTAGGCAGAAGCTAGGGCTAACAGCAGGAACTCACCCTGACCTATGGCTTTGAACTGCCAAACTTCCAGTTGGCAAGATTTTCTACAGCTGGAGATTTAACCCGCTGTGCTACTGCGGCCCCTTTATATGTCATAAATTATACTATGTAACAAAATTTGAAAATAATTCTGTTCCTGGTTTGAAACTGTTATTTCCTGTTTAATTGTGTGGTCCTTACTTTGAAAGCAGTTGTTCTACTCCAGAAACTTTGTTTTTGTGGTTGTCAAAAATTAGGTTGAATGGGTTGAGACTCGATGAGAGTTGTTGGGAAACTATTGCAAAATGTTCTGCAGGAAGCCCCTCCTGCAAAAGCAAAGTCCTTGCAGTTTAATAAATATTTTTCATATGATATAACCAATTAGGAAATGACATTTAGAACCCAGAAACAGAAATCGTGTTAAACAGTATTATTGAAACCTTCTTCTTGTACCTAGAAGCACCAGGACTTGGATACTGTGCTGGTTAGTAATTGGATGGGAGACAGTCAATGGATACCAAGTGCTGTATGCTCTATTTCAGAGGAAAGAAATGCCAACACCATCTCTGAGACCCCATCTACACGGCCATATAATGTTGTTTCAGAATGCATTGAACTGGATTACATGGCAGTGTAGGTAGACCCAAACAATCTAGTTCAATCTGCATCGTATGAGTCTCCACTGACCACATCATGCAGTTCAGATTGCATTATATGGTAGTGTTGATGGGGCCTGAGTATTCCTTGCCTGAGAAAGCCTTATGAAATTCACAAAATTGCCATAAATCAACCTGTAACTTGAAGGTGTATATATTATATCTGCATACATTCATTGCTCGTGTGCATTGCACTGATTGTTCGGCAGAGGGCAGCATTGATCGCTCAATTCTTATTCTTTTCCCAAATCAAAGGACCATGATGCTAATTTGCACATACACAGTATGTAATACAAGTAGTGGAGAGCAGGGAAATGAAGGGTTTTAAAAATACTCCCAACCAACAGTGCTGCTGAGGCCCAAATAAAATAAATAAAGTAAATAAAATATTTACTTTTTGGTAACTAATAACTCAAGGTGGCTTTACATATGACAACTATTTGATGCTTTTAGACAACAGATGTATGCTCCCTGTACACCGCTTCGGTGATCAACCTGGCTGCTGTCCATTGGACTATTCAAAGCTTCCGAACAGTCTTCGAAGGCAACCCGACATAGAGCACATTGCAGTAGTCTATACGGGATGTAACCAGAGCATGGACTACAGTGGCCAAGTCTGATTTCCCAAGGTATAGGTGCAGCTGACACACGTTTTAATTGTGCAAATGCTCCCCTGGCCACCAGGTCATGGGACAGAGACTGTCTTGGTAGCTATTACTGACGAAATTCGTCATCAGTTAGACCGAGGGAGATCAGCGCTATTGGTACTCTTGGACCTCACAGCTTCATTCGATACCGTGGACCATGACTTGCTGATTCTTCGATTGGCTATGTCTGGTGTACGAGGTTTAGCCCTGAAATGGTTCAATTCATTCCTCCGGGACCGGAGACAGAGGGTGGAGTGGTTAGGCCAAAGCTCTGAGAGCTCCGGCCTTTGCTGTGGAGTTCCCCAGGGTGCTATCCTCTCGCCCGTTATTTAACATCTACGTCCGGCCACTTGCTGGACTGGTGCGGAGCTTTGGCATAGAGTGTTACCAGTATGCAGATGATACCCAGCTACTCTTGCGTCTCGAACCTGGAACAACCGCGATTCCTGAGAACTTTAGGCTGTGTTTGGAAGCAGTGATGAGTTGGCTACGAGCAAGCAGACTAAAAGTCAATCCTGCAAAAACTGAGATACTCTGGCCCGGCCAGCCACCAGAATTAACCCAGTCTCTGCCTGATTTCGATGGGGAAGCTCTGGTTCCGTCTGCCACTGTTAAAAGCCTTGGGGTTGTGTTGGACTCATCGCTGATGATGGAGGCCCAGATCACTACCATAAGTAAGCAGGCCTTTCTTCATCTTCGTCAGGCAAGGAAATTGGCATCCTACCTTTTGGTAGAAGCATTGGCAACAGTAATCCATGCAACAGTCACCACGAGGCTGGACTATTGCAACGCCCTTATATGCCGGCCTTCCGAAGTCAACAACCCAGAAGATTCGGATGGTCCAAAATGCAGTGGCCAGGCTGCTAGCGGGATCATCTATAAGATCCCATATTACACCGATTCTGCAACAACTGCATTGGCTACCAATAGAACATCGGATCTCTTACAAGATACTGATCCTGACATTTAGAGCTCAAAATGGCCAAGGACCTTTATATCTTAGGGACCGCCTCATTCCTTTTCTCCATCAGTGGTCACCTCGATCCACCCAGGAAAATCTCCTATACATACCGGGCCCTAGGGAGGTACACCTGGAAGCTACAAGGCGTAGAGCTTTTTTGACTTATGCTCCAATTCTGTGGAACTCATTGCCTCCATACATTAGAGCAATGTCGGAGTTGCAACCTTTTGTAAAGGCACTCAAGACTTGGCTGTTTGGTTGTGCATTTAAGTAATCAGATCTAATTTGCCAAACAGTCACTGTTGAATTTTTTTATGTTGAATGTTTTTATATTGTGTAAATGCTATTTTAGATTGTAAGTCGCTCGGAGCACCTTGGTGGAGAGAGACTAATTAAGAAATAAAGTGAAGTGAAGTGAAGTGATATCTGGGGTTCCAGGTTTGGCGATGAGTCCAGAACTCCCAAGCATGCGCCGGAGCGGTCCACACCAGCATATGGTTTCCTTGAATGCAGGGATATACGTTGATGCAAATATGCATTTTTAAGCCAAAATCGATTTAATAAGGGGGGCACGGATAATTGTTTCGAAAGTGTTTCTAAAAAATTGTTAGTAGTCTGTATTGTAACTATAACGATATAATGAATTCTTTGTTACTTTTCGTTAAGTACTTGCACAAGGCAGAGGGAGCCCAACCTCTTTTATTCTGCCAGGCAAGAAAAGCACAGTCAAAACACATCCAACATATACCTATCCAGCCTTTGAAATAATAACAGCAACCACAACAATAACAGGAAACGTACTATGTAAACTTTGGAGTTACTTCCTCTCAATTTTGCCTACCTCACAGGGTTGACTCAACTCCCAACAATCCCTTTTTATTTCACAATCTCTTTAGAGAACAAATGCGGAGAAGGAGGCGGCGGCGGCACAAGGCGGTAAGCCAAATTCTGGGAAATGCAGTTTGAGAAGGTTAGATACTTGAAGTCAACACCTTCAAGTATCTTGGATCAATGATCACTTCAGATGGCAATGTTTTTGATGAAGTCACCACACCGATTAACACGGCTTGGATAAAATGGCGCTCAGTAGCAGGTGTACTCCACAAGAAGAAGATGCCCGATTGCCTGAAATCAAAAATCTACTGAACTGTTGTAAAGCCTGCTGCAATATATGGAGCCAAATGTTGGCCGGCAACAAAGGAGGCAGAACGCCGCCTTGGTGTTATGGAGATGAGGATGCTACGACTTTCAACTGGCATCACACACCTTGATCACATCTGCAATGATGATATCTGCATCAACTGTATATACTCCCAGTTCTGCTCTTATTGCGGCCGCTTGGGTCCTTTTATCCACTTCCAGAAAACTTTGTAAGTACTGTGATTGAGATTGCTCTAATAATGGTACTACCTGGTTGAGGCCCCAAACTTCAGCTCCATGTAAGCCTTATATACTTTAAGAAGTGGGTCTAAAGATCTTGGTTGGTTATGATTTTTTAATTTAAGCAGGACATTTGAACGTACTCTCACTCTGTCTGAGCTCTTTGATGATGTGGCAGCCAGGAACCAGACTCAGAAAAAAACAACTCCTAGGTACATAAAAATGCAAACTTGCTCAATTGGTTCACTGTCCAGAAGCCATCTATGTCTATTATGTCATTAGCCAAATACCATTTTTTTACTTCAATTTATTAATAATTAGGTAGTTCTTATGACAACAGAATAAGATTTTTTCAGCAGCCTCCATAGCCCAACTTGCGAATATGACAATAAAATCAGGTCATCAGCATATAGCAAGAAGTTAAAGTGTGTGTTTAAACACCTTAAGCTTATGTACCCCTGGGTCCTTCAAAACAAGCCTCAATGTGAGTGTGATCTCCACCTCTCTCTCTGAGCTGGCAGTGTGCGGAGGGGCATGGCCCCACTTACCTCAAATGCTACAAAGTCATCAAACTCATCTGGACAAGCCGAAGGTGCCTCTTCATGCGCATCATAGCCCATGGCGCAGAGCGGGTTGTCTGGATCCACTGCAAGAAAGGGGACGCAAACGCAATGGATTAAACCATGGCTAGGGTTGAATATAGTATCTAGCAGGAAAGAAACACTGCCTTTCCCAATGAGGGATTCTTTCAGGCGTCCATCCTTCAGCTGGCTCAACCAGATACATTGAAGCCCATGTTGGATGCATGATGCGCACAGAACCATCCCCACCTGCCATGCCTTTTGCCAATGACAGGGTCCTGCTTTACCATTCATTCCTTGCTACATTTTGTTAGGCCAAATTATATTTATACCTACAGATTATTACTAATGTCAGACGAGGGAAGGTATGGGGTGTATGCAAGCAGATATAAAAAATTCATACAGCCCTAGAAAAAATGGACTTGAAGTAAGGAAAAAATAGCAACTGAAACTGCTGCCCTGGAGACTAGGACACGAAACAATGGCTTCAAACTACAGGAAAGAAAGGAGATTCCACCTGAACATGAGGAAGAACTTCCTAATTGTGAGAGCAGTTCATCAGTGGAACTCTCTGTCCCCGAGTGGATGACCATCTGTCAGGGGTGCTTTGAATATGATTTTCCTGCTTCTTGGCAGGGGGTTGGACTGGATGGCCCACGAGGTCTCTTCCAACTCTAGGATTCTATGAAACAGATGCCAGGAATATCTAAACTGTTTCCTAATAATTAGACATTAGGTAAAAATTCAAGAGAGAATATAGGAAATCGATTTCTCAGGCAGTATATTATCTGAAAACCCTTCTCCATCCCCACCACTACCATCTTGGTCATATTGGTTTAATTCTGCCTAGATTAGCTCTTTTCTGCCCCAGGAGATGAATCGGTTCAGCCAACAGATTTTCTTCCACAAAAAGGAATGCTCTTGCAAAAAACAAAGGTCATGGTGAAAACTAGGATTCCACATTTGAAGGTTGCTGTCTCTTATCAGCACTGCCCTTCCCTGCAAAAGAAAAAAGGATGCCTCGTCTATCAGAATTAGCCTTCTTTCCATGGGCAAAGTGGAACACATGGCGTCCTGACAAATGGGATCTCGTAACCAGGATGCGTGACGGCAGAGGGCAGCACTATAAGTCATGCTGAAAACACGAGCATGCAAACAGCCGATTTCTCACCGGCATCTTTCTTTATATATATTGCTGGTTCTGCAAACTGGGGTACAATAACTTCTCCTTAGAGGGCTTGCAAATGTTGGCACCAAAATTGCGAGAAACAGGGTTCTGTTGCTACTGCTATCATGCTAATCTGGAACAAGATGAATGACACGTCCCTATTGCTTGTTTAAGGGCCAAAATACCCTAAAGTCAAAAGGCAGTTTCACCAAGGCCACATCAGCCTTATGCTTGCTTTGAAGGGGATGTTTGTAATTGTAAGACTGGATGAATATAACTACTGGCCATCCCCGAGTTACAAAGATCCGACTTACAAATGACTCCTAATTAAGAACAGAGCTGAGACAACAGGAAGTGAGAAGTTTCTCTCCCTAGGAAGGAAGGGAAATTCACTCCTGAAAGAGTTATTATTATCACAGGGAAAAGGGGTTTCCAATGAAGCTTTATCTCCAATCCTTGTTTCAACAAGACAAATTATTCAATGATCACAGGGACAGAAAGTGAAGTGAAATCTTCAAAATAGGAGCACAGAAAGCAAAGGAAACCCAACAGGGCTGTTCATCCTTTCCTATGCAATCCAAAGCATGCATGAGTGTGTGTGTGTGTGTGTGTGTGTGTGTGTGTGTGTGTGGAGCTACACTTTAAAAATGTCCCTGTTTCAGCTTTCATATAAATTCAGCTTAAGAACAAACCTATAGAACCTATCTTGCTCATAACTTGGGGACTGCCTCTGCCTGCATACTGCCCTGCCAGCAAAAGCCTCGCAATCCACATGAAATGTCTTAGATGGCCAGATTTAGCCTGCGGTCCTTGTGTTGGACTCATATGACTTGATTATTATTATTATTAATTTACATGTACATAGCAGCACAGCACACATGCACATTAGGTCCAAGTGTCTGGGTTTTGTCTCTGAATATCGGGCTCTTTCCATGGGCCTGGGATATTAGAGGTATATTATTATATATTATTATTGTATTATATATATATTAGCATATATGATTATATTATCATATATTATTACATTACAATATATATTATCATATTTCCATGTACATAACAATACAGCACACGTGCACATTAGGTTCAAGTGTCTAGGGTTCGTCTCTGAATACTGAGCTCTTCCCAAGGGTCTAGGACATTAGAGGTATTTTCACAGAATGTGCATCGTTCCAAGAAGGGCTGCCTTCTTTCTGGATTGAGGTTCTGTCCAAATTAAGGCTTTTTTCAGTGTTTTTCGAGGTTTCTTTGAATGCCTCCAAGAGCACCAAACACTATTGTTACCGCTGTTGTTCTCTTTTGCCATAGTCCTCCAATTTTTGGAAATACACGTGTGCACAGTATAGGGAATTATTATTATTATTATTATTATTATTATTATTATTATTATTCGTACCACATTTTTCTCTGCAGAAGGCATGAGATCCCATCTGATCTTGGAAGCTGAGCAGGATCAATCCAATCAATACTAGGAACTTGTATTTCAGAGAAAGTACCTGAGTATTCCTCGCCTAAAGAAAACCCAATGATGGCGTCACCCTGTTTTCAATATTTGGGTGGAAAAGACATTCCCCCTAAATATGGAAAACCAATTCCATCTAAATGCTAGGGAAAATGTCCTCATGGTAACAGCGATCAGACAGTGGATTGTGCTCTGTGGGAGTCTAGTGGAATCTCCTTCTCTGGAGGTTTTTAAGCATCCAGATGGACATGTGTTGGGAGTGCTTTGATTGTGCCTTTCCTGCACGGCAGAATGGGGTTGGACTGGATGGCCCTTGGGGTCTCTTCCAACTCTAGGATAGAGCCCCTAACTCAGGATTGCCCTTGTGCCCTGCAATTGAAAACAAAGACAGCCATCACTGTGTCTCCCTTTGTTTGCACCAGATGCAGATAGAGAACTGAGTTTGTAAACAACTGTTAAGTAGCTGGCAGACAATGCGACTCTATTTTGGTTTTGGATGTGGTCGAGAGAAAAAGAAATACACAAATGGGTGTTTAGATGCACAAAGGCAATGCTATCAGTAGATGTGAATCGGCACCAACAAGATGCAGTGATAAAGCCCCATGTGCAGCAACACAAACCACACCGAAATAGTGGTCTGGCTGCATTTGGGACGTGGCCCCTTTCCACTTTTGTTTTGTACAAAATTATCTCCAGTGGCAAATTCCAAATCTTCCAAATCTAAGAACCGAGAAGGAAGTAGTTTTCAAGCTACCACCCTCAATGTCACAAAAGCTATAGGGAGAAACACCACTTTCTGTTCTTTTCAATCAGAGCTTTCCAAACTGTATGTCGTGACACATTCATGTGTCAGCTGCAGTGTGTCGACATGTCACATGAATATAATGAGTTTATGCAAAATAAGCAATAAATCATATATCTAAATATATATGCAAATGAAAGTTTTTCTTTAGATACGTTGTGTTTCCAAACATTTTGTTATTACGAATTATGTATGTGCCCATATCTCTTAAAAGGGGCTACGGTTTGCGAGTAAAACCTAATTACTGTGTCACGGAACGGTACAGGTCTTAAAAGTGTGTAGTCAACATGAAATTTCCAGAAAGCTCTATCCACCCTCCGCAACTGCCATTCTTCTGCAAAGCATTTCAGTGGCCCTCCACCTTGGTGACGGCAGGGGTCCTGAACCGCCAAGCCCCATGTGCACCAACACAAACCATACCGAGCAGACAAGCTCGGCATAGGTTGAGTGATCCACTCAACTCATTATCGCATTTTTCCTCGACGCAGCTCCCATCCCCATCCCTAGGCACATATGGCGCATTGTGTACACTCCAGGTTGCCGTGGAGACCTCGCCGGCTCGTCCCTGTGACACAATAGGCTAAGCTCCTGGATTCTCTACCCAAAGGAGCACAAGGTGCCTTCCCCACAAAGCCTCCTTTCTCATTAGTGGCAGAAACCCATCAAGGCTTCCTATCCGAGACTCTACAGGCCACCCTGTGGGTTCGCCTGTTTTCCTGCCCAGGCCATAGGCTCCCCTAGACAAAACCCTCTCAACTATGCGATGTGGTTCCCAGGGGCCAGCGATGGGAATGCTCTCCCAGCTGATTTTGCACTCCTGAAAGCATCTATTGTTCTAGGCAGTTCCTATATGAAGCGGGGAGGGAGAGTACGGCTCCAGTCCCAACCAGTGCATTGTTTCCCACTGCTCTTGTTTTTTTGAAAACGTCGTCACATTCTCTGTCTGAAATTCTGGAGAGCTTCCTACAAATCAGCGTTGAGAGTGCTTTCGCCAAATACACTGTATGTTGGGATTAAGGGTGCATGACCTCTACAAGTGTCCCCCTAAACCTTGCTAACTATTGCTAACATCAGGAAAGTACAGTATATATTGTGTATGCATTTGAGACTTACTAAACGTTTAATCATTTTCTTGGCATTTTCTAGTCTGAGTGCAATTGTCTGCAGTATGCACTTCCAGAAAACAACAACAAACTTTTATTTACACCCTTTTTCTTCCTCACGTTTATCCCACGAACTCGCAGGGCCTGCTTTAAACTCTTGTAATTACACTATGTAACAAAATTTGGGAAAAAAAGTCTGTTTCTGGTTTGAACGTGATATTCCATTTTAACTGTGTGGTACTTACTTTGAAAGTAGTTGATATACTCTGGAAACTTGGTTGTTTTGAGGCTGCCTCAAACCAGGATGAATTATGTTTTGTGTTTTATATGCTTAATGGAGCACCCGGTGATGCAGTGGGTTAAACCACTGAGCTGCTGAACTTGCTGACTGAAAGGTCGCCGGTTCAAAACCGGGGAGTGGGGTGAGCTCCCGTGGTTAGCCCCAGCTTTCGCCAACCTAGCAGTTTGAAAACATGCAATTGTGAGTAGATCAATAGGTACCTCTCCAACAGGAAGGTAATGGTGCTCCATGCAGTCATGCTGGGCACATGACCTTGGAGGTGTCTATGGACAATGCCAGTTCTTCAGCGTAGAAATGGAGGTGAGCACCAATCCCCAGAGTCAGACATGACTGGACTTAATGTCAGGGGGAAACCTTTACCTTACCTTCACTATGCTTAAGTTTAACATAGTTTTATATTAATGGTGTAACAATCCTCAGTTATATTCCATCTTACTAATTATGACACCTTTTAATTCTGGTGATTTTAAATTATTTGACTTGTTATGTGTTTTATTATTTATGTTATGTTATTGTTTTGTTGTACACTGCTTCAAGTTCCTTTGAGAGATGGGGCAGGATATAAATAAAGCTTCATTCATTCATTCATTTAAGTGGTTGAGATTCTTATCAGATATTATTTGAAAAACTAGAGCAAAATGTGCTGTGGGATAATCTCCCTCCTGCAGAAACAAAGTTTTTGCAGCTTAATAAACTTTCCCCATGTTTTTATGATACAGGGTGAGGCAGCATAACTTCCTTTTTTTCAAAACTTAATAAAACCCATTGTATGAATCAGATTTTTTTTTATAATGTAGGCGCATACCTAAATTTTTGTTTTACGTAGTTTTGAAGATCAAATTAGGTAGGTGACGTCCCCCATTCTCCATACACTGAGTAAACCGATTTCTGACGTTTGTCATGACTCTTGCCAGCATAGCAGGTGTTATGTTGGCAATTTCTTCCTGGATGTTGGTCTTCAAATCTTGAAGGGTCCTTGGACGGTTCACATAAACACGGGATTTCAAAAAACCCCATAGAAAAAAATCACAAGGGGCCAAATCTGGAGAGTGGGGCGGCCACTCCAAATCCACTCGAAAAGTAGGCCTCAACGGCAAAAGCACGCTCCTCACTGTTCCAATGCATGATGACGACTGTACTGTGTCAGGACAAAACTTTATACTCCCGCCTCTTGAACGAGACCACTAGCGCTCCACTACGACTTCAACCGACTGAATGGCGCGCATTTTAAAAAAGGAAGTTATGCTGCCTCACCCTGTAGAACCAATTAGAAAATGGCATTGATAACTCAGGAACAAAAATCGTGTGACATAGTGTAGTCAAATCCTTGAATGCTTAACCTGAAAATGTGGAAGGACGACTGCATAACCAAAGCTAAATAAGTTCAGTCCCATCCATCACCGAAGCTAATGAAATTCAGCCTTGAGCTATTAAGAACAGAATCTACCTAATGAGATATTATTAATACTTGTCGCACTGGATCACCCAGAAGCAACCAACCCTAGTCTTTCTTCCATAACTATGGCTTGTTGCTACTGCTGCTGACTAGTTAGTGGAGTAGAGAAGCAAAAGGAGAAAAGGGAGGGATCAAAAGGGAGAGCAAGTGTGTCTTCGATTTCCTTGTCCCCATGGAGCCTCTGGGCTTCAGTGTCAAAGCAACACAATCTCATGTAGTTCCTGCCATTCTCATTTTGAGTTTGCCATGATAAAAGAAAGCCGACATCATCGCCCAAACTTGCTATTTCTCCTCTTGGAAAAAATAACTAGGTCAATGCACAAGATCATCTGCAACATTAGCTTAGACATGCATGGGTATTTCTACGCTAGCTAGCTAGCTGCGGGTATGAAGCCAAAGAAAATGAGCATAGGTTGATATTCTGCCTTGTACAGCAACAAAACACACTCACACAGGTCTGTTTTCATACTTAAGAGGAGCCCTATGTATGATGCTTGATGAGTGCCATGCCTTGTATGAACAGAAGGGCCAAAGACCATTTGCTAAACATGCAAGTGCTGTGTTTCTTCACCTCAATACACAATGCTTTCTCATTGGGTTGCTTCATACATGTACCAGAAGTACAACATATAGGGAACAAGACGTTTGTATATGCAATGCATGACTGCTTCCAGATACGCAACCCCTAGACTTTCCTTTCAAACAATGTCTAACAACGCTCAAGAAGCCTTAAAATGCTTCCAAAAAGTTGTCTTCCAAGACAGTTGCTGAAATAGTGCACCATGATTTTAATGTCTAAACTTAGTGTGAAAAAGGAAGTCTGTTTATTTATGTGGTTTACATGTATACGGGATGGCTTCGACTTCTCCTTAGGAACTGCACTGAAATGTCTGTGAGCTATGAAGCTATCTTTTTGGTCAGAGAAGCAGATGGAGAAAACAGAAGAATGGCCTGCCTTAGGGGAGCATGCTTGCTCCATCAATGTTTAGGTAAAGGTTTCCCCTTGATATTGTCTAGACGTGTCTGACTCTGGGAGGTAGTGCTCATCTCCATTTCTAAGCTGAAGAGCCGACGTTGTCTGTAGAGGCCTCCAAGGTTGTGTGGCTAGAATGACTGCAGGAGCGCCGTTGCCTTCCCGCTGGAGGGGTACCTACTGATCTACACATTTGCATGTTTTTGAACTGCTAGGGTGGCAGAAGTTGGGGCTAACAGCAGCAGCTCACCCCACTCCCCGGATTCGAACCACCAACCTTTCAGTCAGCAAGTTCAGCACCTCAGCGGTTTAACCCGCTGCACCACCAGGGGCTCCATCATCAATGTTTAACATTTACACAAATGATCAACCACTGCCAGAAGGGACAGAGAGATTCATCTATGCTGATAATTGTGCCATCACCGCTCAAGCAAGGAGCTTTGAAATCATTGAACAGAAGCTCTCCAAAGCTTTAGGTGCTCTTACTGCCTATTACAGGGAAAACCAGCTGACTCCTAATCCATCTAAAATGCAGGCGTGTGTTTTTCATCTTAAGAACAGACAAGCATCTTGACCTCTGAGGATCACCTGGGAAAGAATTCCACTGGAGTATTGCAGCACACCAAAAGATCTGGGAGTCACTCTGGACTGTGTTCTGACTTACAAGAAGAATTGCTTGACTATCAGGAAAAAAGTGGGTGCTAGAAATAATTTCGTACAACCTGGGGATCACAACCAGACACCGTGAAGACATCTGCCCTTGCACTTTGCTACTCTGCTGCTGAATATACATGCCAAGTGTGGAATAAATCTCATTACGTCAAAACAATGGATGTGGCTCTTAATGAGACATGCCACATTATCACAAGATGTCGATGCCCAACACCACCCGAGAAAATATATTGTTTAGCTGGTATTGCACCAGCTGACATCTGTCAGGAAACAGTAGCTAGCAATGAAAGGACCAAGGCAGTAACATCTCCGGCCCATCCTCTATTCAGGTATCAGCCAGCACGCCAGCACCTTAAATCAAGAAATAGCTTCCCAAGATCTACTGAGATACTCGTAGGAACACCTCAGCAAGCAAGAGTCGAAAAGTGGCAGGCTAAAATCCAGAACCTCAATCAGTGGCTGAGACTGGATGAGAGAGTCCCTCCTGGGCACACAGAAGATGGGGCAACTTGGAAGGCACTGAACAGGCTGCACTCTGGCATCATGATGCAGAGCCAGTCTCAAGAAACAGGGCTTCAAAGTGGAGCCCATGACATGTGAGTGTGGAGAAGAGCGAACCACAGACCACTGACTACAATGCAGCCTGAGCCCCGCCACATGCCCAACGGAGGACCTTCTCACAGCAACACCAGAGGCACTCCAAGTGGCCAGCTTCTGGTCAAAGGACATTTAGTACAATGCCAAGTTTTTAACTTTGTTTTTTTTAATACATTATAACTATATTCTCAATTTGCTTCTGACACGATAAAGAAATAAATCCTTTTGGTAATCGCTGTAAAAAGAACATTTTGATGCACTTACTGAGTTGTTGTTGCCAGAGATCCAAGAAAGTGCAGTGTATGTAAAACTGAGAACCTAAATTATGTAAAAGATTAGCTTTTTTTTTTTTAAAGCATGCATGCATTTCTTTGGGCATACATATTTTGCTGCAGTGCTTTCAACAGAATGAATGCTATAGTTCTTTACCAGCAAAGGGAGTCCTGAGATTCAGGCATAGCTTAGCTTTCCAGGCATGCATTTCCATCCTTGTGCCTGCGACAGAATATATGGAAGCCCATATGGCAGAAAATGATATAGCAAGGAAGGAACATTATTTCAGTCTTTTAAAAAAGCGTACCGTCTGTACTCAGTACTGACACCAACAATAAAATGTGATGCTACAGGATGGGCACATTATGCAAATTTGCTTGGTTTGTATAATATCCTAAAACGTTATGCTGCACAGTCCTTAATCAGGAGATGAGTGACGTAAAAGCACAAGTCCCATGCTACAAAGGCAAAAACAAAAATTTCAGTATGCAAAGGAGGAGATGGAAGGGATTTGCGCAGGCAATGCCAATACATTTTCAAGCATGTCAAGCATTTTATCTGCTGGGGACTTTAGAAAATGTCAAAAAAAAAAAAAAAGGAATCAAAGGAAACCGAAAGACTTAATTCCCTGCTGAACCGTTGATATTTATGCCCTGCAAAACGGTGCGATTCCTAAAGCATTTTTCACACTTTTAACATTTCCCATGATTCCCTTTGGGGAGATAGGGCAGTCTACAAATAAATAAATAAATAATATCTGATACAAAGAAAGATTAGCATGTTGCAAACTATTTTTGTATTGGATTGCATGTTGGACACTTTCCAAGTGTCTAGGACTGTGTGATGCATCAGTGAATAATGCATGCAGATCCGAATAGGGTGGCCTTTTGCAGCTGACAAATGGTAATTTTGTCAGCACTGATTGTTTTCAAGTGCAGGCCAAGGTCTTTAGGAACTGCACCCAGTGTGCCAATCCCCACTGGGACCATCTTGACTGGCTTGTGCCAGTGTCTTCGCAGTTTGATCTTTAAATCCTTTTCCAGTTCCTTCTTGTCCATTCTGGTGTCACTTGGGACTGCAACATCGACGATCCATATTTTGTTTTTTTTCCCTCCGATCGTGAGGTCAAGAGTATCGTGCTCCAAAACTCTGTCAGTCTGAATTCAGAAGTCTCATAGTAGTTTGACGTGTTTGTTTTCTGTAACTTTTTGAGGCTTGTGATCCCACCAGTTCTTTCTCACAGACAGATGGTATATGTGGCATGTTGCAATTACTATTATTATTATTATTATTATTATTATTATTATTATTACAGTGTTACCTCATTTATTGCGGGGGTTCCATTCCAGAAACCTCCACGATAAGTGAAAAATCTCGATGTAGGGACGAGGAGGGGAGCCAGGCGCTGGGGGGCCTTACACTGGGGCTTGTCTCTGGGCTGGGTTAAGGCCCAGTACCTGGCTCCCTTCCTTCTCCTCTTCCTCTTCCTTGGAGTCCTGGGGGTTGTCTCTGGGAGGCCTCCGCCAAAAAGGTAGGAGTGGCGTTGTCATCCTTCACCGTCAGCCAAGCACCGCCCTCCTCCTCTTTGCCGTGCGTTGCAGCCGGTCATGGGCGAGCAAGCCGACAACACACCACTGCTGTTCTGGGCCAAGGGCCCCAGCATGTTGCTGCTCGAGGAGGCGCCCCAGGAACACGGCTGGGGAGGGCCTTCCAAGGGGTTGGCAGTGTGGAAAGGGGTGCCTGGCTTGGTCCCAGGAGAGGCCGCACTGTTTTATCACAGGAAATGTTTTACCAGCACGGGATTTGGAAATTTGCGAAGTTGATTCATTGAAAAGATCACTTGCATTCCGCATGAAAGCTGAAAAGCAATTTAGTCGAAGTCCTTGGAAGAACACGTTGCCACGTGCGAATCTGCCCCAGGCTTTGAGATCTCTCACTTCCACTATTTGCAGAATGACTGAATTATGGATGAAAGATCCCCATTGTGGATCTCCCATTCCAGAAAAATCAGGCAGACACCCTCTCTGCCCCTATCTACACTTTCATAAAATGCAGTGTAGACTCATAACAATGCAGTTTAACAAGGTGCAAGACATTTAGCTGTATGCACTTCAGAAAGAAATCTGCACCCCCTTGCAGTTGTCGTTTCCACCCAACCACCCATCAAAGGAGCTTTCATACTATATAGTATTATAAAATATAGCTACATCCATGCACTCTCTGTGCCAAAGAGCAACTTCCAGTTTTTGTTCAGTAGAGAGAGAAAGCAAACTGCAATGCAGATACACTGTGCAGTGAAAGGTGATGAGAATGTATGTCACTAGATTCTCAAGAAAAGGCAGGTGTTTCTTAAAAGGTGTTTTATTTGTTGTCAATGGCACCTGGCACTTCCTGGCACAACGTTAGTCAGCAAACCCTGGGTGCTTCATGCGACCTGTAAGCATCAAACTGAAAGGAGTCAGAGACCCAAATCACCAGGAATTGCACTTTTTTTGGTGTCAGTGTTAACTTGTAATGAGAGGTGATGGGAGTTGAAGTCCAACACATAAAGGAGGCAGAATATGCTCCTGATGTTCTGAATGAATATTCCCTTTGCCCTTATCATTTGCTGGCTGGGGCTTCTGGGTGCATTTGCATGATGGAAAAGTGGGCAAAGAACCCAAATTGATCAGAAAAGTATCAGGAACTCTTCGCTGGTCACACAACAGCAATCCTAGCAATGCTGCTCTTTGCTTATTTTGGATAAGAAACTATACAAGGCATTGCACTTCTTCCCACAATACCACCTACTTCCAAGCAAAGCTCAGCATAACAAACTTCTACAAGTTTAAAGTGGGCTTACTAAGTAGAGTTTGTTATTAGCCACAATCTGTGATCAGGAAAATGGTGTAAATAGAGATTCGCAAATAACACTGTGTAACACAATTTGAAACATTTTTTGTTCCTGGTTTGAAAGTATTATTTTCCTGTTTCACTGCGTGGCACTTACTGTGAAAGTAGTTGTTCTACTCCAGAAACTTTGTTTCTGTGGCTGACACAAACCATGTTGAACTGGTTGAGACTCAGTGATATATTCATTGGGAAACTATAGCGAAAGATGCTGCAAGATATCCCTCTCGCACAAACAAAGTTTGGGATGTTTAATTTGCTTTTCCCATGTTTTAGCAATATGAGTTAGGAAATGATACTTATAACCCAAGAATAAAAATTATATTACCGGGTGTAATCTATATTTGTATGGGAAATTCTAAACTTCTAGATTATCCTGAGTTGCGACAGACTGCACTAAACCATAGTTTCACCAAGCCAATATTAGCCAAACTCACTGAAAATAGGGAACAAATTTCCTCCTCAATAGGAAACGACTGCCTACATGCTTTCTTTTTTTCCCTTTTGGTTTATTTTGGTCCACCTCTTTTATAAAAGAAGAATAAAAGGTTGAGAATATCCCAGGAGGAATGAGTCAGGATGAGTCTCACTGCAAAGGACTGAAGAAGTAGAGGAAGGACTTCCATCCAATTTGCTGACCCACAGAGGTTCTCTTGTATCCACATACATCTATATATACACATAATAAAAGTGAAAATATGTATGTGTGTGTGGCTGGGGTGTCCACTTACAAAGACAAGCACCTGCCTCCACAAATAGCTGTAGCGCCCATTACTCAGGAGACACCAACAGCCCTCCCCCCAATGACATTGCAGCTTATAAAGAGTGCCATGAACATGTACAAGAGGCCTGCCAATGTCCTCCACAAACACCATACTGCCCACCACCCAAGTGAAGGGCTTTCATTTGGCGACAATATAATACTAGATTTTATGTGTTTCCTCCACCACAAACATCCCGTTGTTTCTTATTCTCTCCATTGGTGTGGAATTTGCATGACCCCGTCCACTGCCTCTCCCGTAACCCTTTCCTATTCTTTTATATGACACACAGAAAATAGAGGAATTGCTCAACAACTGAACATACTAGAGAGGTTTGGGGAAGAATTCACCATGATTTATAGGAGTTGTAGGTACTGGGATGTATGGTTCACCTGCAATCTAAGAGCTCTCTGAAATCCATCAACAATGGATCTGGAACTAACTTGGCACACAGAAGCCTCCTGACCAACAAAATATACTAGAGATCTTTTGGAGGATTTATAGGAGTTGTGGTTCACCTACATCCAGAGCATACTATGAACCTAAACAATGATGGATCTGGACCAAACTTGACATGCATACTTGATATGCCCAAATTTGAATACTGAAGGATTTTGCAGGGAGTTGGCCTAGACATTTTGGAGTTGTAGGTACTGGGATTTATAATTCACCTGCAATCAATGAGCACTCTGAACTTCACCAAAGTCCCCATCACCAGCAAAAAATACTGGCGGTCTTTAGGGGAAATTCACCTTGATTTGGGGGAGTTGTAGTTCACCTACATCCAGAGAGGACTGTGAACCTAAACTTGGCACACATACATAATATGCTGAAATTCGATTACTGAAGTGGTTTGGGGAGGGGGAGGTACTGGCCTTCCTTTCTGTAGTTCACCCACAACAAGAGAAACAGCGACCTCCATCAAAGATGGACCTGGACCAAACTTGGCACACAGAACCCCCATGAATAACTCAACTTTCTGGAGGAGTTTGAGGGGACTGACTCACCATAGTGGGAGTTGTAGTTTACCCTACAGCCAGAGAGCACACAGAACCCCACCGATGATGCAGTTAGAGCAAACTTGGCCAACATAACAAACTTTATGTACTGACTGTGTTTTTCAGGGTTAACCTGGCATGATGGGAGTTGTAGCTAGTAAAAAAATAAAAATAAATAAACTAACCTCCATTTTTGATGGCAGAGATGCCTCGATAGAAGTCTTCAAAGCTGATTACGCCAAGGCCAGAAGGGTCCAAAAATCTGGTCAGGTCTTTCACCTGGAATCACAAAACAAATTAACATTAGAGTTTTGCACAGCCAAAACAAACCTGTCCCTTTGTTTTCATGTTGGAGGGGGGAAATCACATGGGATGGATTTGACCCAAGGATCCGTGTTTGCATTAACATTTGCAGCCTCCATTGCTCCTCCATTTCATAGTTTTAAAGCCTCCAAGGAACGAGCTACCACCACACTTTTGCCCTCCAACAAGAAAACCATGCCAGAAGCTCACTTTTCACCTCTTTTCCTCCTGAAATATCCACGCAACCACAGGGCACAACATTTCCCAACCTGGCTCCTCCCTGACCTCAGATGAATCAGTCAAACCTGTTAGAACAGCCATGGGCAAACTTCGGGCCTCCAGGTGTTTTGGACTGCAACTCCCACAATTCCTAACTGTCGGTCAGCCTCAGGCCCCTTCCTTTTCCCCTTCAGCCGCTTATGCATTGTTCTGCCATAGTCATTCAGTTTTACTAGCAAACCAGGGGTTAAACCAACCTTTTATGAGAGATACGGACACATCCACAAATGATAATAATTAACAATATGGGGATACGGCATATCTCATGAAAACCTTTCATTTATATATTGTAACATATAAGATTTGTTGCTCATTTTACATAGACTCAGGAAGTTTCTGGTAACAGCTATATATTGCACCTACTCACTACAGACAACACACTGATGTGTCGTGACACACAATTTGGAAAGCACACACAAGTTTTGTCTCAAAGTTTTCTCTGATACAAGCATGCGTAAGGAGCCACCTACCCCTTCTTCCTTCGCTATAATGATGATGATGATGATGATGATGATAACAATAATATGCTTTATTTATATTCTGCTCTATCTCCCTGAGGGGACTCAGAGCGGATTACAGAATACATATATGACAAAGATTAAGTGCAATTATTGGGGGACATGAGAGAAGCCTCCTTGCAGGATTGCAAGACATCCGGGCGTCCCCTGGGCAACGTCTTTGTACTCGGCTGATTTTCTTACTCCAGAAGCGACCAGAAGCAACTTGCAGCATGCAACCAAACAAGCAAACCAACCAACAGACCTTTTCAGGACCAACCATGACAATAAACTCAATCAACATTGAAGGCATGTCAGCTGCCAAAGAACAACTGCTCTATGAACTGTGCTGAAATAAGAAATGTGATGTGCTGTGTGTCCAAGAAACACAGAGGGATAAACAACAGAAATGACCAAAAGTTCCAGGAATGGTCTTAGTAGCAGAAAGACCACATGCGCAGATTGGAAGCGCCGTCTTTGTCAAACCAGGCCTCCAAGTCAGCAGTGCCCACAACACTGAAGAAAACAATATAGAGGTTATAACAGTAGAGCTTAATAACATCTCAATTACCTCTGTATACAAGCCTCCAAATGAAGAGTTTTGTTTCTCCTCCCCCGAGAACTTTGACAGGCACCAAAGGGCGGTAATAATTGGTGCCTTTAACAGCCATAGCCGTGTATGGGGCTATGCTCACGAGGATAAAAATGGAGAGGCTGTCCTCTCCTGGTCTGAACTGCACAAACTATCACTCATTCATGATAGTAAGCTCCCACCATCCTACAACAGTGGGAGATGGCACCGAGGATATAACCCAGACCTCTTATTAGTGAGTGACAGCATTGTGCAGCAATGCACTAAATCAGTGGGACCACCAATACCAAACACACAGCACCAACCAATAGTATGTCAACTGTTCCCAACTATAAGGCCTCAGGAAGTTCGATTTAAACGAAGATTCAACTTCAGAAAGGCAAACTGGACTAAATTCTCAGGCATGTTAGATGACATGATCATATCAGTTGCACCAATTCCTGAGGAATGTGAGCATTTTATCGAAATAGTAAAAACCTTCTCATGGGCCTCTAGACCGAGAGTCTGCAGAACCAACTTCCTTCAGGGCATTACTCCCGAAACAGCTGCCTTGTTGGAAATCTCTTACAGGCTCCACAACGAAGACCCATTCAGCGAACAAACTCTTTAGGCAGCGCAGAGCATTGTGTCCTCCATCTCTGAAGCCAAGAAAGAACAGTGGATAAAGCTGATCACAGAGGTCGACATGAGCAGGAACAGCCAGAAGGCGTGGAGGCTGCTAAGACGGCTGAGCGATGACCCCTCACAAACTAATACCCATACCAACATAAAAGCAGATCAGGTAGCACACCAGCTCTTGAAGAATGGGAAACCCAACCTTGCCACCAAAGTAGGAAAGAAACCAATAGCCAGACAACCAGGGATTGAGAACAACAACCTTCATGAACCCTTTACGTCTACTGAATTGGACATGGCTCTTAATAAATGTAAAAATGGCAAAGCAGCTTGTCTGGATGATCTATGGATGGAACAAATTAAGAACTTTGGTCCAAAAGCAAGGTGCTGGCTGCTGGAGCTGATGAACAACTGCACTGCATCCTGTCAGATCCCCAAAATCTGGAGGAAAGCAAAAGTCATAGCCATCTTGAAGCCAGGCAAAAACCATAATGATCCAGAAAGCTACAGACCAATCTCCTTGTTATGCCATCTTTACAAAGTTCTGGAGAGACTTATTTTCCATAGAATTATGGAAAAAATAGACCCATCTCTGATTCCACAGCAAGCTGGTTTCAGGAAAGGCAAAAGCTGCACATCGCAAGTGCTGAACCTGACTCAGCACATAGAAGATTGCTTTGAAAGGCAGCAGATCACAGGAGCTGTCTTCATAGAACTGTCAGCGGCTTATGATACTGTAAACCACCGCCTCCTCCTGAGAAAAATGTATAATATCACAAAGGACTACCATCTCACCCGCCTCATAGGAAACCTGCTACAAAACAGGAGCTTTTTTGTTGAGTTCCAGGGCCAGAGAAGCAGATGGCGAAAACAGAAGAACAGCCTACCTCAGGGGAGCATGCTTGCTCCTTCCATGTTCAACATTTACACAAATGACCAGCCACTGCCAGAAGGGACGGAGAGCTTCATCTATGCTGATGGTCATGCCATTGCTGCTCAAGCAGGGAGCTTTGAGATGATTGAACAGAAGCTCTCCGAAGCTCTTAGTGCTCTTACTGCCCATTACAGGGAAAACCAGCTGATTCCTAATCCATCTAAAACACAGACATGTGCTTTTCATCATAAGAACAGACAAGCATCCCGAGCTCTGAGGATTACCTGGGAAGGAATCCCACTGGAGCATTGCAGCACACCCAAATACTTGGGAGTTACCCTGGACCATGCTCTGACCTACAAGAAGCACAGCCTGAATATCAAGCAGAAAGTGGGCGCTAGAAACAATATCATACGAAAGCTGACTAGCACAACCTGGGGATCACAACCAGATACAGTGAAGACATCTGCCCTTGCGCTATGCTACTCTGCTTCTGAGTAAGCATGCCCAGTGTGGAACACATCTCACCATGCTAAAGCAGTGGATGTGGCTCTTAATGAGACATGCCGCATTATCACGGGGTGTCTACGCCCTACACCACTGGAGAAATTACACTGTTTAGCCGGTATTGTACCACCTGACATCTGCTGGGAAGTAGCAGCCAATAGTGAAAGGACCAAGGCAGTGATATCTTTGGCCCACCCGCTGTTTGGGTATCAGCCAGCATGCCAACAACTTAAATCAAGAAATAGTTTTCTAAGATCTACAGAGACACTCGCTGGAACACCTCAGCAAGCGAGAGTCCAAAAGTGGCAAGATCAATCCCAGAACTTCAATCAATGGCTGATACCAAATGAGAAACTCCCTTCTGGGCATAAGGAAGACTGGGTGACTTGGAAGGCATTGTACAGACTGTGCTTTGGCACCACGAGATGCAAAGTCAACCTTAAGAAATGGGGCTACAAAGTGGAATCCACGACATGTGTGTGTAGAGAAAAGCAAACCACAGACCACCTGCTGCAATGCAACCTGAGCCCTGCCACATGCACAATGGAGGACCTTCTTGCAGCGACACCAGAGGCACTCCAAGTGGCCTGGTCAAAGGACATTTAATAGAATACCAAGTCTGCAAACTTTGTGTTTTGTTTGTTTGTTTTTAATGCAACACAACTGTTTTGGTTTGCTCCTGACATGATAAATAAATAAATAAAATGCAATTACACAACTAACAACAAAGACAGACAGTACACAGACAAAGGCAAAGGCTTCCCCCTTTCCATCTCCAGCATCTGGAGGCTGTGCTCGACTGGCCATGGGGAGGTGCTCTTGTTCCATTTTGCACGCCAAGGAACCTGTTGTCTGTGGATGCCTTCTTGATCAAATTGCCAGCATGTCTGCATGGGCATCTTTTACCTCCCCGCTGAAGTGGTATCTATTGATCTACTCACATTATTGTTTTTGAATAGCTAGGTAGGCAGGAGCTAGGACTAAAGGTGGGAGTTCACCATGACCCGCGGCTTGAACCACCAACCTTCTGGTCAGTATGATTTTCTGCAGCTTGCTGTGATTTAGAGACAAGTCTTTATAAAATCATTTCCTTCTTTCAGGGTGGTCCTGTTTCACACCCAGGCCATAATAAGAGGAAGTTATAAAAGTGAATTCCCATGTACAGGAGTACTGAACAAATCCCCTGCATGTGTCCAATGATGCACATCCAGATCTCAGTTCCAAATAAGAATTTCACCTTTTTTTTTAAGGCTTGAGGGTGGTTGTTATTTATATACACGAAAAACTCCCGACACTTTGACCTTTTATTGCAGTAGCTTTGTGACTTGGTGAGCAAAAATCTCCAACTGCGCACACAGAAGGTGTCAGTCACAGCTTCCTTTCTGTGGCATTCAAAACATGTGCAATTTAAAGCATAAACAGGCAAAATGCAAACCACAGAAACGTTTGTAGCGCTTGCGTTTTCCTATGGAAAATTATGGTATTAAAAACGCACTGTTCCCATACAGAAGAAAAACTCCCAAAACGAGAAGGTGATGACTACAGTTTAAGATCAGGACGCAAAAACAAAACCCTAGAATGTGTTCGCTGACAATTAAACTGTTGTTTAGAAACAGTTTGTTTTAAAACTCCCACACAGCATCTCCGGGCTTGACTATTATTCTACTTGGAAACACCTACAACTGGCCCTCCACATTCGTGTGTTTACATTTTATCCATTTGATTGTTTGCAGATTTCTTCAATAGATTTGCACTGGGAGGACCATACAATTACAATCCTAGATGTTGGATGCCTACTTCAGCTTATGGAAATGGTGTGTGATGAGTTCTACTATGTTTATTTAAGTTCAATTATGTATTTTTTGTTTAGTTTGAGAACCCTTGGGGAGATGGGGCGGGGCACAAATAAATTATTATTATTATTATTATTATTATTATTATTATTATTATTATTTAAAAACCCTTGTGCCGGTAGGACTGAAGACAGACAGGTCGCAGGTTCAAATCTGGGGAGAGTGAGGATGAGCTCCCTCTGTCAGCTCCAGCTCCCCATGTGGGGACATGAGAGAAGCCTCCCACAAGGATGATAAACATCAAAACATCCTGGCGTCCCCTGGGCAACGTCCTTGCAGATGGCCAATTCTCTCAAACCAGTAGCAACTTGCAGTTTCTCAAGTCGCTCCTGACACGAAAAAAATTATCATCATCATCATCATCGTCATCATCATCATCATTACAAGGGTTATCTGGAAAGTAAAGTTACAAGACACGTAGCTCTCACAGGGAATTTTTTAGAGAGAAGTTGGTATCACGGCAATGTAGCAGGAAGCCAGTCATCAGTAGCTCATTGACTGGCGTTGTGGTGAACTTTAGAGGTGAGTGCCCTCATTCCCTCCAAGTGGAAGTTCACGCTATTATATGCTACCTAAATGCTAAGGGCATGAACGCTGCTGCGATTCATCACAAAATCAGTTTATTTTATGGAAAGGACAAAATGTGAAGACAGCATGTGACAAAATGGGTATGGATTATATTGTGAGACCATGAAAAGACTTTGCAGAGCCATCCAAAACAAATGTTGTGGGAAGCCGACAGCAAGAGTCAGTCTCCTCCATGTCAATGCGTTTCCGCACACCGCTCATGCAACATAAGAGTTGTTGACTTCATTTGGTTGGGATGTTTTAAGCCACCCCTCTCACAGCCCTGATCTTGCACCCAGTGACTATCATCTGTTCACTAAATCGAAGGAACACCTGGGTGGAATTTTTTTTTTCTGATGATGACAAGATGAAAATCAGAGTGACTAACTGACTGAAAACGGCAGAGGAAAACTTCTATGACACAGGCATCAAAAACTCATCCCATGGATGACAAAATGTATACAACTGAATGGCGATTATGTGGAAAAATAATGTAATACCTGTGCTACAATGTTTTAATTGACTATTTTCCTATTTTTCTGTGCACCAGCCGATGACAACTGAAATGACATTTCTGGGGATTGTTCAAAATAAATACATTTAGGGATTCCAGGACATTTTACACTATGTAACAGAATTTGAAAAAAAAATCCTGTTCCTGGGTTGAAAGTGTTATTTTCTGTTTAACTGGGCGAACTTTACTTGGTTTTTGTGGCACAAACTAGGCTGAATTGGTTGAGATTTGATGAGGCATTTACTGAAAAACTAGAGCAAAATGTGTCATCACAGGATGATGTCCCCCTCAAAAAAGACAAAGTTTTGGCAGTTTAATAAACCTTCCCCATATTTTTATCATAGAACCAGTTAGGAAATGACATTGATAACCCAGGAACAAAAATTGTGTTACTGAGAGTGATTCACTGGGCTAAATGTCCCAGACTCAAGAGACTCCACCATTTGTGTTGATCAAGGAAACTTATTATACATTAAGCACCATGACCCACTCATTTCACAAAAGTCCTACTAGAAAACAATGGTGTTTATGCATCGCCACTTGCATTTTTCAGATTCCCTGTGGAGATGCTGCCTTTGGGTCTGTCATGTCCAGTCTGCCCAGATCCTGCCTTTAACTAGATCTGTGAAGGACCAAGGAGGAGAAAAGGAAGAAAAGAAGATGTGTCCTCAGCAATGGCTTTCAATGACATGCTTGTATGTGATTGAGGGTGGGGGATCATTGCCAGCCAGCTTGTGCCAGGTTTTAAATGAGATTTTATTGAGATAATACAGTTATGCCTGCAAAAAGCGGGCCAACTAGCAAGCTTAATATCTTGCAGGTACATGCTGCCGGCACCCATATGGCAGTGCGGCCCATAATCGGATAGTGTTAAGCTTATACGGGCTACATATTAAACTGCTGTTTTCTCTCCAGATGGAAAAAAAATATAATCTCTTTCCTGGCATTGTAAGTTGCCTAAGATGGCAAATATCACACTAAGGAATAATGCCACAAATGACAGGCAGGAATGGAAATGCAGATCCCAGAAAGTCCGACCATGCAGATCTGATTGGCATTACCATTTGGCCAATTTGGAAGTTTCTTTCTCACTTTCAGTGCATTCTCCAGGCTTTGCTGGGGGGAAGCCATGGCATAGATGTGATCCCTATCAGAATTGGGTTAAAAATTCAAGAACTCAGCAGTCAGAGGGGAGAAACCTTACATAAGAAGCTATGGAGAATAGTTCATGATCTTAGATATCTCTCAACTCAGCATAACCCGGCTGTTAGGAATTGTGGGAGTTGAAGTCCAAAACACCTGGAGGGCCAAAGTTTGCCCCTGGCTGCTCTCCACTAATCCAGAGCATGGGGAATAAACATGATGAACTTGAACTCTTGACACCGCAAAACAAACATGATATACATCACCATCATCCAGGGGGAGGATACTGATAATACAACAATAGCTTTGCAGTTACAACATTTCATGGACTCTGTGGATAGAACGCAAGATTGCAAAGTAAACTGGGAATGGGGAGGTTTAGTCCCCTTTGAATGAATGTTATCTACAATGTGACCAACCACATAGGGCTGCTGTGAGAATAAAATTAAAGAAGACAAGGACTTATGAGAAAACTGGAAATTTGTCAGATATCAGTATGATTACAGACGCCAGGAATGAACTATCCTAGTTACTGGGCCGGGCTTTAGCACAGCAGGCTAACTGCGAGATGCAGTAAATCTTGTCAATGAGAAGGTTGACAGTTTGTAGCCCGGGTCAGGGTGAGCCTTTTAGTCCCAGCTTCTGCCCACCTATCAGATCAAAAAGAAATGTGAGTAGATTAATAGGTACCACTTTTAAAAGTGGGGAGGTATTAAGGCATCCATAAGGAAATGCCAGAAAAATGCTGGAGATTTGATCAAAGGAGGAAGTTTATAAACAAAGCTCTTCGGCAGAGGTGGAGCAACAGCACCTCCCACCTCCCTGGTTCGTGGCTGGAACCAAGCACAGCCTCCAAGATGCCGATGATGGGAAAGCCTACACACACACACACACACACACACACACACACGTATATCTTTGTTTGTCTTGCCATTGTATAATCGGTATTGAATGTTTGCTGTATATGTGTTCTGTGATCCGCTCTGAGTCCTCTTCGGGGTGAGAAGGGCAGAATATATATACTGTAAATAAATACTTGTTTCTGGAAAATCTAGTTGGGTTGCTGGCTGCAGGCAAGCGTTATTTGAGGAGGAATGTTCTGGGTGAATTCAGTTTTTTGATCATGACACAGCATGAACATGGAACAAAACACTTTCAACACAAAAAGCCAATTTAGTAAAGAAAATTACTTCCCTAAACAGAGAACAAGATTGCCATTATTACTGCTCTGGTTTGCTCTGCAAACCTAAAACTGGCTTCTGCTTCTCTTTGGACCCACAAGCTTTTTTATTCATATCAGTACATCTTGTAAATCTTGTACTTCAAGGGCCTTCAGTATTTTCATCCACCAGGCAGCAAATAGAATGCAATAAAGTTCCTCAAATAAAGGAGAAAACCAAATCACAAGTTAGAAATATTCTTTTGTTCTTGATAACTTTTACTTCTGTCGCCCGTAGAAGGGGAAATGGAATTAAAGACTGAAAAGAAAAGCCTCTTCAAAATGTTGTCTAACGGTTGTATAACATTGTGCGTACTTTCCCTAGGTTTTGCTTCCCTCCGCACTACATAACTGTTTACTGAGCTTTTAAGGGACAAAACTAGATAAATTAGATACTTACTCTAACTTGCAGGTGGGTACTGAGAAGCTTACACGCTTTATACGGTGTACATTTCCATGAAAACTAATAATAATAGTAACAATAACAGTTGTCATCAGCACACTGAGTGCCATGCCAAAAGACCTCAGCCGGCATTTGGAAACAATAAACATTGACAAAATCACAATCTGTCAACTACAAAGGTAACCTTACTTGGATCTGCACGCATCATTCAAAAATACATCACACAGTCCTATACGCTTGGGAAGTGTTCAACTTGTGATTTTGTGATACGAAATCCAGCATATATATCACGTTTGCTGTGACATACTGTGTTTTTGTGTCAATAATAATAATAATAATAATAATAATAATAATAAAATAACCAATATTGGTTTAGTATACCAAACAAGACTGATTTATCTGGTTCAGTATTGCCCACTTACAAAATTATGCCTTAACCATATCTTGGAAGGCTATCGATGGCCTATTCTTGATATGCACTGATTGCTAGTAGTAGTAGTAGTAGTGTCCAACCTTTGGTCCTTCAGATGTTTTGGACTTCTGCTCCCAGAATTCCTGAACATTGGACAATCTGGGCAGGGCTTCTAGGAGATGAAGTCCTAAACACCTGGAGGACCCAAGGTTGGATACTGCTGCTCTAAGGTCCTGAGCCTATTTCCCAATAGATGGATGGACATAATCCACAGAGACTTCCAGAAGGAACTTCCTGCAGATGCCTGTTACTGCTGGTTCAGCTAAAGCACATATATAAAACACAAGTCCCTTAGGCCAAATCTGGCCCTCCCTCTCATTCTATGTGGCCCTCATCCAGATGTTGAATTACAACTCTTGTCTTCCTCCTCAGTAGATATCACAACTATTTATTTATTTATTTATTTATTTATTTATTTATTTATTTATTGATCGTATCAGGAGCAACCTGACAGTTGTATTACATTTTTAACAAAACAAACAAACAAACAGACAGACAGACAAAACACAAAGTTTGCAAACTTGGTAGTTGATTAAATGTCCTTTGACCAGTGTCTGGCCACTTGGAGTGCCTCTGGTGTTGCTGCAAGGAGGTCCTCCATTGTGCATGTGGCAGGGCTCAGGTTGAATTGCAGCAGGTGGTCAGTGGTTTGCTCTTCTCCACACTCACATGACGTGGATTCCACTTTGTAGCCCCATTTCTTAAGGTTGGCTCTGCATCTCGTGGTTCCAGAGCACAGTCTGTTCAGCACCTTCCAAGTCGCCCAGTTTTCTGTGTGCCCAGGGGGGAGTCTCTCATTTGGTATCAGCCATTGATTGAGGTTCTGGGTTTGAGCCTGCCACTTTTGGACTCTCGCTTGCTGAGGTGTTCCAGCGAGTGTTTCTGTAGATCTTAGAAAACTATGTCTTGATTTAAGTCATTAACGTGTTGGCTGATACCCAAACAAGCGATGAGCTGGAGATGTCACTGCCTTGATCCTTTCACTATTGGCTGCTACTTCCCGGCGGATGTCAGGTGGTGCAATTACGGCTATACAGTGTAATTTCTCCAGTGGTGTAGGGCGCAGATACCCCGTGATAATGCGGCATGTCTCATTAAGAGCCACATCCACTGTTTTAGCGTGGTGGGATGTGTTCCACACTGGGCATGCATACTCAGCAGCAGAGTAGCAACAACAAGAGCTGATGGGAGTTGGGATACAAGAAAATCTGGAAAGCCGCACTTTGTCCTGTTTGTCAGGATACTTGGGTTTGGATTGAGATACAAGGTTTGTCTGGCTTCAAAATGTCATTTAACCTTTCCCCAACCTCAGAGCCCAAAGTGCTGTTGGGTTGCCATTCCTATTATCCAGTGTGTATGGTGGATAATCAAAAGAGATGGGAATTGGCATTCAATAAAATCTGGGGACTCAAAGGTTGGGTAAAAACTAAGGAGCACGAACCACTACATCAAAAAAACTGGTCCTCTGTATTCATGGATTCCCCATCCAAGGGCCCTTTGATGGCCACCATAAAGCTGATGTGGCCCTCAGTGAAAACGAGTTTGATATCTCTGAACTAAATGATAGCCCCAGGTTTGTCTGCTGATTGTTCTACTTTACACCAACCACAAAATAGCTAAGTTTAGGATGGGCTCCTGCTGAGAACGGGTGTACTTTGGATGGGATTGAAGTCTCCTAATACAGGTCAACAACTGTTTTCATTCTGTTATGGGGAAAAGCTTTACAAATTATACAGTTAGTGGCTGGATAATACATTTCCACAAAGATCTCCATGAAAACAACAGCAAAGGTACAAGAACTGGAGAAGGTATCCATGGCACAGTTCATTGAAAAAGGTGCCATAGCAACAGAGGTTTCATCCATCCTGTTGACTAGCACAGCCGAGAAGCCAGGGACAAAAGTCAGTTATTATGCACCACCGCGTTTAGCCACGAGCAAGTGTCTGTTCTACTCCAATCACAACCAATTAATTAATCATTAAAAATGGCCTCCAGAGGTCCTATCCAGTTACAGTAATGGCTAGTTAGACAAGCAGCAAAAGCAGATGCCCATCCCCTTTGAAGTGTTCACCATCCAACACTAGAACAGCCGATCAAAATCTGGGTTCTATTCCTTCCTGTGTGGTTTTGCACAATAGGCTGCTTCTGTAGACTAGGAGACTAGGACGCGGAACAATGGCTTCAAACTACAAGAGAGGAGATTCCATCTGAACATGAGGAAGAACTTCCTGACTGTGAGAGCCGTTCAGCAGTGGAACTCTCTGCCCCGGAGTGTGGTGGAGGCTCCTTCTCTGGAAGCTTTTAAACAGAGGCTGGATGGCCATCTGTCAGGGGTGATTTGAATGCAATATTCCTGCTTCTTGGCAGGGGATTGGGCTGGATGGCCCATGAGGTCTCTTCCAACTCTTTGATTCTATGATTCTATAATTCTATGTAGTTAAAATACTATCCAAGCATCCTTGTAAAATGGGGTAGAGGTGGTGTATCCCATAGATCACAAAGCCCAAGAGGAGCATTTCACGTATTTTTTTTAAAAATTGCATTCTCCAACAAAATACAGCTGCCCAAATACTCAACATGCCACCAAAACATAGCCAACCCCATGCGGCCCGCTGCCTACTACCTCCCCAAAGTGGAAAAAGGTGCAAAGAAGGCATTGTGGTACTTCTTCTTACGCTGTGAATGACACGGCCTTGCCTTCTTTGCAGTTAGCACTTCCATACAATGAAATCTTCCAAACCGCCACCTCAACTTCTATCCGTCTCACAGCTTGATGATTTTGGACCACAATCCCTGTGTGTGCAATAGCCATTTGTGGAGGCAGGATCTTGTCTGTGTAAGTGGGCACTCCAGCCACACACATACATATTTTCACTTTTATTATGTGTAGAGATGATGATGGTGGTGATGGTGATTATTATTGTTATTATTAGAAACACAGCAAGATTAGTACACAGCAAAGAAGATCACTATGCTGGCTGTTGTATTGGATCACACATTGGATACTTCCCAAGTGTCTAGGACTGTGTGATGTATCGGCGAATAATGCATGCACATCCGAGTAGGGTGGCCTTTTGCAGCTGACAGATGGTAATTTTGTCAGCGCCGATTGTGTTTAAGTGCAGGACAAGATCTTTAGGCACTGTACCCAGTGTGCCCATCACCAATGGGATCACTTTTACTGACTTGTGCCAGAGTCTTTGCAGTTCGATCTTTAAATCCTCATATTGTGTCAGCTTTTCCAGTTGTTTCTCTTCAATCCTGCTGTCGTCTGGGATCGCAACATCGACGGTCCATACTTGATTTTTTAACATGATTGTGAGGTCAGGAGTATTGTGCTCCAAAACTCTGTCAGTCTGAATTAGGAAGTCCCAGAATAGTTTGATATGTTCCTTTTTCGTAATTTTTTCAGGCTTGTGATCCCACCACTTCTTTGTCACAGGCAGATGGTATTTGTGGTACAAGTTCAAATGAATCATCTGAGCAACAGTATTATGCCTTATTCTTATTCTTCTTATTATTTTTGGCTTTATTCCCCCCCCCCCCCCCCCCAGAAGACTCAAAGCGGCTTAGTATAAAACCGTCAACATACAATTTAAAATATACAAATATGCAAACATTAAAACAGAATTAAATATGAACTGTATTTTTAAAACTTCAGAGGTAACACACACACACAACACTAAAGAAGAATAATTCACATATAACCAAAGAAGGAGAATTCTCCATCCTTTGAGCCAATCCATGTCAATGTTGAGCAGTTAAGGTCTTCACGATGTTTAAACGGAATTGCTTCTCTTGTAATTTGAACCAGCCACTCTTAGGGAACCACAAAAATTCCCATACAAAGCCTAGTGTTTTTTAAAGAGAACTGTAAGCATTCATCAGAAAGACAACTAAACATCTACCTCTATTCCATAGAATCATTAAAGCATTTTTTTGTCTTTAGGTGAAGGCTTCCATTATTCTGTCTGGGCCTAAGCAAACTGAAAGGGGATTCTAGATTTTTCTAAGATTAAAATAAATTAAAAAATAAAGGAGAAATAAAGGTGGTGGACAAAGATGCATTTGAGAATGGGCATCTTATGAAGTAAAGCAAACATCCCCGTCCTAAATGGAGGGCTTCACCATATGGATTTGGCTTGGCCCTTAAGAAAGCAATGGTACGCTTTCCGTCAAAGTCGAAACAGGAAGGAATGGGTGGAACGGGAGCCAAAGTAGACAAGCAAGCCGTATAAAGACCGAGGCCAACTCCCCGCACTGAAAAAGCCGACTGTATATCCCTTCCGTTGGCACTGAGACATCAAAAAGGATTTGGGCTGGAGCTGTGCCACAGCTAGGGAAAGCTTGTTTTGGGAGATACACTGTTGGTTACTCTATCCCAGGATCTGGTCCCAGATTATCTGCTTTGAACTGGGTTATACAAGTCTCCATTGTCAGATAGTCTGGGATCAGATCGTAGAATATAAGGCAACATAGAAGGGGCTACAATCTCAAAAAATTAACATTCCTAGAAATTTAGTCTGTGCATCACCAATTCAGTAGAAAGGCACTGAAACACAGGAAGATGCAGCCACAGGCACACGTCACAACAAACAAGCAATAAAAGCAACAAACAGCTGCTTTATGTCTTCTTGCAGAGAGAAAAAGTGGGGTATACTTTAACATAATAACAAATAAACAATGATTTGATGCACAGCATTCTCTTGCATGACAGCTTCTCGGGGAGCAACCAATGTTCTCGGATATGCTGTGCCCCCATATATTTCACTGTCACTATTTATATCTGTGTCCTTATCTCTTATAAGGTGTTGGTTTAACCGCTGGTTTACTAGTAGGACTGAATGACTGAGTTGCAAAGTGAAGCAAGTCTAAAAACATATTAACCAACATGAAATTTTTGGAAAGCTGTGGGTTCAACAACTGTTGTAACAACATGATGTAACAAAATTTGGGGGGGAAATCTGCTCCTGGTTTGAAAGTGTTATTTCCTGTTTTATTGTGTAGCCCTTACTTTGAATGTTTTTGTTGCTTTCACAAACTGTTGAATGGGTTGAGACTTTATGACATAGTGTCATCACACGTCTACTTTCGGCAACATTCTACTTATTCATGAATTCTAGTTTTTTTCAAGAGGCTCCGAATGTGAAATGGAAGACCTAGTAGTGAATTGGTCCAATAGAGTATTAACCACCCAGGAGAAAGATGTTATCAACAAAGGTCTAACATTTGTTCCCAAACCTAAATACAATCCCTTTAGGATGCGCATAGAATCAGCTTAAAATAAAAACTCCCATCTCCCCGAGATATGATATGGTAATCATATCTCCGTATTATTAGTATATTATTTGTTTTTCTCTCTCCATGATGGGTGGGTTCGGATAGCCACACTGGGGAGCCGCCTTGTTGAGATTTTCCACAAAACATCACCTTACACAGGAACATTTTAAACCAGGCAAAATCTGAGTTGGAATAGAGGCACTGAAAAGCCCATACGATCCTTAAGCTACGGTACCTTGGAAACAAGTCCTGCGTTGTTACTCACATTCCAATGCAACACAGAGAGGATTTTACTCTACATATTGAGCTTTCCTTATAGAAAGCTACAAATCTCTCTCTCTCTATATATAAATCACTAGTTGGGTGGATTCCAAAAGGGTGGGGAAAGGATGCCCAGAAAACCTAAAGCAGGTTGGGTCTGAAAGAGAGGAAACTGCCACCTTACTAAGTCCAAGAACAACATTCTTAGTTTCTTTCCCGCAATATTGGGAAACCAAAGCTGGGTGCTCCAAACGAACGGGTGTGCCCTGAGACAAAATATATTAATCTTCCCAAATTTCCTAAAGCTCAGTAAGATTTAACCTTGACTCATACAACAAACTCTTGTCCCCCAGTTTCATGCAAGGGGGGAAAGACCAAGAAGAAAATGAAAACATAATCCCATGGATCTTTCAGGCTGGTTGGTAAACAGATAATATCATGTGCTTTAAGGCAGCTGAATACATGAATTAGGTCCATTCACAGGCCCCATCCAAGTTGTACCAAGGAGTTTTCTCTAATGATGTTTCTGAACACTCAAGTTGCCCCTTCCCATTGTGTAAAGGAGCCCTTAATCTATTATTATTATTATTATTATTATTATTATTATTATTATCATCATTATTAGAAACACAAGAAAATTAGTACACAGCAAACAAGGTTACTCTGCTGGCTATCATATTGGATAACATGTCAGACATTTCCCAAGTGTCTATGAAGAGGTGGGTGTCTGTGAACCCCACCTCTTCCAAGGTGAACAGAACCACCTAAACCGGGCTCTACAGGCCAATGGAGACTCAGATATCAAAAGAGTTGCAAGACCTAGAACAAGCCATGAGAGTGAAGACAAAGATCCACCCAGAGCAAAAGTGTTCTTGCCAGACATCAAGGGAACCACCGACCGCATAGGGAAAATGATGAGGAAACACAACATACAAACCACTTACAGACCCACCAAGAAAATCCAACAAATGCTACCTTCAACAAATGACAAGAGGGATCCTCCAGCTACCATGCAGAGGTCTACTTTGTTGTTGTTGTTCATTCGTTCAGTCGTCTCCGACTCTTCGTGACCTCATGGACCAGCCTACGCCAGAGCTCCCTGTCGGCCGTTACCACCCCCAGCTCCCTCAAAGTCAGTCCAGTCACTTCAAGGATGCCATCCATCCATCTTGCCCTTGGTCGGCCCCTCTTCCTTTTGCCTTCCACTTTCCCCAGCATAATTGTCTTCTCTAAGCTTTCCTGTCTCCTCATGATGTGGCCAAAGTACTTCAACTTTGTCTCTAGTATCCTTCCCTCCAGTGAGCAGTCGGGCTTTATTTCCTGGAGGATGGACTGGTTGGATCTTCTCGCAGTCCAAGGCACTCTCAGCACTTTCCTCCAACACCACAGCTCAAAAGCATCGATCTTCCTTCGCTCAGCCTTCCCTAAGGTCCAGCTCTCACATCCGTAGGTTACTACAGGGAATACCATGGCTTTGACTAGGCGGATCTTTGTTGCCAGTCTGATGTCTCTACTCTTCACTATTTTATCGAGACTGGACATTGCTCTCCTCCCAAGAAGTAAGCGTCTTCTGATTTCCTGGCCACAGTCTGCATCTGCAGTAATCTTTGCACCTAGAAATACAAAGTCTGTCACGGCCTCCACGGTTTCTCCCTCTATTTTCCAGTTGTCAATCATTCTTGTTGCCATAATCTTGGTTTTTTTGACGTTTAGCTGCAACCCGGCTTTTGCGCTTTCTTCTTTCACCTTGATTAGAAGGCTCCTCAGCTCCTCCTCGCTTTCGGCCATCAGAGTGGTGTCATCTGCATATCTGAGGTTGTTAATGTTTCTTCCAGCAATTTTCACCCCAACTTTGCATTCATCCAGCCCCGCACATCGCATGATGTGTTCTGCATACAAGTTAAAAAGGTTGGGTGAGAGGATGCAGCCTTGCCGTACGCCTTTCCCAATCTTAAACCAGTCTGTTGTTCCGTGGTCAGTTCTTACTGTTGCGACTTGGTCCTTGTACAGGTTCCTCAGGAGAGAGACAAGGTGGCTTGGGATGCCCATCCCACCAAGAACTTGCCACAATTTATTATGATCCACACAGTCAAAGGCTTTAGAATAGTCAATGAAGCAGAAGTAGATGTTTTTCTGAAACTCCCTGCCTTTCTCCATTATCCAGCGGATATTGGCAATCTGGTCTCTCGTTCCTCTGCCTTTTCTAAACCCAGCTTGAACAGGTCTACTTAGGGAACCCCAAATGCAGCAAAGCCCAAACACAAATCAAGGAACACTGTTGGATGAGCTATATTTGGACTAACTAGATCAGGGGTCCTCAGACTTTTTAAACAGAGGGCCAGGTCACAGTCACTCAAACTGTTGAAGGGCCGGATTATAATTTGAAAAACACATGAATGAATTCCTATGCACACTGCACAAGTCTTCTTTGAAGTGTAAAAAACACTTAAAACAATACAATAATTAAAATGAAAACAATTTTAACAAATATAAACTTATCCATATTTTAATGGGAAGTGTGGGCCTGTTTTTGGCTGATGAGATAGGATTGTTGTTGTTGTTGTGTGCTTTCAGACTTAGGTTGAGGAAGGGCCGGGTAAATAACCTCAGAGGGCCGTATCCGGCCCCCAGGCCTTAGTTTGAGGACCCCTGAACTAGATCTTCAACTTGGATGAAAAGGTGTCACGTAAGTGGCTGGGCTGCACTCTGGGCTAGGACCCCAGAGTGCAGCCTGTGAACAAGTAGGAAGGCTTAAGCTTTCTATTTCACCAAACAGCTGTAATGCAGGTGGACTACCAACCAACATAGCTGAGAAAAGCCTTTTCCTTTTGTTCTGCTTAATACTGATCTGAGAATGAGTAATTGCTGCTCATCAGGAGGAGGTGGAGAACTTTTGGCATGCATTTGGATGAAAATATTTTTGTTTCAACCGCCCTTCTCTGAGGAGCCACGCTGAAGCTCCTCGACTAATTCGGTAGCCGGTTCTCAAGCTGTCCCAGTTCCCAGGCAGAGAAGAGAGAAAGCGAGGGTCCGTGTTATGACTGTATAATACTATTGCAGAACCGTTGGCGAGGGACCTCTAATGAGTCATAACAAACCATGGCTGTGCATTCATCCACCCACCCCTACACACATTTTACACTCATGACTGATCTTTCCCACATTGCTACAGCAAGTCATTTACTAAATTTAAACCTTCTTTGAAAATAAAAAGAACAAAACTAATGGGGACTGAACACATGTGTTCTCTGTCCTTGTATCCAAGCACCAGGATCATACTCTGTAGTGACCAAAACACTTGAATACAGATTGTGTAATGTGTGCCTTCAAGTCACTTGTTGACTTGTTGACATTTAGTTACATTACTGCATACTGTGTTTTTTATTGTTCAGCTTTGATATCCATCCAGGAAGGAAGGATAGATATATACATTCAATTTGGAGGATGGCACAACTCTGTTTAGATTAGTGGTACTTAACCTGTGGGCTGTGGACCACCAGTGGGCTGCAAGGACGGAAATCTGGTCCGTGAGCCTCCTTCCTCTTTATTTATTTTATTTTATTTACTATTGCTCTTTTCACACAGCCTGCCACTCCTTCCCTGTTGCTGACCATGGCATATCTCCTGTATCAGAAACTAGAGCTGATGTGGTCTATCCAATGCAATTTTCTGAATCAGCGTCCCAAACTGAATCTAAAGTTGACCAAAAACTGATTTGTAACCCCTTTGGTACTAATGTTGGAGAGTGGTCCTTGGTTAAAGTGATCCCTGGTAAAAAAAAAAAAAAAAACAAACAAGGAAAAAAAAAGGTTGGGAGCCACTGATTTAGATGTTCTCCTATTTTAAGAGCAAAAAGATATAAAAGCCCAACAATAACACTGAACATTGAATTGTATGTTTATGCTTTTATGTTAAATCGCTTTGAGTCTCCTTCAGCAGAGATAAAGCAGGTTATAAATAACAATAACAATAACAACAAACACAGATTGCAGCAAGAATCAGTGTGCAAAGGAGCCACATCTGGTGGAAGGAAACCGCTGAATCCTGCTGGAGGTCCTTAGAAAGAACTTTTTTTTTGTTTTGATGTGGGAAAGTGAAACCATAGGGACTGGTTTTGCAGAGGCAGAAGTCATACTGAGCAAATAGCAGCCCTAAATCTAATGTCTAAAAGCCTCTTTAGTACTTTTCCATTGGTTTAAGAGTCTCAATATTTCTATTTCATTGCCCCCCCTCCCCCCGCCTCCTTTTTCATGACTTTATTGGACATCTTGTGTGCACACAACAGAGCAAAACATATACCTTGCATTCTGTTCTTGCAACTTTGCATGGGGACCCTCTAGGTGAGCATCACAGTCAATGGTGTTGCCACCCCAAATTGGTCCTTATGGCTTTCTGGATTGCTTCTACAATCCGACCAGCCCTGAACACTGGTCCCCTTTGTTTTTATTTTCTAAAAACAGGACTGAATTGAACTGGAAAGTCTTGTTAATTTGTTGTCCTTTCAAGTCGAGGCTTTCACTGCCAGAATCTAATGGCAAGGATAACACAATGCTACTGTTGACTTTACAAGGAGGAGGAGGGCACTCAAAAAGAGGAGGAAGGCAGCGGCTGCTTATACTTACACACACAAATGTCACACACACACACTTCAGACTGAGGCTTGAGCAAACTACTGTTCTGGCTAAAACCGCAACCACAAAAATGAATAGCTTCGACCCAGTTTCCTCTTCCCTGAACTATGCAGCAAACTCATATTTCCAAGATGGTGTTTTTCCTGATCGCTTTGCTCTAGAGAAGAAAGGAAGGTGCATAATGTTCTTTGGAGTTTTAACATGTACCCTGAGATAGGCACATAACCCTACTACTAGGATTGTCTCTGTTGAACTTCATTTTGTGAGTTTTGCCCAATCATCTTTCTAATCTGTTAAGACAGTTTTGGATTCTGCTCCTGTCTTCTGGAATATTGGCTCTCTGTACCTATTAGTTCCCGTCTGCAAACTTGATGATCGTGCCTTCATCTAAGTCATTAATAAAGATGTTGAACAGAACTGGGCCCAGGATGGAACCCTGATTGTGGCACTCCACTCGTCACTTCTTTCCAGGATGAAGAGGAAGCATTGGGGAGAATCACCCTTTGGATCCATTCACTTAACCAATTACAGATCCACCTAACTCATCAAGAGCCAAGGAAGAACTTTAAACTGGTACCTTAATTAACTACTTCTGATCTTGACAGAAGGGTAAAGGGCAGGTGGCCAAATTTCTTTTTGCAACGGCATAAAAAACCGCAAGTCCTTCATGAAGAATTTGCAACTTGTAATTGCTGGGCGTGTACAAAGAGTTCCTAAATTGTAATCAGCACCAGTTGTAGAATATAAGGACAGTCACTCAGCTGGTAGAGAATGGAGATATTTATTCTCAGATGACTGTTTCCAAAAACTGTCCAAAAACTCAGCTGTTGACAGTGAAGCATAAAAATCAGCCCATATTCATTGCACTCTGTGCAAATTCTCTCCCATAGCCATGGATAATGTTTAAACTAATGTTTAATAGGGAGATTTAAAACTCAAGCATGAACACAAAGTGTAATATGGTTGTCTCCACAAATGATGTTGTAGCACAGACCATGGTTTGCCCAGTGCAAGGATCCTTGGCACCCCATATTTTGGGCAGCAAGTCCCATATTCCTTATCCATAGTCATGCTCTATGGGGCTTCTGGGAGCTGTAGTCCAAAACATCTGTAGAGCTCAAAGTTCCTCACTCCAGTTTTTGATATTACCAATAGGATGAGCCAAGAATAACTGTGCTTCTGCAGTCTTTGGACATTTGGTGAGGCTGGGAAAAAATGGTGAAACTCTATTAAGCATCATGTTTCCTCTCCATGATGTCAAACCATTATCCTATGCCATTTTTGGGGGGTGGCGGGGGTGGCACCAAATTACATAACAAAGGCCTAAGAAGAATGAGTTGGGTGACCTGTGATGCCAGCAACATTCTCCAGCCAAAACTGTCTCATCTGGGGATTCAGCTTCTTTCATGCAACCTAGTTAAACACAGAGGCGCTACCTCCTTATTTAGCCTTGCCAGTTTCTTTTCTCCTTTCTCACAAGGGTAGGGCTCTTGGCAGAAACCTACGAAATTCTTCTGAAACAAGGAGAGCTCAGGGAATTTCCTGAAAGCCAACCCCAACCAGGGCCAAACAACAGCTCACTTAGCAGCAGGCTGAAATTTCACTCTCCGGCCTTCGGTTCAGCCAACCGTGGAAAGGAGTCGAATTCTCCAAATCCATGAAGTTCTAAGGTGTTCTCCTCTCCTTTACCGGCCTTTTCCAGCCTAGTACTCCTCAGACGCATGGCTCTAATGCCTGTCATATTGATACAAGTAATACAGATTCCCTGGGACATGACTCTGGCACCTCCTACATTCACCACCAATCAATGGTGTGTCTACACTAGAATTAATGCAGTTTGGCACCACATTAACTATTGTGGCTCAATGCAATAGAATTGTGGGATTTGGAGTATAGCGAAACACCAGTACTCTTGAGCAGAGAAGGCTAAAGACCTTGTAGAACTACGAATGGGACAACTTTGGCCTTCAACTTCCACAAATCCTAACAGCTTACCACTAAAAGACCAATGATTTGCTATACTATTAGATAATGTGGTGTTGTTATTATCTGTCATCAAGTCCATTCAGACTTAATGGCAACGCTTGGATATGACAACGCCAAATCCACCATTAAGCACTGCATCTGGGATGTGGAATTGCAAGGAAAACATCTGGGGCACCCTGAGTGGCTTACAAATAAACTAGGCACATAACAATACGAGAGAATTGAATAAACAAAGATAAATCATAATACATAGGAAAGAAGAATAACAATAGACATGTTGAGTAGGTTATGCATCAGGCTAATTGAAGACTGTCAGTTTTAGGGGATACGAAAGGGGAATGGAGCCGTTGTGTTTGTTTTGCTGTGTTTTTATTTTAATTGTGTTTTTGCTTTATTGTTTTGAGTCTTGTGGGCATTTTGTCACATGTGTAAGCCTCCCCTTTGGGGAGTCCCCTCGGGGAGATGGTGGCAGGTTGTAGACTTGCTGTTGTTGTTGTAGTTATTTCTTCACAATCTCACTGAAACTTTAATACTGGAGACAGAGCAACTTTAATTCAGATTTTAAAGCAACCAATCACAGAGATTTCTAGAGAATAAGGGCAACGAACCTGCAGCAATGCATTGCACACCGGTGCACAGACCAGGTAATAATGATCTCTCACACAGCTTACAAAGTGGCATCTGTGCTAATATAAGCCAGAACTCCTCCCTGTGTTCTTTTTTTACTCCGCATTTGGATTACATCACACGGCACAGCAGGTTTAACCTGCAACAAAGTGACTTTCTGCAAAGGTCACACCAATGGTTCAAAATATTAGTAAAATTGTCAATGTAGCAAAAATGGATCCAAATGGGCACCTGCAGCTGTGGGGCTTCAGGAAGCAAACACAGAATCATAGAATCTTAGAGTGGGAAGAGGACGCCAAAGGTCATCCAGTCCAACCCCCTTCTGCCTTCATGCAGGAAAAGCAAACCCAGCACCCTTCTCCAGAACACTGAATTACCAAATACTCCAAAATCCAAAACTGCCCACATAGGTGCCTGAGATAGCAGTACTTCAATGTATATAGTGTCATTTCGTGAATGTATTTATTTAACATTGCAGGCTTTGTGTATAAGGTGTTTACAAAACAAATGTATTGTTTAGACCTGGGTCCCATCTCCAAGATATCTCATTATGATGTACATGCAAATACAGGTATAGCAAATATATGGGGGGGGGGGCAGTTTTGTTATTTATTTATTTATTTATTCACTGTATTTATATTATATATTATATTCAGAGATGCTGACTCTGAGCTGGAATGTGTCCAGAGAAAGATGATCAAGGGTCTGCCCAAACCTGAGCTAGATTGACAACAGCAAAATCATGGAAAAGTGAAAAAGATCTATTTAAAAAAAGAGAGAGAGAAAAAAGTTATTAAAATATTTTCAAATGGCCAAGTTATTGAATGGTATCTGGGAAGGAAATAATGAAAAATTTGTTTTAAAAGGAAGGCTGGCATTTGGATACATGGAAAGAAATACAAATGTGGGCTTTAAAACAGCCGCAAGGGGAGTTTACTTAAGTAGAGATAAGGGAAGAGATTTATGCATAACCACGTGGTGAATATAACACCCCCAGTGTACAGCTAATCAGACTGGGAAGAAACAGGCATGGTTTGAGGTGTATCCAAGGGAGAATGACCAGACGGGAAAAGATATTAAACATTTCCCTGCCTGTCAACCATCAAACAATGTCTCCCTTTCATGTTACACTAAAGATGCCAGTGGGGAAACTCTGTGCTGCTTTGATCAGGATGATTTTGGGTTAAGATAACAGAGACACAAAGGAGCAAGTTTTCTGGGCACATATCTCCTGGCCAGCCGTCCGTGCAGAAGAGCCACAAAGGAAAGAGGCAAGTAAGCACATTCGGGAGCCAATCCGGCTGGAGAAACACATTCTTCTCTGATTCAGGGCCATAGGGAGCAGCTGAAACTGCAGAATGTAATGGGTTGCAATTCCATCACGTCACCTTTAATATGCATGGGAAACACAGAGCCTTCCTAACATTTAAAGCAGCACCTTCTATCATCCCCAACATTGGCTACAGCGACAGGAAGTGCGGTCAGAAACACAAGAGAGACTACATATTCTTGGAAGTTGTAGACCAGGTGAGGGCCAACTTTGGCCTTCCCTCCAGGTGTTTTGGACTCCAACAGTCGGTAAGCTTTAGGAATTGTGGGAGCTGGAATCCAAAACACCAGGAGGGAAGGCTGAAGTTGGCCCACACCTGGTCTACACATTTTCTGGTACAATTGATGAAGCTAATAGTACGTTTACATCTTAATCATAGAGTTGGAAGAGACCTCATGGGCCATCCAGTCCAACCCCCTGCCAAGAAGCAGGAATATTGAATTCAAAGCACCCCTGACAGATGGCCATCCAGCCTCTGTTTAAAAGCCTCCAAAGAAGGAGGCTCCACCACACTCCGGGGCAGAGAGTTCCACTGCTGAACGGCTCTCACAGTCAGGAAGTTCTTCCTAATGTTCAGATGGAATCTCCTTAAGGTCCTCCTCATTTGATTTGGATGGATTAATGGAAAAAGAAATGAGACACTATGAAACGTGTTCTTCTACGTGTTACTTTTATATATTACATGTTACCTTCTATTGCTAGCATATGTCAAATCTGTATCTGTGAAATATATATGGTGCAAAAAGTTTTATATATATATATATTGTGTGTTTTTTTTTAATCTGTGTAATTTTTTGTATAATGTTTGCATGTTTTTGACATTGGGAAAGGCAGGTAATAAATCAATTATTGCTATTATTATTACGAAGGGTCACCCACAAACATAACTTTTAGTAAAGTCTAAATACCCTAAAGGGGCACCAGATCACATCTGATCTTGAAAGCTAAGCAGGGTAAGCCTTGGTCAGTACTTGGATGGAAGACTACCAATGAATATGCCGTAGGAGAATATTGCAGAGGAAGGAAATGTCAAATCACCACTTAAAACAACCCAATGAAAATGATTGTCAGAGGCTTTCATGGCCAGAATCACTGGGTTTTTGTGAGTCTTCCAGGCTGTATGGCCATGTTCCAGAAGCATTCTCTGCTGACGTTTCACCTGCATCTATGGCAGGCATCCTCAGAGGTTATGAGGTCTGTTGGAAACTAGGCAAGTGGGGTTTATATATCTGTGGAATGATGTCCAGGGTGGGAGAAAGAACTCGTATCTGTTTGAGGTAGGTGTGAATGTAAACCCCTTTTTCCAAGTTTCCAACAGACCTCTGAGAATGCCTGCCATAGATGCAGGTGAAATGGCAGGAGAGAATGCTTCTGGAACATGGCCAGGCAGCCTGGAAAACTCACAACAACCCTATGAAATCTCTTTGTTGCCTAAGAAAACTCTATGAATTTCATGGGGTAGTCATAAGTGAATGGGCGGTTTAAAGATATGCGGTCACATCCAATCTGCACCTATTCGTGCTGTGTTTTGTTTTGTATCAACAAAAAGGAAAGTTCCCAAATGTAGGTAAACAAGCTTGGTTGAAAAAGGAAATGTTTGCCTTAAAGTAACCTTTCAGAAATGTTTTGGAATGAATACCACAACAATGCAATGTGCTTTGGAGCTGTGGCAGAATGCTGGGCCTTGCTGCTAGAAAGCAAACTTTTGGGCAGCCAAATAGAAACAGCAGGTGATCTCAATCAAGCCAAATCACAGCTAAACTGACTCTGTTAGCCTTTCTGGGCAATAATTTAATTGGTAGAGTAGCCTTGATGGAAGAAGCCAATCTGGGTCAATCTTCCACTGCTTGGAAGAGTTTTGGGGACTACAACTCACACAATCCTCCCGATCTAACCCCGCCTGAGAGATTCTGGGCGCTGTCATCCCAAAATAGCTCATCTGCTTCCTCGCTTTCCACAATTTCTCTTGCTCAGATGACACTGAGGTTAGCTAGGGGGTGAAACCCAACAGTAGCTATCAATTTCCAAGCAGATGTTACTATTGCTACCATATAATTTGGAGCCACGGGGAGCCGCACCACTGCATGCATGCAAACACAGACAAGGGTGAAGACTACAAGATAGGAAAGTCCTTCAAGTGTCTAATGCAAATTAACATCCATTTTTTACCATCTAAGTCAGGCATGGGAAAATTTTGCCCCTTGCGCCAGGTGTTTTGGACTTCAACTTCCACAATTCCTAACAACCTCAGGCCTCTTCCTTTTCCCTTTCCTTTTAAGAGGCTGAGGGGGGAAAGGAAAGGGCCTGAGGCTGTTAGGAATTGTAGAAGTCCAAAACACCTGGAGGGCCCAAATTTGCCCATACCTTGTATCTAAATACAAGTATCAACCCGTAATGATGATAACAACAAGGCGAGAACGATACGTGCTTCAACCTGCAGGTGAAAGACAGCATATCTGAATTGTTCCTCTTTATTTAGAAAAATAAAAGCAGGCCCCGAATTCTTTGCATATAGAAAACTAGCCCAATTTGTAGACCAGGGGACTGGCACTCTGTGCTCCAGGAAGCAAAGCCCCAAAAATGCAAATCTCATTGACCTCAATAGAAACGATGGTCGAAAGAGGACCACAATTGCACCACAACAGCAAAAGTAGAACATTGCTAATTACAGAAATAGCTCCCAGCCCCAAATTTCCAGCATGCACATAAGAAACGCATCACTGCGCAGAACACACAAGATATGCGCTCATTTACGATACACGGGACTATGTATATAAAACAATATGACACATGTGTGCCTTTGTGTGCATATAAATTATATACAGGCAGTCCCTGAGTTACAAATCTCCGACTTACAAACAACTCCTAGTTAAGAACACAGGGGAGACAAAGTGAGAAAAATCTATCCCTTGGAAGGAAGGGAAATCCATTCCTGGGAGAGCTATGTTCAAGGGGAAACAGGGTCTCCACTGAAGCTTTATCCCAATCCTTGTTTCCACAAAAAGCCATATTTCTCAAAATCCCATTCTCACAGGAAGAGAAAGTGAAGTGAAATCTTCCAAACCGGGCCACAGGCAGCAAAGTAAATCCCAAAAGGGTATTGACCCTTCTCCATGCCATCCAAAACTAAAGGATATGCATTTTGGCTGTAGTTACACTTTAAAAATGTCCCTGTCCTGACTTACAAATAAATTAAACTGAAGAAGAAACCTCTCTTGTTCATAACCTGGGGTCTCCCTGTATGGTACCACATCTGTGGGTAGGGTGAGAGAGAGATACACATTCCTAGACTTTGCATGGATAGGCAAAACAGCCAATAATAGCAAATCTTATTGAAAGGAAGGACTTCTGGTTCAAGAATAGGATAGAGTTGCACCGGAGGACCTCAACAAAGCTGAGAATGGAGCTGTGGGTACAGAATATTTTATCACAGGTCTGGGCCAACTTTGGCCCTTCCTCCAGTTGTTTTGGACTCCAACTCCCACAATTCCTAACAGCCTACTGGCTGTTGGGAATTGTGGGAGTTGGAGTCCAAAAGATCTGGAGGGAGGGCCGAAGTTGGCCCACCCTGCCATTGACCAAGCCTCCGCAACCTGCAGCAACCCTCCAGCTGATTGACCCTCCAACTCCCAGAATCCCCGACCACTGAACAGGCAGATCCATATCCAGAAGGATGATAATACACCCAATTTGCCAACTGCAACCTCAGAGCCATGTGCTTTGGAGCCTTACCTGCTCTGCCCCGTAGACGGTAGCAAACTGGACGAACTCCTCGATACGCACAAAGCCATCCCCGTCCTGGTCCAGGGCCTCGAAGACAGCCCGCAGCCGAGGGGCCTCCTCCGGGGAAGGGGAGTCCTTGCCTTCCTCCGCCAAGCACTGGTCCTCTTCCTGACCAAACTCAAGGCTAGGGTTGGACAGTGGGCCAGCGGGGAAGAGGTCCATTGCAGAGCCTGACTGGGGGTCCGCCAGAGCCAAGTCCAGCAAAGAGGGGCTGCTGCTGCTCTTTCGCCTCCGGCGGCCCCTCCGCCGCCGCCTCTCTTGGCAGTTTGGGGGATCCATCGCTTCTGTCCAAGGGGAGTCTGGGGAAGGGGCTGGGAGAGAGGCTTGGCTCAAGTCCTGCTCCTCCTCCTCAACATCCTCTTCAAGGCCTCCTTCAACCAGTTGCAAACTCTGAGCATCCACCAAGCGGAAGAAGGAGGCCACCACCTGCAGCTCCTCTTCCTCCTCTTCTTCAGGGCTTTGCTTCAAGGCCAGGCCCAGCCTCCAATCCACAGAAAAGGAGTCCTTTTGCTGATGCTGGACATTTGGCTCCTGGGCCTCGGAGCATTCCTTCTTCTCCTTCTCTCCTTCCTCTGGCTTTTGCTTCAAGGCTGAGGTCAGCCTCCAATCCAAGGAGGGTTGCAGGTCTTTCTGTTGGTGCTCAGCACCTGGCTCCTGTGTCTCCTCCTCCTCCTCTTCTTCCTCCCGTTCTTCCTGAGGCCTTTGTTTCAAGGCCGGGCCCAGTCTCCAATCCACAGCCAAGGTGTCATCCTGCTGATGCTCAGCACCTGGCTCCTGGCTCTCTGAGCCTTCCTCCTCCTCCTCCTCCTCCTCTCGCTTTTCCTTCAAAGCTGAGCTCAGCCTCCAATCCACAGCCAAGGAGGGTTGCAGGTACTTCTGTTGGTGCTCAGCACCTAGCCCCTGGGCCTCCTCCTCTTCTTTTTCCTCAGGCCTTTGCTTCAAGGCCGGGCCCAGTCTCCAATCCATAGACAAGGTGTCATCCTGCTGATGCTCAGCACCTGGCTCCTGGTCTTCCTCCTCATCTTCTTCTTCTTTCTCTGGGCTTTGCAGCAGGGTCGGGCCCAGCTTCCAATCCACAGCCAAAGTTGGATGCAGCTCTTCCTGTTGATGCTCAACACCTGGCTCCTGGGTCTCTGAGCCTTCCTCCTGCTCTTCTTCTTCTTCCTCTGGCTTTTGCTTCAAGGCTGAGCTCAGCCTCCAATCCACAGCCAAAGAGGGATGCAGGTCTTCCTGTTGAGGCTCAGCACTTGGCTCTTGAGCCTCTGAGCCTTCCTCCCCTTCTTCTTCCTCCTCCTCTTCCTCTGGACTTTGCAACAAGGCTAGGCCAAGCCTCCGATCCACAGCCAAAAAGTCTTGCTGATGCTCAGCACTAGGCTTCTGGGCCTCCAAGCCTTCCTCTTCCTCTTCTTCTTTAGGCTTTTGCTTCAAGGCTGAGTTCAGCTTCCAATCCACAGCTAAAGAGGGATTCAGGTCTTCCTGTTGATGCTTGACATCTGGCTCCTGGGCCTCTGAGCATTCCTCTAGACTTTGCAACAAGGCTGGGCCGAGGCTGTGGCTCCAGTCCCCAGCCAAAGAGTCCTTCTGCTGATGCTCAGCACCTGGCTCCTGGGCCTTCAAGCCTTCCTCTTCTTCTTCTTCTTCTTCTTCTTCTTCTTCTTCTTCCTTAGGCTTTTGCTTCAAGACTGAGCTCAGCTTCCAATCCACAGCTAAAGAGGGATGCAAGTCTTCCTGTTGATGCTTGGCATCTGGCTCCTGGGCCTCTGAGCATTCCTCTAGACTTTGCAACAAGGCTGGGCCGAGGCTGTGGCTCCAGTCCCCAGCCAAAGAGTTCTTCTGTTGATGCTCAGCACCTGGCTCCTGGGCCTTCAAGCCTTCCTCCTCCTCCTCTTCTTCCTTAGGCTTCTGCTTCAAGGCTGAGCTCAGCTTCCAATCCATAGCTAAAGAGGGATGCAGGTCTTCCTGTTGATGCTCGGCATCTAGCTCCTGGGCCTTCAAGCAATTCTCTGGGCTTTGCAACAAAGCTGGGCCAAGGCTCCAATCTACAGCCAAAGAGTCCTTCCTCTGATGCTCAACACTTGACTCTTGGGCCTCCAATCCTTCCTCCTCCTCTTCTTCCTTAAGCTTTTGCTTCAAGGCTGAGCCCAGTTTCCAATCCCCAGCTGAAGAGGGATGCAGGTCTCCCTGTTGATGCTCGGCATCTGGCTCCTGGGCCTCTGAGCCTTTCTCGGGGCTTTGCAACAAGGCCGGGCCAAGGCTCCAATCCACAACTAAAGAGTCCTTCCTCTGATGCTCAGCACTTGGCTTCTGGGCCTCCAAGCCTTCCTCCTCCTCCTCCTCCTCCTCTTCCCTGCATCGTAGGCCTTCCTCCTCCTCGCCCACCTTCCTCTTCCTCGGGCGCAGGATATGCACCAGGTCCGGCCCGGGCTCTTGGAGCAGGAGGAGGTGCCGCTTGGCCTCCAAACCCAGCAAAGGGTCTGGATGCGGGACCATCCCGGGACCGGCCAGAGTCCTGAGAAGATCTGGCTCCATTTTCATCAGAGAGGTGGGAGGCAGAGAGGCACCGGCGGGCCCTTGGGGGCCCCCCTCCCTTAGATAAGAATCACAATGAAGAAGGGATGGTGGTGACGCTGCAGAGGGGGCCTTTGCATTGGGGAAGGGAGGTACTAGGTTTGGGATCCCCTTTGTTTTCAATCAATCACGAAGAAGGATGATGATGTTGGTGATGATGGTGAAAGGTGATCTCACCGGGGAATCCCACAGGCCTTTGAATCCCCGATGAACGTGATGGTGGTGGAGATGCAAAGGCGGTCTCGGTGGACATCCAATCTATCCTCCTTTCCTTAAAAAAGAAGCCATTGTTGACAGCGGAAAGCAGTGGCGGTCTTGCGACTGGAGCATCCCATGGGCCTTTCCTTCCAGAAGAAATCCCAAATGGTGATGGTGAGGAAGGTGATGAGGAAGCAAGGCTACTGGAGCATCCGCTGGGCCTCCTGGCTTGAGCTTCCGACCCATCGGCCACGCATCCCTTCTCCTTCTTCCTCTTGGGAAAGAAAAGCCTTCCAAAAAGCTGCAGAGAAGGAAGGAAGGAAAGGGAAAAGGGAGGAAAGGGATGAGATCACGGAAAGAAGAAGAGAAAGAGGAGGAGGAGGAGAAGAAGAAAGCCACGCCGCGCCGGCCTCTGCAAAGTGCCGCCTCCTCTTCCTTCCTCCTCCTCTCCTCCTTTTCCTCTCTTTCTCCTCCCTCCTTCTCCCTCTCCTCCTTTCCCTCCCTTTTGCCCTCCTCTCCTTCGCTTACCGGCGGGGCTGGAGATCCAACGGCAGGCTCTTTCTTTCCGTCTGCCTTTCTTCCTTCCTTCTTTCCTTCCTTCCTTCCTTCCTTCCTTCCTCTCTTTCTCCTTTCTTCCTTGCGCGTTCCCTCCTTTCTGGTGCTCTGGCCACAAGCTCCGCCCGAGACGAAGAGGAGGAGGAGGAGGAGGAGGGCGACGACGACGACGAAAGGGAAGGCTCGGCCCTCTTGTTCTCTCTTGGATGGTCCCGCCTCTGATGCGCGACGATCCTGGGGCAACAGCTCCCACCAGCGGGCAGGGGAGGCTGCAAAGGAACTCTTCCCCGCCTTTGGTCAGGACATCACCTTTCAGGCGCTTTCCCTACAGGCTCGCACTGTGGCCCAGGCAGCAAAGGCTCTGCTTGGCATTGCAAGGAATGGATCCATTTCTTGGAGGGCCTGGGTTCGAATCCCACCCATTGAGTGGCCTCAGTAAAAAGGCAAAACAGCAAAGGCCAAATGATGCCTCTGCTGGTCAAACAAACCTTGAGTTTAATGTCGAAGGCTTTCATGGCTGGAATCACTGGGTTGTTGTAGGTTTTTCGGGCTTTATGGCCATGTTCTAGAAGCATTCTCTCCTGACGTTTCGTCTGCATCTATGGCAGGCATCCACACAACCTCTGAAGATGCTTGCCATAGATGCAGGCGAAACGTCAGGAGAGAATGCTTCTAGAACAGTGTTTCTCAACCTGGGGGTCGGGACCCCTGGAGGGGTCGCAAGGGGGTAGCAGAGGAGACTCCAAAGACCATCAGAAACCACAGTATTTTCTGTTGGTCGTGGATGTTCTGTATGGGAAGTTTGGCCCAATTCAGTCGTTGGTAGGGTTCAGAATGCTCTTTATAGGTGAACTATAAATCTCAGCAACTACAACTCCCAAATGTCAAGGTGTATTTTCCCCAAACTCCATCAGTATTCACATTTGGGCATATTGAGAATTCATGCCAAGTTTGGTCCAGATCCATCATTGTTTGAGTCCACAGTGCTCTTTTGATGTAGGTGAACTACAACTCCAAAACTCAAGGTTAATGCCCATCACAGTAATTTCTGTTGGTCATGGGAGTTCTGTATACCAAGTTTGACTCAATTCCATTGTTGGTGGAGTTCGGAATGCTTTTTGATTGTAGGTTAACTATAAATCCCAGCAACTGCAACTCCCACAAGACAAAATCAATACCCTCCCCCAATCCCACTAGTATTCAAATTTGGGTGTATTGGGTATTTGTGCCAAATTTGGTCCAGTGAATGAAAATACATCCTGCATATCAGATATTTACATTATGATTCATAACAGCAGCAAAATGACAGTTATGAAGTATCAACAGAACTAATTTTATGGTTGGGGGGTCATCATAACACGAGGAAGTGTATTATGGGGTCGTGGCATTAGGAAGGTTGAGAAACACTGTTCTAGAACATGGCCATGTAGCCTGAAAAACCTACTACAACCTAAACCTTGAGTTGCACTAAAGTCAGAATCCCACCCCAATGCTAGCAAAAATCCACAAGAAGCATGTGGACAAACTTCAACAGAAAGGAGGAAACCATGAAAATGAACAAAATCTGGCGACCAGTATTTTTTAAAAAACCCTCTAAAATCAGGACAGTAGATAAAGAGCAACACTAAAAAAAACCCCCCCAAAAAACAGGGGAACTCCAGCTAACACCTCCCAACAAAGGATTGCCCCCCCCTGGCAGGAAGCAGCCAGGCTTTGAAGCTACAAGGCCATTCAATGCTAATCAACCTGGCCAATTTCAACATTCACACTACCTCAAGCAGACAAGAGTTCTTTCTGGACCACGCTGACAACCACCATGTCAGACTACACAGAGAAGCCACTGAAATCCACAAGAAGCATGTGGACAAACTTCAACAGAAAGGAGGAAACCATGAAAATGAACAAAATCTGGCGACCAATATTTTTTTAAAAAACCCTCTAAAATCAGGACAGTAAATAAAGAGCAACACTCAAAAAACAGGGGAACTCCAGACAAGAATCAGTCAAGGCCAGCTAACACCTCCCAACAAAGGACCCCCCCCGGGCAGGAAGCAGCCAGGCTTTGAAGCTGCAAGGCCATTCAATGCTAATCAAGGTGGCTAATTGCAAACATACACACATGCCTCAAGCAGACAAGAGTTCTTTCTCCCACCCTGGACATTATTCTACAGACATATAAACCCCACTTGCCTAGTGGGGTTGCCAACCTCTGAGGATGCCTGCCATAGATGTGGGCAAAACGTCAGGAGAGAATGCTTCTGGAACATGCCCATGTTGTTTGTTCGTCCAGTCGCTTCCAACTCTTAGTGAGCTCATGGACCAGGCTAGAGTTCACTGTCGGCCATCACCACCCCCATCTCCTTCAAGGTCATACATGACGAAGACAAGAACATGGCCATACAGACTGGAAAAATCATAGCAGCCCAACAATTGCCTTGCATTTGAAGCTGCCCAGGGAAAGCTGAGAGTAATTACTGCTATAATATATTTTACTGTATTATTATTTCATTGCTAGTATTGTTATTATAATGTAACTACTATTTTATTACTATTTTTGCTCTTGTTATATCATGCTGTTATTGTTATTGTACTGCTATTATTATTATATCTTTTATTTTATTTTATTATTATTTCATTGCTATTATTGTTATTATATTGCAATGAGACTATTATTTTATGACTTTTTATTGTTCTTATTGTTATTACGTTATGCTATCGTTATTGTTATTGTATTATATTTCTATTATTGTATATTTTATTTTATTATTTCATTGCTATTGTTATATTATAATACAACTATTATTTTATTATTATTTTGTTGCTCTTATGGTTAGTATATCATGCTGTTATTGCTATTATATTATATTGCTATCATTTATTTTATTTTATTATTTCATTGCTATTATTATTATAATGTGACTATTATTAATTTAGGGCACAGTGGGTTAACCCACTAAGCTGCTGAACTTGCTGACTGAAAGATTGGCAGTTCAGATCTGAGGAGCAGGGTGAACTCCCGCTGTTAGCTCCAGCTTCTGTCAACCTAGCAGTTCGAAAACATGTAAATGTGAGATCAATAGATACCGCTTCTGCAAGAAGGTAATGGGGCTCCATGTAATCATGCTGGCCACATGACCTAGGAGGCGTCTGCAGACAACACCAGCTTTTTGGCTTAGAAATGGAGATATGTAGCACCCTCCAGAGTCAGACACAACTAGACTTAATGTGAAGGGAAAACCTTTACCTTTACTAATGCAACTATTATTTTATTATTATTTGATTGCTGTTGTTGTTATTATATTGCTATTATTATTTTATATTTTTATTATTTTATTGTTATTATTGTATTATAGTGCTATTATTAATCATTTATATTTTATTTTATTCCTGTATTGCTATCATTTTAAATTATATTGCTATTATTTAATGTTATTTTATATTTCATTAATATTTGGTTGCTGTTATTGTTATGCTGCTATTTTTATTCTATTTGCTGATATTATTGTTATATTATATTGCTTTTATTATTTTATTGCTCTTACTATGTGTTATAATGTTTTTATTTTTTTGTTTTTATTTTATCACCATTATATTATTATTTTGTTGCCATTCTTGTTTTATTTTATATTTATTATTGTTATTACTATTACTACTACTACGGTAACTTTATTTCTATCCTTCCTCTCTCTCCACAGGGACTCAAGGCAGATAACAATAATAGAATAATCATAGAAATTTTAAATAAGACAAATTACATAATTTTTGTATAAAAACAATTAAATATTTGTGTCAGAATGCAAAACTAAAATACAATAAAAAATACATTTAAAAGCTAAACATCTAACCCAGCTTCCCACTTGGCTTTCCACTGCCATACAAAATCCAGATGATCTGTTTTGAACTGGATTATATGGCAGTGTAGACTCATATAATCCAGTTCAAAACAGATAATCTGGATTGTATATGGCAGTGTAGATGGGGCCAGAGAGGAGTTAATTCTCTAGTCCTGCTAGTAAACAACCTGAGTGGTCAAAGCAAAGGCTGAGGAGTCTGAAGGTTGAAAGCAAGCAGTGCCTCTTATTGTCTGGTTGAGATGCCCCATAGACCACCCATTCATTCCTAGCAAAATGATATATGGTTTTCTTCCTGCCTCAGGCCCCACTGTTGCGTGGGCTGCCTCTGCAGCTTGCAAATGCCAGGGTTTTGCTTATTTCTCCTCCGCTCTCCCAAGGATTTATTATGTAACCCGACTCACACCCCCATATATTCAAAGGGGAGGGAAAAAACAGAACAAAAACAAACCAGGAAAGGAAGCAAGAAAAATATATACGTGTGTGTGTGTGTGTGTGTGTGTGTATGTGTGTATGTATGTATGTATGTATGTATGTATGTATGTGTATGTGTATTGCCTTCCCTAAAACCTTCCTCCAACTTTCGTAAATCAGGGATAGCTTTTGAATGCTTTTATGGTGTACGAATGTATGTCTCCATCATAGCAATATCATTACCAAATCTGCAAATGATACAAATGTGGTGGGGCTTCTTATCTCTGAAGGGATGAGTCTGCCTATCTCTGAAGGAATGAGGTGAAAAGAAAGAAAAGAAAGAAAGAAAGATCAATTGGTAGATGGGTGGATAGTTTAGTAGCTAGAGAGAAAGCTTGATAGATAGGTAGATGGATGGATGGATTAGTAGATAGATAGGTGGATGAATAGAAAGGTAGATAAATGGATGGATGGATGGGTAGATAGATAGATCAATAGATAGGTGGATGGATGGATAGGTAGGTAGGTAGGTAGATGGATGGATGAATAGAAAGTGAGATAAATGGATGGATAGTTGGATTAACAGATAAGATAGGTCAATAGGTGGATGGATGGATAGAAAGGTAGATGGATGGATGGATAGATAGGTAGGTCGATAGGTAGATTGACGGATTTGTAGATAGGTCGATAGATGGATGAATGGATAGAAAGGTGGGTGGATGGATTAGTAGAAAGATAGGTCAATAGATAGGTAGATGGATGGATAGAAAGGTAGAGAAATGGATGGATGGATGGACGGATAGGTAGGTCAATAGGTAAATTGATTGATGGATTAGTAGATAGGTCGATAGGTGGTTGGATGGATAGATAGGTAGATAAATGGGTAGATAGATAGGTCGATAGGTAAGATCATCTGAGGAGACCCTGCTCATTATCCCATTGTCGCTATTGCATCTGGCGGGCACAATGGACAGGGCCTTTTCTGTGGTGGCCCCCCCAGCTATGGAACTCCCTCCCGAGTGAAATTAGATCTGCTGCATCCCTCTTGACCTTCCAGAAACAAGTAAAATCCTGACTATGGGATCAGGCCTTTGGAGAATAGGCTGACCTACTGACGTGTTGTTATTTAGAACTGATGGACTGCCCTTGGATAATGATTTAAATCAGTGACCGCTGACTATTTGTTGTCTGTTTTTATATTGTTTTTACGGTTTTATACTGTTTATACTGTTTTATACTGTTGTTATTATTACATTGCTGTTAATTGTATATTTTATGTTTTGATGTGGTTGCAATGGGGTCCCGCTTTGTTAGCCGCCCTGAGTCTCTCTGCAGAGGTTGAGAAAGCCCTAAATAAATAAATAGGTACATTGATAGGTAGGGATGGATGGATGGATGGATGGATGGATGGATGGAGTAGTAGACAGGTAGGAAGGTCGATAGATAGAAAGAAAGGCTGATAGATGGATGGATTAGGAGGGAGGGAAAATGAATAGTAGATAAAATGGTAGATAAATAGATAGAGTTCTCTTTGAAAGAACTCTATAATCCCACAGCCTTAAGAAAGCTCAGAGCATTCTTGGAGATCTTGGGAGATCATTCTTTCTTTGAATCATTACCATCTGGCAGGCAGTCCAGGGTGACAAAGGCAAGGACCAACAGACTGAAGGATAGCTTTAATCCTAGATCTGTGGCGATGTTGAATTCCATGGCTTCGTATTAATGTGGCATTGGGGGCTGTGCAGTGGTGGCTGGAGTGCAGAGGAATGGGTGTGTTTTGTGGTGTGTGCTGTGGAAGGCATTTAATTTTATTGTACGATAGCACAATGACAAATAAAGCTATTTTATTCTAATGCAAGCTGCTGTCCGTCTCCTTTGTGGAAAGAAAAAGCAGGGTATAAATAAATATCTTCATAATTTCTAATCCCAAATGTTGAATGCACATTCCCAAACACAATTACAGAACAGTCCTGGCAACCAAACCGATGGTGCATCAACACCTAAAGAAGTTGGTTTGACTGCTTGAGTGGTTCTAAAATTGATTTCTCTCTCTCCCCCCCCCCCCCCACCCATCCCCGCGCCCAAAGGCAGCTATTCTGTTCTGTGAAAAATTGGTGATCTATAGTATACTGCCTCTAAATTAGGATATTCTGCATACTCGCCAGTGTGGAAATAATCTGTCGGACAGACGGCAAGCTGTTTATCCTAAGCAGACTGAAAGCTAAAACCAAGGTCACAACAACATCTGTTATATGTTGATGATAATGTAGCCTATGCGCATTCAGAAAGACCTACAAGCCACTCTAAATGCCTTTGCAGAAGCATATGAAAAGCTTGGCCTCTCATTGAACATCAAGAAAACCAAAGTGCTCTTCCAGCAGTCACCAGCCAAGCCCTCTGCAAGGCTAGAAATATAGCTTAATGGTGAAACATTAGAACACGTTGACCATTTCCGCTCTCTTGGCGGCCACCTCTCCACAAAAGTCAACATCAACACTGAAATACAATACTGTTTGAGCTCTGCGAGCAGAGCATTCTTCCGAATGAAGCAGAGTGTTTGAGGATATATAAAATATATGGATTCTGAAAACGTTAGCCTTTCTATTGATATTTATGAGGTTTTCAGAATGTGTGTGTGTGTGTATGTATGTAAAGGTTGAAGTTTTTGTGTGTGCATTCATAAACACTGAAAATCTCAGTATGTTTGCATATGTGTGTGTATATATACACACAGACACACACATATATGTACACACATATCGTATACATATTTATACATATACACAATACACACATATATATTCGTTTTAATGATTCTGTTGGTGTCAGTTATGTATTTAGATAACTCTCATATTTAATTTTATTATATTCACATCTGCTAGGTTTTAATATATACATTGTGTCATTTCAATGGTTAGCCACTTTGAGTCTCCTTGAGAGAGAGAGAGAGGGATACAAATACTATTATATATGTATATGTATATATATATATATATATATATATAGAGAGAGAGAGAGAGAGAGAGAGAGAGAGAGAAGATATGTGTGTGCATGAATGAGAGGTTGTGGTTTACACACACACACACACTTTTGAAAATGTCAGCCTATAATTCTATATCTCTGTATAGTATCTGTAGATTCAGGTTGAGGTTTTTCAAAATTCTCAAAATTAAAAAATGAAGATGATTGAGGAATTCTGAAAACCTGCGTCTATCCATCCCAACTTCTCTGCCTATCCATCCAAACATCTGTCTATCCATCCATACAGTCATCCAAACTTGTCTATCCATCCAAACTTCTATCTGTATATCTATTCATCCATCCAAACCAACCTTTGTATGTCTGTGTCTATCCATCCAAACCTCTATCTATTCATCCATCCGTACGCTGTCTGCTTATATCTATCTATCCAAACTGGTCTGTCTGTCTGGATATCTATCTGTCCGTCCATCCATCCAAACCTCTGTCCATCTGTCTATCAATCTATTTATCTATAAAAGTTGAGGTTTTCAGAATTCATATGCACACAGAGAGTTTTCAGAATTCATATGCACACATAGACACAGTCTAGATCTATATATAGCTATATATCCAGATGAAGGTTGAAGCTTTCCAAATTCTGCAGAGACCCAAGCCTACATAGGTGTGCAGCCATGTAAATGGCTAAATCTTGGCCCTCCATTGACTTTCATGCTCTCGAAGGCTATGACTTGGGCGTGGGTCCTTCCAGTGGCAGGCAATGATGCTCTCTGCTCACCTGTTGGTTGCTATAGCAACAAGGAAGACCCCTCCTCCCCTCTCCTCCCCTCTCCTCCCAGCATCAGGGATCTCTTTGGTTACCCAGAGGAGGGAGGATTAGTTGCCTAGCAACAGTTCCCTTGACAACCTTTCATTCTAGGGAAGCAAGCATCCTTCCCATCCCAAACACACTGCAATGGCAAAACGTGGCTTTTTGTAAGAGTCATCATCCTATTTGTACATCTGCAGATTTTAAATTGCTTGGTGCAAAATTGCCTGATTTAGTAATACACTTGCGTTATTGTTTTGGACATTTGCATCCAAACATCAAGGATTCTGTGGCTCACCTGGTGACTAATCATGCTGTGCAAAGGATCCTGGGGACTATAGTCACAGTATCATGATGCTGGAAGGGGTTACAAGGGCCATGTAGTCCAACCCTTATTCTGCCATGCAATACAGAATTGCAACCCTTTGGAAAGATGCCCATCCATCCTCTGTTACAAGACCCCTGGAGAAGGGAAGCCTATTAAATTTGTATTCCAGTGTCTATCTGTTCTTATAGCAACGGCATCTCTTCGAATGTTTGGTGGAATCTAGTCAAGAAAGCAACTCCTCCAAAGCCTGTGGTTAAAGATGTAACATAGTGGTTGAGAGATTGAGCTGTGAATTACGACTCAGAACTTCACTTTCATGGGATGTTCACCAGTATAATCTAAGGTTAAGAATTGGAAAAAATGATATGGAAAACAACCCAAGAAATTTGGAAAAGATGGCAACCAAAAGAGATTAAATAGTCAACATGGATTTATTAAAAACAAGTCATGCCAGACTAACCTGATATCTTTTTTTGATAGAGTTATAAGCTGGGTAGATACAGCGGACGCCGTGGATGGAGCATATCTGGATTTCAGGACAACTTCCTTCAACAAGGTTTCTTCTCCTTTTTGTAACATCTAGCCAACCAAGAGATCTGGGAATCCTGGAAACTCATGTTTTTTGCATTCTTCTGGTAGGTCTTATAAAAAGCAATGGCCTTCATAGAGAATGTGTATTAAAAGTAGTCGTTGGGACAGGGTCACCTTAGGATGGAAATGGCTTGAAGGCACACAGCAATCATGCTATTTTGATGGTATTTTACTCATATAAATAAATGGTAACAACAGTGAGTTCTCACATAATTCCTTCCACTGTTTGCAAATAACCCTTCTGCTATATGCAGCGTAGTTTGTCTATCTTGAAATATCCCGTTTTCTCCAATCATTGATGGGAGATAACAGAAACTGTTTATTCTTAATACTTTCAATGATAAATCCTGTTAATATTTGTATGGTTTTGTAAAGGTATTCAATTATATATTGTATAGTTTTTAGTGTTGGCTGTTTTGTGTCTTTTTAGGCTAGAAGAAGTTTTGAGCATGAATTTTAAACTCGTGTTGTTTGTTTTAATCTCTGGAGAAATGGCCAGTATTGCACCACCTGCTGGGAAGAAGCAGCCAATAATGAAAGGACCAAGGCTCATTCTGTGTTCAGATATCATCCAGCACGTCAACACCTTAAATCAAGAAAGAGCTTTCTAAGATCTACAGAGATACTTGCAGGAACACCTCATCAAGTGAGAGTCCAAAAGTGGCAGGCTAAAACCTGAAACCTCAATCCACGGCTGACACCAAATGAGAGACTCCCCCCTGGGCACACAGAAGACTGGGAGACTTGGAAGGTGCTGAACAGACTGCGCTCTGGCATGACGAGCTGTATAGACAACCTTAAGAAATGGGGCTTCAAAGTAAATTTCATGACATATGAGTGTGGAGAGCAAACCACAGACCACCTATTACAATGCAACCTGAGCCCTGCCACATGCACAATGGCGGACCTTATCACAGCAACACCAGAGGCACTCCAAGTGGCCAGATACTGGTCAAAGAACATTTAGTATAATGCCAAGTTTTTAACTTTGTGTTTTAAATACATTTTAACTGTACCCTCAATTTGCCTCTGACATGATAAATCTGTTCTGTGTATTTTAATATGGATTTTATAGAAATACGTTTTAATATGTGTATTTGTTGAATTGTTATCATGTTTATGTGTTTTAATTATTCTGTAACCTGCCTCGAGCCACAAGGAGAGGTGGGTAAGAAATACAATTGTTATTATTTTACTGACACAAAAACACAGTATGACACAGCAAATGAGATATATATGCTGGATTTCGTATCACAAAATCACAAGTTGAACACTTCCCAAGCGTTTAGGACTGTGAAATGTATTTTCGAATGATGTGCTCAGATCCAAGGAAGGTGGCCTCTTGCAGTTGACAGATTGTGATTTTGTCAATGTTTATTGTTTCCAAATGCCGGCTGAGATCTTTTGGCACGGCACCCAGTGTGCCAATTACCACTGGGACCACCAGTACAGATATTATTATTATTATTATTATTATTATTATTATTATGGTACTCGAATGCTGGTGAACCAGCATTCAAAATAGAAGGTGAACCTGAGGTTTCTCACCTTGGAAATGGACCAATATTAAAGCCATAAATTTTCTCCCAAAACAAGGATTCCAAATGGAAATTTGCTTTTTTCTAAGACAGAAATTTGTAGAATTTATTTCAAGGAGCGCATTGTGGGGGAAAAGTGCAGAATCACCCTGTTTGGCCCAGAATCATGACGATTAGATATAGGAAAAGTCAGTCTGGATCAGTCAATACGAAACAAGACATTTCTTTCCTCGCAATAAAACAAAACGAAACAAAAAAAGGCTCCAGTAGCAAATGGTGCAGGTAAGGCAAACAGAAAATAAAATGGAATTTGAGTAAGTATAATAAACTAACCCTAAGTTAAAACATATTTATTTTCCCGCATCAGCATCGGGATGCTGCTCTGGTTTTCACCCTGTATTTTGGAAAACACTTTACCAGACATTGCTTTTGTATCATATGGTAGCAAAAACCTCAGGAGTTGATAATATAACAGACTGTAAATGTCGAATCTCAGGTCTGGGAATGCATTGCTAGGCTGCAGAATCTCAAAGCAAGAGCTGGGTAAAGTGCAGTTACACCAAAAGATCAATCGCTTGCCCTCAAATGCTTTCTAGGTCTCTTGTGAGCATTTCTGCCATGGGTTGTGGTGAGTTTTCCGGGCTGTCTGGTTATGTTCTAGAAGCATTCTCTCCTGACATTTTGCCCACATCTATGGCAGGCATCCTCAGAGGTTGTGAGATCTGTTGGAAACTAGGCAAATGGCCCTGTTTTCTGAGTATTGCTCTTTATTTATTGTTCTGATTTTAGAGTTTTTTTTCATATGCACACAGTTTTTTTAGCCAGATTTTGTTCATTTTCATGGTTTCCTCTTTTCTGTTGAAATTGTCTATATGCTTGTGGATTTTAATGACTCCACTGTCTAGTCTGACATGGTCAGGGCCAATTAGGGCAGCTAACAGCTCCCAACAAAGGATTCCCCCAGGCAGGAAGCAGCCAGACTTTGAAGCTGCAAGGCTACTCAATGCTTATCAAGCTGGCCAATTACACCATTCACACTTGCCTCCAACAGACAAGAGTTCTTTCTCTCATCCTGGACATAATTCCAGAGACATACAAACCTCACTTGCCTAGATTCCAACAGACTTCACAACCTCTGAGGATGCTTGCCATAGATGAAAGCGAAACGTCAGGACAGAATGCTTCTGGAGTTTGCCCAGACAGCCCAGAAAACTTACAGCAACCCAGTAGTTCCAGCCATGAAAGCCTTCAGCAACACATTTCTACCATGTTTTGCTATTTCCTCCCAAAACTATTTAGGTCCAAGGAAGGCCTTTTTCAAAATATCCGAAGTCACATTGAACAGGTGAGCCTCTATGGAGCAGGCATGGGTCAACTTCGGCCCTCCCTCCAGGTGTTTTGGACTCCAACTCCCACAATTCCTACCAGCCTACCAAAGTTGGCCCATGCCTGCTATGGAGAGTGTTGGACGACAACGAGCTGGGAAAGAGATGGGCCAATAAGGAGAGAAAGCAGCCAAGTAATTCTGAATCACTGTGAGATTTTTGGGTTTGGTTCCCAAATGTGTTCTGGCTTTCCTGACTTGATATCACTACGATATCAAGATCTGAAATACTTCTGTTGCCAGTTTGGTCCAAAGCTACGTAGCAGCGAAGTCAGGTTTGTGATTCCCCATCTTGGCCCTGCTTTGAAGTCGGAGGGTCTTTTCCAGGATGGTCTTTCATTTATCTCTTTTCAATTCCGTAGTCCAAAAATCTGAAAAGGAAAGAAAGAGACTGGATGGAATCACATGGCATCTAAAAAACGGATGAAAGACAACTCCAATAAAACAACACAGAAGGGAGATGTCCGGCTCAATAAAGAAGGAAAACAAATACTTTGGAACTCGGATAACACTATGCAACATTATAATTTTTGTTCCTGGGTAATAAATGTCATTTCCTAATTGGTTGTATCATTTCAAAATGGAAAAAGTTGATTAAACTGCACAAACATTGTTCTTGTGGGAGGGACATCCTGCTATAGGACATATTGCAATAGTTTTTCAATGAGTATCTCATCATCGAGTCTCAACTCACTCAACATAGTTTGTGCCACAAAAAGAATACGTTGCTTACCTGTAACTGTGTTTCTTTGAGTGGTCATCTGTGAATTCACACCTGATATTGTTTCCTGAGCCTGTCGCAGCTAAATCGGACACTTTTAAGAAACTCTGTAATTAAGGGGCTCCAACCTCGCCCACCCTCCCATGATATAACGCGGCGGCCAGTGTTGAAACCTCAGTTCCGCTGCCGCAAAGCAGCAGTCGAGAACCAAAGCATAACAGACGAGACAATGAGCAGGCTGTGCAAATTTCATAGATGACCACTTGAAGAAACACAGTAACAGGTAAGTAATCCTTCTTCTTCATGGTCTCTGTGAAATACACATCTGATGTAGACTAGCAAGCTCCCCTCAGTGGAGGAGGGCATCATGCGACTGCAGAGAACAAAACAGCTCTACTGAAGGCTATGTCTCTCTTAGCTAGGACATCCAGTTTGTAATGGGTGTTGAAGGTGTCAGGCGTGGCCCAAATGTATTCTAGTGGGAAGCCCCTTAAGAAAGCCGTTGTCATGTAACATGTTCCGCAGTTGATGGTGGTAGGCTGAGCAGTTGGTGATGGAAGGGGTTAATGTAAGTCTTAGATCTAAAGGGCTGAGTAATCTCGAAGTAAGAGTTTAAAGGTGAAACAGTTAAGGGTGGAGGCATGCAAGAGATAGGTTGCAGCTGGGTATTACTGGTTATAAGGAGTTAGCCTGCAGACTGATCTGGGAAGAAAAGTATTTGTTCTATTTTTGGCTGTGGATGCTGCTTCCCCCCCCCCCCCCCAACACAAACAGAGGTTTGTGGATTTTCAGTAACCTGACCTGTCTCCTGAATTCTTGGAATCCTGGAACCTTGAATCTCTGGGCTGGATATTAACTACAGTATAGATTCTTGATCCTTGGACTTTACTCATTAAATTCTCGGCGTTTGACTACTGGACAGGACCTTTTTGACTATGGTGTTTTCTCGAACCTGCATCAGAATTTGCTATCCGTCTTTGTTTTATTATTCTGTGGCTGAGTGCTATCTTTATGTTTTAGATTTTGGACTGTGAAAACAGCCAGTCTGTAAGTACTGCTTTAATTAAACAGTTTGACACAAGCTGGGTGTTTGTTTTGGTTCACCTCTGCCTGTGTACAGGCAGAGCCCTGGCAATGTGACAGCCATGGAGGTAGACACTGCCTGGTAGAATGGGCTCTCACATGCACAGGTAAGTCTTGACCAACTAGCTAGTATGCTAAGTGAATCACTGCGAAGATCCAGCCCGACAACCTCTGAATGGAAAGGGAGTCCTGCTGTATTCTTGCAGTACTATATGAACAGCCGAGCTGTTTTCCTAAAGGCAGCTGGCTTCTTGATGTAAAACATTAAAGCCCCATGAGCATCAAGCAAAAGATAAGTGTGTTATAGTCAAGAGAAAGAGAGATCCAAAGCTGCTGCTAGTGGCAAAAAAGGAACTGAGGCTCCAAGCCTGGCCACCGCGTTATATCATGGGAGGGTGGGTGGGTGGGGTTGGAGCCCCTTAATTGCAGAGCTTTTTAGAAGAGTCTGATTCAGCTGCGACAGGTGCAGGAAAATATATCAGGTGCGTATTTCACAGAGACCATGTAGAAGAACAAAATTTCTGGAATAGAACAACTTCTATCAAAGTCAGTACTGCACAATTAAACAGGAAATAACACTTTCAAACCAGGAACAGATTTTTTCCTCCAATTTTGTTACATAGTGTAATGGATTCAGAATGACTTCAAAGATATAGAGTTCAGACTAAGATTTAATATCTTCTTGTTATTGGCAAACATGAAACCACAACAACAAAGGATAGTATTAGTGAATATGTTATTTTCAAAGAGGAGTCCATAAAGCAAAATAAGACCCCTTACTGGGCATGCATTTTAGCTGCAAAGCATTGAACACATAGCACTGCTACATACATGCATCCTACTTACAGCTTGCGGTCCTGCATACAAACTTGCCTGCGAGTTAAGTCCCACTGATTGATACTATCTACAAAATAAGGCATCCTTAGAAAACTTGGAATCCAGGTGGGCAATGATCCTTTGGGGGGGGGGGGGGGGAGGAATTGAAGAGGGGACTTAGGTCATGTTTCTATGGTTATGTTCACTAAATCACAGGGTGGGAGAGTCATTCTGCTGTTGACGCCTATCTAATCCCACCGAGCGGGAAAGGAGCATCACCTAGAGCTTAGCAGAGTGTGAGGCAATACCCAACAGTGCGGGGAAGTCATTCCGGGTTGTCATCCAGCTGCCACCATCCACCACCAGAGTCGTGCCGGTCACGTATGAGGACAAGGGGCTGGCCAGGTACAACACACTGTGGGCGATCTCAGTCTTGTTTCCGGCCCGCTGGAGAGGGATCTCTTGGTAAATGTTGCTGCCGTCTGCCCGAGGGGAGGCTGAAAGGGAAGGAGGATTATTCAAGGAGAGGTTGGGAGGTGTCCTTCTGCATGGCGGAATGGGACAGGACTGGAATGGCCTTTGGGTGTCCCATCCAACTCTATAGAGCAATATAGACTGCCTTGGAGGGTGGTGGAGCCTCCATCTCTGTAGGTTTCTAAGCAAAGGCTGGGAGGCTTTGATGGTGTCATTTTGCATGGTGGAATGGGACAGGACTGGACAGCCTTTGGGTGCCCCTTCCAACTCTATGCTGCTCTATAGACTGCCTTGGTGTGTGGTGGTGTCTTTTAAGCTGAGGCTGGGAGGCCATCTGTCAGGCGGGCTTTGTTGGAGTGTGGTAGAGTCTCCTTCTCTGAAGGCTTCTAAGCCAAGGCTGGATAGTCATCTGTCGGGAGAGCTTTGGTGGTGTCTTTCTAACTGGCGGAATGGGGTAGGGCTGGATCGCCTTTGGGTGTTCCATCCAACTCCATAGAGCAATATAGAGTGCTTTGGAGTGGGATGAAGCCTCTTTCTATAGAGGCTTCTAAGCAAAGGGTGACTAGCCATCTGAAAGGAGGCACTGATTGTGTCTCAAGGTTGGACTGGATGGCCCTTGGGATCTCTTTGGAAATGAAACCAGGACATGGCAACATGTCCTGGAGTCTAGAGTCATGAGAACAGGGGTGATTGTTCTAGTTTTATAATGGGCTCACAAGGCAGAGTCCATTATAAAACTAGAACAACTTGTCCTAATGGCTCAGAAACATGACTTTGCTATCTGTTCCTGAATGGTTCACAAACTATAGTGAATGGCAAGATATATGTGTGTGTGTGTGTGTAATATACTATGTATTCCATCATTCTTTCAAGTCCTACCTAAGCGGCGCATCCCCTCCGTGCCCAAAATGGGACCAGGAGCAATGCTGTTCACTCGGATGCCATCTGGGCCCCATTCCACCGCCAGGTGTTTTGTCATTGCGTCTGCCAGGAAACAAAACAGAAAATAAAATATGAAGGGGAAAGAGAGATGAGCAAAAAACCAAAAACAAAACAAAACAAACCCAGATTGGATACAATCATTATTATTATTATCATCGTCATCAACAAAGTGGAAACAACAAGCACTACAGCTCTAAGGGCCATCTAGCAATTAGATCAATTCACAGAAATATATTATTCCAAGGTAGTCTAGATTATTATGAGGCTAATAAAGATCTTGTTCTCATTGTGTTGTCACATGCTTTCATGGCCTGAATCACTGGGTTGTTGTGAGTTTTCCGGGCCATCTGGCCATATTCCAATGTTCCAGCAGCATTCTCTCCTGACATTTTGCCTGCATCTGTGGCTAATGGCATCTTCAGAGGTTCTATTGGAAATGAGGCAAGTGGAGTGTATATACCTGTGGAATGATTTCCAGGGTGGGAGAAAGAATCCTGCCTGTTTGAAGCAAGTGTGGACTTTGTAATTAGCAAGCTCGATTAGCACTGAGTAGCCTTGCAGCTGCAAGGTCAATCAGTGAGGGTATTTGTTAGCTGTTGCTGTCTGGGGGCATCCTTTATTTGGGAAGTGTTAATTGCTTGTTGCCTGGAATCCCACTGTTTGTTGTCTGGAATCCCACTGTTTCTGAGTGGTGTTCTTTATTTGCTGTCTTTAGTCTGAAAGGCACTGCAGACTGATCCAAGTAGAGGACTTGATGAACCAACCTGGACTCGGAATATTATTTGGGAACACAGAAATGCTGGACCACTCTGACCACCATCATGTCAGGCTACACAGAGAAGCCATTGAAATCCACAAGAAGCAAGTGGACAATTTCAACAGAAAGGAAGAAACCATGAAAATGAACAAAATCTGGTCAACAGTATTAAAAAACACCAGCATTGAGACAGTAAATAAGGGACACCACTCAACAACAGGGGAATTCCAGACAGCAAACAACCAAATGCCAGTTAACACCTCCCAAACAGAGGATGTCTCCACAGCCAAGCTACCTCTATCCAGATACCTTCACTCATGGACTTTGCAGCTTCATGGCTGCTCAGTGCTAATCAAGCTTGCTAACTGCACCATTCACACTTGCTTTAAACAGACAAGGATTCTTTCTCCCACCCTGGATATTATTACACAGGTATATATACACCCCACTTGCCTCACTGCCAACAGACCTCTGAACAAACCTCTGAAGATGCCATGAGCCACAGATGCAGGCAAAATATCAGGAGAGAATGCTACTGGAACAGGGACATACAGCCTGAAAAATTAACATCAACCCAGCAAAACAGCACAGGATGTTATTCTCTGCACTCTGCCACCGGGAAAAAGCATTCTCTGCATTACACTAGGTGCTGGTTACAAAAAACAAAAATAAAATTCTCTTAGTGAAGGATAAGATTCATGTCAATGGGTTTTAATGCTGTAAGGCAATCAGCAGATGCAAAAACGACACACACCTCAACCAACAACAACAACAGAAACCCTGCAGCCTCTCCATTCTTTATAAAATGGGGAAATATCCAAAGCTCCCCAAATTGAATCCAAACCCAATGGGTTTGCAAGGATTCCAGTTAAAACTATGGCAGGAGTACATGACTTGATAAGACACTTTAAGGCCTGCAAACAAGACAGGAGGAGGAGAAACTGAACCAAGACAATGTATTGTCGAAGGGTTCCATGGCCAGAAGCACCGGGTTGTTGTAGGTTTTTTGGGCTATATGGCCATATTCTAGAAGCATTCTCTCCTGATGTTTCACCTCCATCTATGGCAGGCATCCTAGGAGGTTGTGAGGTCTCACAATCTCTGAGGATGCTTGCCATAGATGCAGGCAAAACATCAGGAGAGAATGCTTCTAGAACATGGCCATATAGCCGGCAAAACCTACAACAACCCAGTGAACCAGGACACTTTTATTCTAAAGTAAGCTGTCAAGATTTTTCTCCAGGGAAAAAGGCACAAGGTCTTTTCCAAAGGCCCCTGCCATGTTCTCAAGACTCAAACGACAAACCAAAGGAGCCCCACTTAATATTAGGCTCCAATCATTGCAAAACTTAGACAGGTAAGCATAAGTGGTGGACGAAACAATGGAACGGTTAACAGTACCTATGGCTGCCTTAGCTGTGCCGGCATGCATTTGGAGGGCCTGCCCTTTGTAACTGAGCGTCGCCGTGATGTTTATAATCACCCCTCCATGGGCCTAGATGGAGAGAATGGAGTTTGACTCAGAGGTGGGCATTAAACAACAGGTCAATACTTTACAGCAAGGACAGAAGACCCCAAACAGAGCAACACGCCCTTGCACTGATGATGAACTTCTCAAAATTCTCCCACCAACTCTTTTACACCCACCACTTGACTCCCCCCACTTTCATCTTGCAATTTAATCCCATTTTATCCAACTTATTATCTAATCAAGTTTTATCATGTTTTCATTTATTTTAGCAGGAGTTTTAGCATAGTATCTATCTGTCTATTTTTATTGATATGGTCAGTGGACTAATTGACAAACAGATCTATCTATTCACATAATAAAAGTGAGAATATGTATATGTGACTGGGTTGCCCACTTCCACAAAGAGCTTTAACCCACAGTGCTGAAGAACCACCAAAATGCCTCCCTCCAATGACATTTCATGTTACAGAGAGAGCCATGAACATGTGGCCCAACCCCTACTAATTTCCTCCCCAAACACCATGCTACCCACCATCAAAGGAATGTTTTCATTCAGGAATAACTTCATTTTAGATTTTATGTGTTTCCTTCACCAAAGGCATCCCAGTGTTTCTTGCTCTCTCCACTGGTGTGGAATTTGCATGATCTCACCCACTGCCTCTCCCTTAACTCTTTCCTACTTTTTTCAACTCTGTCTGGACAATGAACAGAGCAGAATTAATCAGCAAATAAACATACTGGAGGAGTTTGGGGAATTGACTCCACATGACTGAAGTTGTAGTTCACCTGGCATCAAGTCATAGCACTGTGACCCCCACTGACAATTGGCCTGGACCACATTTGGCACATAGAACCCCCATGATCAAAGAAAAATACTGGAGAGGTTTTGGAGGAATTCATGTTGATTTATAGCCATTGCAGGTACTGGGATTTATAGTTCACCTGCAATCAAAGAGCACTCCAGACACCAACAATGGTGACCTTGGAGTTAACTGGGCACACAGAACCTCCATGACCAACTGAAAATACTGGAGGGATTTGAGGGGACTGACCCACCATGGTGCGAGCTGTAGTTTATCCTGCAGCCAGAGATCACACTGAAGCTTATGAATGATGCATCTAGAGCAAACTTTCCCAACATGACAAACTTTAACTACTGATGAAGTTTCAGGGGGTTAACCTGGCATGATGTGAGTTCTAGTTCACCCACAACCTCATGCAGTTTGTAAAAATTTTAAAATGACCTTTTTCAAATAACCTGGGCAATGTCAGTTACCCAAACTAGTCAATCCTAAAGGAAAGTCATTTGCTGCTCAGTACAGGGGTTTTGTTTTGCTTTTGCACAACACTCTTGGGTTTTTCCCCAAAAAATAATGTCTGCTCAGCACTTTGGGATGTTGGGTGGCAGGAGAAAATTGTTATAAATCCCTGCTGGTCTATTATTCTTCCTGATTATAGTTCCCAAATGTTGGGAAACCTGGTTTTTGACCTGGGATGAAATAATTGCTAATATTCCTCCCATCATATTAGCAATGGTGTAAATGTCTGTTCAGCTTTATTTCTTTGAAACGCGAGCTGGCATTGGAAGATACCCAAAATACAAGATCAGTAACAACTCTGTTTATGATGCCTTTAATGTCACAACACTGAAGGAAAGACACAAGAGTGTAGCTTCAGAGAGACAGGGGGGAAAAGTGGTTAAGAGTGTTGGACTAGGATTAAGTGGTCATTTAACAAGTAATATTTTACTTCAGGGCTTCTTAAACTTTTCTATGTGGGATGCTCTTTAGCCCGAGAAAGAGTGCAATGACCCTGGGTATATTGGTATATAAGATAGGCATGTCAATCTGAAATTTACTGATAACAAATCAGATCTGCAAGGATTGCTAACAGGTCGATTTTCCTTTTTTTATGAAGTACAGCTGAAGCATCTTCTGCAGAGTAAACCCTGCACAACAAATTTGTATACATGTTTAAAATAGCCACTGAGTGATGTTCAGAACATTTTTTCAGGACTAAAAAGACCCCATTTGGGGTCGGGACCCACGGCTGAAGCAGGGCTTTAGTTCACCTGCTTCATAGGACAAAATTGAAGCAAAGCATTGGGGAGAAGGATCATGGGAAATGAACAGAGGAGGGCAATCGCTGAGCTTGGAGTATAAATGTCACCAAATAGCAAATCAATCCAGACTGAGTTTTTTAAAGAGGTAGAATAAGGACTGTTTAATGTTTTTTAAAGTGGTGAAAATGCTACCAGTTATTGACCAGTTCTTCCCGAATATGTTCTCCCATCCAAAATTAGGGGCAACATTCCCACAAGCACAATGGTGCCCTAATGCAAGAATCCACAGTGGTTTTTCCTTTCCTTTCAATCTGAACTAACAAAAGAGGGCAACGGCCAAAGGACATTACAAGGACTGGTCATTTAGGGGGAAGAAACAATATTATGTTGGACAAGAAGACCATGCAATCTATTGGCTGTGGTGCTAAACAGCATCTGGAATAAAGGAGCCAACTAGTATCCTCCAGATATTGTAGACTGCAACTCCAACCAACCCAAAACAATCTGATCCACAAGGTTCCAACAACAGACAACTATCCTGAGATTAAAGGATGCATAAACCCAGATGGAAGGCAGGAGGCCTCTCCATTGTGTCTCTCAAAGACCTCCAAAGGGAGAAGTTGTGATGTGTGAATGAATGAAATTGTATGATTGGGGTCTGGCGAGAGCCTATTAAGGCTTGCCAAGGCTGAAGACACCACCCTAAGAAGATTGAGGCCTAAAATGGCATTAGGAAGAAGATGAAAAGTACTAAACTGCTGAACTGACAATAACTGATCTGGGAACTTTGGGTGTAAACAACATGTTTACATGGTCAGAGACTAGTTAAGGAAGTCCAAAACAATGCTCTTTACGTTAAGGAAGAAAAATAACATCTGTCCGAAGATTTCAGCAAGTTTTAGCCGAATAACAAGTTGTCAATCAATTTAGAACCACAACAGCAAAATGCTACATAAAAACACCATTTTCTCTAAGAAAAAGTGTATCAGACCTGGAGGAACACCATTCTGAATAGCTGTGGCATGCTCTCAAGAAGCTGATCAACTTAATGAAGGAGGACGGTACACATGAATGATGAATGAATGGATTAGGAGTGAATGTTAAAACTATATGTGAATGTTCCCCCTTTTGTCTGTGTAACCAATATAGTTATTATAAAACCAATATTGGGCTTGTGTGTCTACTTCTTTCTCTGAAAGTGCCTGATGCACTTTGTTCCACTGGAAACAGATTAAAAAACATTCTTAAGGTTCAAAAGGTATCAATGGCAAACATACGCGGAGGCACTTTTCATACAGGACTTTGGAGACGTTGAACGTTCCCAAGGTATCGATCTCAATCACTGTTTTGTAACCGTTGAAAGACAGAGCGCTGGCCGGACAGAGGAAGTTGCCTGCAGCATCTGTGGAAAGGCATCAGGGACAGAGTTAAGACAACAAAGGAAGACGCCATCGTTGGTGCCATAGCTTTGTCACATCATTGGAATTGAACCCAGGCTTCTCAATCCAGATGTTTCAGACTAGATTTCTCATGGCCAACAAGTGCAGTCAAGGGAAGCTGTGATCCAAGGCATCTGGAAACTGCTAAGTTAAAGTTGGCTAACCTCAAGCAATAAAGTACTGAATACACAAGTTAGTACAGAGCTCTCAATGCCCAAGAACGTCATCCAGGAGTGAACAGACTTCACATTTGGGTGTTTACACTTTGTTTTTTCTTCTTTTTCAGGCCTTATCTTTTTTACTTAACATGTTCCAGAAATGGGACGAATGCAAGCTCTGTGCAGTCCACGAAAGGAAAGGCAGGTTGGAAATATAATAAACGTTCCGCACAAAATACAAACTGCATTCTGGCACAACAGATGCACCTTTAGAACTCAAGGATCCCGAGCTCAGGAATATATTCCCATTTGAAGAATTAAACAGGAGTCATAATCTTGCCATACTCCTACCTACTCTTGTATTTCTAGGATGCAGAGGGAGTCAAGTACTCTCACTGTAATAGGGTGTAAACATTGTAGATGCATCCCAAAATTGCCCAGAGATAAATAGATAGTTTTTCCCCAAAGGAGACAGAGGCAAATCACTTACTGTTAACCAGGATATCAACTTTCTCAAACTGCTTCAGGGCCTCATCCACGGCGGCCATGATGGCTTGAGGTTGCCGGACATCCAGGGTCAAAGGCAGGCATTTCTGGCCCGTGGCCGAAGACAGTTTCTTGGCAGCCTGTGCAAGTTCAGATTTGGCATTTAAACATTAGAGAAAATATGTATAAATGTTCTATAGACATTACATAACTCCTGAGGTGATAGTATCCCACCAGGGAGAATGTTGGATATGCAAATTATTATTATTGTTGTTGTTATTGTTATTATCTTTATTATCTTGATTTATACAACACCTTTCTCCCCATGGTACCTACTTCCATGTTTTTTTTAAAGAAAAGACAATTATAGGGGAAAAACCCAAAATGCTTACAAAAAAGGATAAGAAAAAACGCAGAAATGTGTTTCTTAGGTTTATTTTATGAAATAGAAATTTGTTGATACCGTTTTGTTGATTCAGGAATAACAATAGTAAAATCATAAAGTGGGGGGGGGGGGGAGTTATTTTTAAAGGACTGGAGAGGAACATTATTAGGTTATATACAAATGGCCAAGCTCTTCAACGGTATTTGGGGAGGAAGTTTTGATACCATTGACCATGGTATCCTTCTGGGTTGTCTCTCCGGGATGGGACTTGGAGGCATTGTTTTGAAGGAGGGACAGACCCAGAAGGTGGTGCTGGGGGACTTCTGTTTGACTCCCTGGCCAGTGGGGTCGCTCAGTGTTCAATTCTGACCCCCATGCTGTTTAATATCTATATGAAACCGCTGGGAGCGATCATCCAGAGTTTTGGAGTTTGGTGTCAAATTTACGCTGATGACACCCAACCCTATTACTCCTTTCCACCAAATGCCAAGGAAGCTGTCTCGCCCCTAAACCAGTGCCTGTCATCAGTAATGAACTGGATGAGGGCTAACAAGCTGAAATTAAATCCAGACAAGACAGAGGTACTCCTGGTCAGTCGGAAGGCAGATCAGGGCATAGGATTACAGCCTGTGCTGCATGGAGCCACACTCCTCTGAAAACACATGTTCGCAGATTGGGAGTTCTCCTGGACTCATCGCTGACCCTGGAGCCTCAGGTGTCGGCAGTGGCCAGGAGCGCCTTCGCACAACTGAAACTTGTCTGCCAGCTGCACCCGTACCTGAAGATGCCCGACTTTGCCATGGTGGTCCATGTCTTAGTCACATCCCATCTGGACTACTGCAACACTCTCTACGTGGGGCTGTCTTTGAAGATAGTTCAGAAGCTTCAACTAGTGCAGAGATCGACAGCCAGATTGCTAACTGGAGTGCCATACAGGGAGAGAACTACTCCCATGTTGCGGCAGCTCCACTGGTTGTCAGTCCTTTTTTGGGCTAAATACAAAGTGCTGGTCATTACCTATAAAGTCCTATATGGTTTGGGCCCAGGCTATTTGACTAACTGCATCTCCTACCCCCGTCTCAAGCACAGTTAGTGGGAACGAGAGAGGGGGCCTTCTCTGTGATCGCTTTCCACCTCTGGAACTCCCTTCTTAAAGAAGTAAAAATGCCCCCTCTCTCCTCCCCATCAAAAAACTATTGAAAACCCATCTTTGTGCTCCAGTCTACAGAGAGGAGGAGGACTAGGACATCTTAATATACAGCCTCGTTTAGATACTGGAAACCCACCCTGGCTCTGTTGGCTGATGCAAGCCATTTTATATTTTTAATGCATTTCAGTTGTTTAGATCTTATTACGATGTAAATGTGTATGGTGAGGGATAGTATGTTTTTAATTCCTTACTTTTTGGTTAGTCATTATAAGTTTATATTGATGCTGTTTTATTTATTGTTTTCGATTTGGTTATTTTTATTTTTATTATGGTATCGAATGCTTGCCACTTTCTGACTGGAAACCGTCCTGAGTCCCCTCGGGAGATAGGGAAAGTTATAAATAAAGTCTCTCTCTCTCTCTCTATATATATATATATATGAAGATTTTGCTGGAAAATGGAGGATTGCATTTGGATATTTAGAAAGGAAGACAAAAGTAGACTTTAAAGCAGCCACAAGGGGGAATTTATTAACACAAAAGGGTAGGTATTTTCTTTTGCAGACTGTATACCACCTATACACATTAAAATATTTATTTAAAAAAGGATTTGGCATTTAAAGGGCCACCTTCTCCTGCATTCTGGGCACAAACACACCCAGCAGAAGACATCACAGACCAGTACAATGAAATGACAATTACACTCTGTAACACTACGATTTTTGTTCCTGGGTTATCGGTGCTATTTCCTAATTGATGATATCACAAAAACATGGAAAAGTTTTATTAAACTGCAAAAACTTTGTTTTTGTGGGAGGGACATCCTGTTACAGCATGTTTTGCTCTAGCATTTCATCGAGTCTCAACCAATTCAACCTAGTTTGTGCCACAAAAACAAAGTTTCTGGAGAAGAACAAATACTTTCAAAGTAAGTGTTGCAGAATTAAACAGGAAATAATGCTTTCAAACCAGGAACAGATATTTTTCCCCACATTTTATTCCATAGTGTTATATGTACATTACATCGGAATGCGCTGCATATTTTTCCACCAAGAAGACCCTGATTGAGCGCTCCAAATGGCATGTCCACTCACCTCTGTCACTCTCTGGAGGTTTCTGCTGGCAATCACAGTTTGGCAACCATGCCTGCAAAAACAAAATAATGCAGAAAGGAGTCATATGCAGAGAAGGACCTAGAACAAATGGGAGTACTGAAAGTCCTACAAGGAGTGGTTTTGGGAATATGCTCAGCTTGGAGAAGAGGGACATGATAGCCATATTTAAAGATCTGAAAGGAGGTCATATGGGAAAAAAGAGCTTATGGGATTCAAACTGCAGGGAAAGATTCCACCTAAACATTAAGAAGAACTTCCTGATGGTAAGATCTGTTTGGCAGTGGAAAAGGCTGCCTAGAAATGGGGTAGTCTTATTTTCTGGAGGTTTTTAAGCAGAGGCTGGATGGCCATCTGCCAGGAGGGTTTTGATGGTGTCCTCCTGCCTAGCAGAAAGGGGTCAGACTGGATGGCCTCTGGGGGTGCAACCCAACTCTAGGATTCTATGATGCAAAATGCTCAGTCTGCTGATTCCAAACCAGGGCCTGGATGGTGTCTTCCAACTATAATTCAGTTGCAAGAGAAGTGTAGCATGCCAATAATAATAATAATAATAATAATAATAATAATAATGTAATGTAATACAATATAATACTGATAATACAATATAATAATATATAAACATAACATTCTCATAAAATAGTGCTAATATATTAAATGTAATACTAATAATCTATACTGTTTTAATATTTGTATATTTTAAGTTGTATTGTAATACTTTTCACTGTGAGTAGTTTTGCGTCTCCGTATGGAAAGAAAAAGTGGGATATAAATAAACATAATAATATTAACGCTTGCTTTCCAGGGACAAAAGCTCGGCCAAAGGGAAAGGGAAAGCAACACACCAAAAGGAGGACGGAGACATCTATCAAGGCCCTGAGTCATGCATACCTCATGAGGATCTCAGCAATGCGGAAGCCGATGCCTGAGCCGCCTCCGGTGATGAATGCGACTTTGCCCCTAGATGGAAGCAGAAGGAAGAGGATAACGTCTCTAGTTCAATGTCGCCAAGTTAGTCCATTTCTGGGAGGAAGCCATATTTTGGGACAACTTACTTGAGGATGTCAGGGTTGAAGAGGTAAGTATATTCCTGGAGACAATCATCTGTTTCAACATCCAGGGGAGGCTGGCAAGCAAAGCCCGGCTGGGACATGGTTGGCTTCCTGGGCAATTCTGCAGGAAACGAGAAGCGCGTTACAAAAAGCTGAACAATTCCCAAAAGATATATCTTCATAAGTCATAATGTAAGCCAGGAAGGAGAAGCATCTTTTTGGAGACATGCATCATTTCACAACACAGTAGTTCAGTGCTACTTGCAAACAGGAGGTTAAACCAACTTGACTCTTATTTGGGAGAGAAATAATAATAATAATAATAATAATAATAATAATAATAATAGCTGGAAAATTGATGAGTCCTATCAGCACTCTGGAGAAATCGATGGAGGGTGGGGAATAATAAGATCCCAGTTCACAACAAACATTCAAAGACATCTACAGACGTGATGCTAAAAAGGCAATCAAAGGTATTCTAATATACAAACAGAACTAAATTTAAAGCAATTTAAAAGCCTATTGGTAAAAATGAAGCCAAAGGCTCCTTTTACGACAGGCACTGACCAAAAACTCACCCAAATCGAGAAGTCTTTGCTGGTGGAAGGAAGGACAACAACAAACGGTTCCTTTATAGCTTCCAATCTCTGGAGGTCAGAAACAACACGTTCTTTCCTGCCAAAAGGGGAAAGGAAATAGTAGAGAACTTCATATTAACACACAGCAGAAATGAGGGACCAAGGCATTTCTTTGCTACTGTTGTTTTCCAGAAAACGTATTTCCCGGCTATCTTTTGGGATCAGAAAAACTGGCTATTCCTGCACAAACAGGTCTGACAGCTACAATCTTCCTTCCTTCCCTTCACTGTTGCAAAACCAGGGCGCTCCAGGCATCCTCCTCCTGCTCCCAAGCAATCGCATAAGAGATGCCAGGGCTGTGCGATTGCTTAAGACGCAAGTCTTGGGAAACAGGCAGGCCACGAGGCGTGCCTCCATGTTTCCTGGGCCTCTCTCTAGCCTTGAGAGCATATATTTACTCGGGTTTTCATACGCACCTCCATTTCTCAAAAACCTGAAACTACAAAAAGTATTTGTTGCCAAATATAATGCACAAAAAGTGGCAAAACGTGTACTTGGCCATTACAGTTGTTGCGTGCTGGGAATTCCTTCTTTAAAAACCAAAACTTTAAGACACCACAGCTTCCAGTGATGCATCTATGCTGCAAAACATTGGATGCATCTATGCTGCAGAATGAATCCACTTTAATTGCCATGGTTCAATGCTATGGAGTCTCGAGGATGTAGTTTTGCAAGGCCACGAGCCATTAATAATAATAATAATAATAATAATAATAATAATACATTTTTGTCCCAATTTTCTCCTATGGGTGGGTTCAAAGTGGCATACAATAGTTAAAAGCAACAGAAATTACATAACACAAAAATCAATAAAGCATCATAAAACCAAATAAATAGACTGCACATTGCACAAAAACCATATACAACTTAATAAAATACGACACATTCCCTGATCAATTGGACTCCCTCATTGAATCCTACATTCGGACCCTATATTTGGATGTAATGGATCCCATCTGAAATTGTATCTGGACCCTATATTTGGATCCTATTTAACCTTATGTTTTCGGGCCGCCATTAAAAGCAGGGCACAAATAATTATAATTATAATTATTTCTACTATTGTATTATTATTAGAGGAGACATATAACAACAACAACAACAGTGGAGTACAAATTATTATTTTTGGGCTGCCATTAAAATTATCTGCCAAAGAATGCTGATGCTTCGCCAAACTACAAATCTCAGCATCACATAGCATCACATTAAGCCATTTAATTAGGCGTGGGGTCCCTCAAGAGAAGCTCCGGAAGCAGCTTCCCCTTTTGCTTTGGCTTAGCAATACGATAATCACATTGTTATTATATTATATTTATACCCCACTTAATCTCCCCAAAGGGGACTCAAAGTGGCTTGACATAAAAAAGCATCAACACACAATTTAAGTTATTATTATTATTATTATATTTATTAAAGTATTATTTATTTATTTATACTCTGCTTTATCTCCTCAAAGGGGACTCATAGCAGCTTGACATAAAAGTATCATCATGCAATTTAAATTATTATTATTATATTTATTAAAATATTGTTATTACATATAATAATAATAATTATAATTATACTCCACTTTATCGCCCCAAAGGGGACTAAAAGCAGCTTGACATAAAAGCATCAGCATACAATTTAAATTATTATTATATTTATTAAAATATTATTATATATTATTAATAACATTATTAATTTAAATTATTATTATTATATTTATCAAAATATTGTTATTATATATTATTATTATATTTATATTCCACTTTATCTCCCCAAAGGGGACTCAAAGCGGCCTGGCATAAAAGCATCAGCATTTATTATTATTATTATCATCATCATATATTATAATTATTACATTTATATTCTGCTTTATCTTCCCAAAGGCGACTCAAAGTGGTTTGACATAAAAACACTACTATACAATTTAAAATATATAAACATTAAAACAAGCAATGCAACCAATGCAACATTATTAAAAAATACTACATAAACGAGCATAGATAGAAGCAAAGTCAAATTCAGTATTATCAAAGATTTAAACAAGGGAACCCTGAATAGAAGCAACCACCCAATGGTTAGAGATGAAAAGCATTCCCAGCACAGCCAACTGCAATGTCAGCAGTAAATCTTATAATAATATTAATAAGTAGGATTGGTCATGCTGGTTGGTGGGGCAGATGTTAACCTGCAAGGCAACAAGAGCAGCCAGCCTATCCCTAGAAATGCATGCATGTATGGCCCCATCTGCACTGCAATCCAATGCAGCTTGAAACTGCATTATGATATGGTCCTACAATGCAGTTCTGAGTCTACACTGACTATATAGGGCAGTTGCAAAATCCATAGAGATGCATACTTTAGGTGGCTTTTCTGCAAATGTTGCAGCCCCCAACTTCTCCTCTCCCAGCTGCTCTTCCCACTTACCTGTTTTGCAAAGGACTTTGTTCAGAGCGCACCGCGCATGCGCAAGACATGCCTTCCAAGGTTAGGTTAGGAAGGAACGCCCCCTTTATTTTCCCCAGCTTCCTTCTGGGAATTGTAGTTTGCAATGCAAACCCAGGATGCTCGACTTTCCCCCCAGCGGGGAAAGGATTTCCTCCTCCCAAGGCCTTTGGGGCTTTAAAAGACCCTTGCAATGCGTTTGCCTTCCTTTTGCATTTTGCAAAACATTGCAAGCAGCAACAGGGACGCCTTGCACTTCAAGGCTCCAACCAGCAGAGGGCAGCAAAGCCACATTTTCCGCAGTGCTTTGGCATTGCAAGGCAATGTTCTATTACTAATAATGCTACTAATATTATGCTGTTCTATTATTGGATATTAGATATAATAGTACTACTTATAACACGATGCAGTATAATACATAATATTAATATAAGATACATATATTGTATACTATACATAATACTACTACTAATATTGTAACGTGATAATAATGTAATGCAATATAATAATAACTATAACGATCCACATAATAAAAGTAAAATTGTATATGTGTGTATGACAGATTCCCACCTCCGAAAGCACCTATAGCTCACCCGCCCCAGGAGACACCAATGGCCCTTCTTCCAATGACATTACAGTTATAGTGAGCACCACATCCCAGTGTTCCTTTCTCTCTCCCTTGGTGTGGAATTTGCATGACCCCACCCACTGCATCTCCCTTACCCCTTTCCTACTCTTTTCAACTCTGTCTACATAACAAACAGAGTGGAACTGAGCAGCAACTTAACACACTGGAGGGGTTTGGGGGACTGACTCCACATGATGGACGTTGTAGTTCACCCTGCATCAAGACACAGCACTGTGACCCCCACCGACAATGGACCTGGACCACATTTGGCACACAGAATCCCCATGACCAACAGAACATACTGAAGGGATTTGGGGGGAGTTAGCCTTGGCATTTGGGAGTTGTACATACTGGGATTTATAGTTCACCTGCAATCAAAGAGCTTTCTGGATCCCACCAATGGTGGCCCTGGGCCTAACCTGGCACACAGAACCTTCATGACCAACAAAAACAACAACAACAAAAAAAACCCAAACAAACTGGAGGGCTTTGGGGGTAATTCACTTTGATTTATAGGAGTTGTAGTTTGCCTGCGTCCAGAGAGCACTGTGGACCCAATCAACAATGGATCTAAACCAAATTTAGCACGCATAACCAATATGCCCAATTTTGAACACTGGTAGGATTTGGGGGGAGTTGGCCTTGGCATTTGGGAGTTGTAGGTACTGGGATTTATAGACCACCTACATTTCAAGAGCACTCTGGACCCCTCCTACAGCTAAACCAACTGAGAACCCCAACAATGATGGACCTGGTTCAAACTTGGCACACAGAACTCCCATGTCCAACTGAACATACCTGGGGGGTTTGGAGGGAACTGACCCATCATGGTGGGAGCTATAGTTCATCCAGCAGCCACAGAGCACACGAAATCTCATCAATGATACATCTAGAACAAACTTGACCAGGATGACAAGTTTAAGCACTGATGGAGTTTCAGGGGGTTAACCTGGCATGATGTGTGTTGTAGTTCACTCACAACCTTATGCATTTTGTAAAATAAAAGAATGACTTTTTCAAATAACCCAAGTAACGCAGGGTACTACCTAAGCTAGAAATAGAGATCAGCACACACCCCACCCCGCCAGAGTTGGACATGACTAGACTTAATGTCAGGGGAAATCTTTACCTTATCTTTGTATATTTTGTGTTGAATTGTAATGCTTTTAATTGCAAGCCACTTTGAGTCTCCACATAGAGAAAAAAAGCATAATAATAATAATAATAATAATAAGAAGAAGAAGAAGAAGAAGAAGAAGAAGAGGGAGTGGTTTTGTCGCAATGGGAGCACTGGCCGCTAATATAATAACAATAACTTTATTTGTATTCTGCCCTATCTCCTAAAGGGGACTCAGGGCAGATTCCAACAACAGAAGGCAAACATTCAATGCCTATACAATAAGAATTACAAATACAAATACATAAACAGACTGCCCAAATCCCCCCCCCCCAAAAAACATATATCACTTTAAAAGCACATAAATCAAGTTTACACCCACATATCATATCAAATCAAATTAAACAAACAAACCAACAACCCACTTAAAAATTAATTTAAATTACATCTAATATAAATATAACATTGACTTTACAAAGAATTCACAAAAATCAATAAGTTAGTTTAAAATTATGTTAAAATTCACTCTACTTACCTGGAATATCACTAGACCTATCCAGCATACAAGCCAGATTATAAAACGAATTCCAGGCAGCGGTCTATTGGCTGGACACCATCAACTAATCCTCTTTCTCCTCCTCTCCGTATGCCAGCGAGCAAAGGTGAGTCTTTAATTGTTTTTTAAAGGAGAGCAGCAGGACTGTAGCCAGAGGTGGGGGGGGGGGGGTTAGGGGTTCAAACCCCCCCTCCCAAATTTTTCAGGTTAAAAAAAACCTGATTTACTTATGAATTTTAACTGGTTAACCAAATCCCCCTGCTAAGTCTATGAGACACAAAAAATTAAGAGTCCCTCCAGAACTGCAAGCACTATCTCAGGCAAATATTGACAATTTATTCACACTGTCATTACTTGCAGCAATAGCCGATGTAGCGAAGCAACCACGTTGGGGGGGGGGGGAGGTGTTGAATGCTCTCATTAAGGAGGCCAGACTTGGTGGAGGTGGTTGACAGGGGCGGAGCTGCAGGCTATTGAAGGCTGCTCTGCCCCCTGCTGTGCTCTTTGCTTCAGCGTGAGCTAGGAGGCAGGTTTCAACCCCCCCCCCCCCGAAATTTTCAACCCTCTCTGAAATTTTTTTCTGGCTACGGCCCTGGAGAGGAGGGAGGAAGGGGTCCGTTTTTATTTCTTTGGGGAGGGAGTTCTAGAGGCGGGGAGCAATCACAAAGAAGGCCCACTCTCTAGATCCCACCAACCGCGCTTGTGACGGTTTGAGACTGAGAGCAGGGCCTCCTCCATAGATCGCAGTGCATGAGTGGCACATATGGGGAGATGTGGTTAGACAAGTAGCCTGGACACAAACTGTTTAGAGCTTTATAAGTAGAGACCAGCACTTTGTATTTCACTCGGAAGCAGACAGGCAGCCAATGGAGCTGTTGCAACTTGAGAGTGGATCTCTCCCTTATGAAGTCCCAGTTCGTAACCTGGCTGCTGACTACTGAACTAGCTGAAGCTTCCGAACTATCTTCAAAGGCAGCCCCATGTAGAGAGTGTTGCAGTAGTCCAAGCGGGATGTGACTATGGCATGGACTACCATGGCCAAGTTTGGCATCTCAAGGTATGGGTGCAGCTGAAGCACAAGCTTTAACTGTATGAAGGTGCTCTTGGCCACTGCCGACACCTGGGGTTCCCTAGTTGATGACTCTAGTTGGTGCTCCAGCACATAGGCATATTCAGCACTGCAAATTCCCAGCAAGGAGATGGGAAATGCATATAATGCAGTTTGAATTTACGTTATATGGTCAGTGTAAACTTTTGCAATGCAGTTAAACTGTGTGAGAGCTGTGAGTCAAACTGCTGTGACATTGAAATGGTGTTGGCTGGCAGCCAAGGGGATTGCTGTCAGGCCACATCTACACTGCCATTATCATACAGTTTGGAACTAGATTATACAGCAGTGTAGACAGGACCTAAGTTGCCCAGTCCAATGTAGGTCAGCCATTGGGCTTGTAAGAAAGGAGTTGTGTTCTTAGGAATGAAGATGCTTTTGGAGTGGGATGCAAACTTTGCTCTTAACGTTTGGGTGCAGCACTTTGGACCAGATGAAGTTTCAGAGTATTTTCCATAATAATTTCTCAGCTGTTTGCCATTGGAAGGGTGTGTGTGTGTTGTTGAATAGTATGAGATTTAATTCACAATGTGAGCGCATGGAGTCGCTTACCAATCACCCGCCTAACGCATGGCCTTTCATAAAGAACCCAGCCAGTATAATATTGCCTTTCTCTAAGGAATTGTATCTGGAAGTTGAGAAAGCCCGGAATAAAGTCATGTGTGCGGAAGTCACAGGATGATAGACGAGAGGCCAAAACAGAGGAAAGCTTTTGCCTTTCTCCACTTTTTTTTTTTTTTTTGAGGCACAAGAGGGCAAGGAATACCAGCCTGGACAATACAAGACACCCTCCAATCAAATATATTTTAGTCCAACAGAGAGAGAGAGGAAACAAATCACAAACTTTCAAGAACTCGGATCTTCCTTGGACTTGAGTCAAAACTGGCTCAAAACAAACCCGTCCTTTGGAACAAAGGCACTTTTCGGATGCGACGACATGCCCTTCGCTCTTCTGCCCTGCATTGAACTTTCCCAGTTAACATCAAAGGGGCGTTTTGTTCCATTCCAATGTTTTGTTGCCATTGGGTGCCTCCGCTATTGCGATTATTATAGTCATTTATTTATGTGGGGCTGTGAAATGGACATGTCGCTTGGCAAGCAAAAGCAATGAGTCCCACCAAAGATGTGCTTTGCAAGAGCTGCGTATGCAACCCTGGCCCCTTCAACACCACCATATAATCCAGATGACCATCAAAGCAGATCACCCACATTATTATCTGCCTTGAACTGAATCGTATGAGTTTACACTGCCATATAATCCAGTTCAAAGCGGATAATCTGGAATGTGTACAAGGGTAATTTGGAATGTGTACACGCACACGGGGGGGGGGGGAGCAAGCAAAGAACAACAAATTGCATGACAACACAATGGCAAAAGAAATCATCCAGATATTTATTTATATCCCACTTTTTCTCTCCCAAAAGAGTCTCAAGGTGACTATGTATCTATTATCTATTAGTATTGTTATTATTATCATTATATTTATTTATATCCCACTTTCTCTCTCCCAAAGGAGACTCAAGGTGGCTTTGTATCTATTATCTATTAGTGTTGTTGTTGTTATTATTATTATTATATTTATATTTATTCATATCCCGCTTTCTCTCTCCTGAAGGAGACTCAAGGCGGCTATGTATCTATTACCTATTACTATTGTTACTATTAGAGTGCATGCCGTGGTACAGGCCTGGGAGAGAAAGCGTGTGCACCTGCCTACAGCACCTCTCCTCTAGAGTAGAAACAGGTAAGAAGCCTCCTTAAAGCATGTGCGCCTGCCTGCAGCACCTTTCCTCTAGAATAGAAACAACTTTTAAACCTCTTTAAAGCTTGCGTGCCTGCCTGTAGCATCTCTCCTCTAGAGTAGACAGCGTTAAGAATCCTCCTTTATACGCCTTCAAAAGAGTGTGTGCCATGGTGCAAGCCTGGGAGAGAAAGCGCGTGTGCCTGCTTGCAACATCTCTCTCCTAGAATAGAAACAAATGCCTAAAAATATGAGAAGGGGAGCCTGGGAAGCCCTCCCCTATAATGTTCTGGATAGAAAACAAATCTTTTGGCATCCCACAGTGAAAACAGATATCGACTCTTCCAAATTTGGGAGGCCCCCAAAAATGGATCAGCCTCCCCCCCCCCGAAATCCAGGATACTGAAACAGATTGCGGTTTACCCGGAATGCACAAGCTTACTATTCAGTGTATCTGTGAAATGCTTTGACACCGACTCAGAGAAAAAGCATCATTATGCACAGAAAGCAGAAACAGGTTTGCACCAATCCATTTTTAATGCTCAGACCCGTACTCCACAGTATTTCTATTACAGCAGTAAGATTTCTAAGTAGTGTTCAATCAGATGATCACCGCATCTGGCAAGAGGGTGGATGGAAGATGCGATGCGCAAGAGGCAACACCAGTTTCAAAGTGTTTTGGGAGCCATATCCTTCCTGGTCCCCTTCTGGAGGCCTGTGATGCACAGACCCAGGAGGAAGAAGGCACATTGCACAAGCCGAGGTAGTCAATGGTGTATCTGCATGGCCACACATGCGGTCAGGGCTCATACATGAGTTTGTGATCCCAACTGTCCCAGGTCACCAGCTCATTGCTTTGGAACCAGAGGCTGATCTCCCGCTGGGCTGTCTCCACTGAATCGCTGGCATGGACGACGTTCCTGTTTCCAAGAAAAGAGAAGGTTGCACATTAACTCCCGTGTTGTTGTTGTTGTCGTCGTTGCGGTTGTATGCCTTTGTCCGCTCTTGACTCATGGAGCCCCATCCTCGGGTTTTCTTGGCATGGTTTACACAGTGGAGTTTGTTGGCACCTTCCTTTTTAAAGTGAGAAAGTGTGACTTGGACCCCATCTACACTTTACACTACACTATAATGCAGTTTCGAACTGCAGTATAGCATGGGGCCTTGGCTGTGGTCACCCTGATCTCTTGGATGCCTAGTTCACCACACTGGAGTCCATGTCCCTGTCTAAGTAACACTAGCAAATATATCTGGTATTGCACGGGTGTCATTGGGACTTGTGCCTGTCTACGTTCTGCCTTCTCCAATTCTGAAAGCCTTCCTCCCTTGCACACATACATCACCTTTCTTTCCCAGTGACATCACAGAGGGCCACTTCACCCAGTCATAGTGCAGAGGACCACTCCACCTAGCAGCAGCCAATCCAGCTGCAGAGCAGAGGGCCACTTCATTCAACAATAGTCAATTCAGTCATCATACAGATGGCCACTTTACCTAGCAACAGCCAATCCACTCACAATACAAGACGGCCAAGTCACCCAGCAACAGCCAACCCAGTCATAGTGCAGAGGGCCACTCCACCTAGCAACAGCTAATCCAATCAGAGTATAGAGGACCACTTCACCGAGCAATAGCCAATCCAGCTGCAGTGCAGAGGGCCACTTCACCCAGAAACAGTCAATCCAGCTGCAGTGCAGAGAGCCACTTCACCTAGCAACAGCCAATCCAGTCACAGTACAGAGGGCCATGTCACTCAGCAACGACCAATCCAGTCGCAGCGCACAGAACTGCCTCATCTAGCTACAGCCAATCCAGCCACAGCTCAGAGGGCCACTTCATTCAGAAGCAGCCAATCCAGCCACAGAACAGAGGGCCACATCACCCAGCAACAGCCAATCCTTCACCTAGTTATATGGTCCGATCTGTTTAACAAACAGAAGCAGCAATTACAAGAAATAAAAAAGAGGGACCTTCAAGTGAGGGAATCTAAAAAATAGAATTTGGATTTGCAACAGATTAAGAAGCAAAGACCCAAGCAAAGAGCTGATTACTGGCAAATAATGCAACCATTACCAACACAACACTTAACATCCAGCACTTTCCTAACCAGGCCATTTCAAATAAATATCTTCATTTTCCATGTATAGTTGCCCTCCCTTCTCCTCCCCCCTCGGTACCCATGGATTCAACGACCCATTACTTAAGAGTATTCCTCCCCAAAATACCCCATAAAGCAACCCTTGATTTTGCCATTTTGCTGTGCTGTTGTATATAATTGGACTTGTTCACTCATAGATCTTGGTATCCGTAGGGAATCCTGGAGGCAACCTTGAGTGGATACCAAGGATCCGCTGTGCCCATGACTGCACTTTTATTTGTGATGCAGAAGTGAAATACGAAGACTTAGCCACGTGGAGCTACAATCTGGACCCTCCTACCATGATTGACCCCCGAAGATTGCTGGCCAAATCGGAATGGAGATGGTGGGTGAGGTCCAGCTCCTACCTGCTGACATGGATGCTGAAGTCGCCCCGGAGGGTCCCGGGCTTGGCTTCGGCCGGGTTGGTCTCTCCCACCATGGCCCGGGAGGCCATGACCACATTGTGCCCTTCCCAAACCTACAGGGGTGTTTCAAAGAGGGACAGGGATCACACCAAAACAACAACAACAACCAGATCACACCATCATAGAATCATATGATTCAAGGGGACTCTTCCAATTCTGAGTCCCCTTGGGCCATCTAGTCCAACCCCATTCTGCTATGTAGGAAAAGCACCAGCAAAGCACCCCTAAAAGATGGCCATCCAGCCTCTGTTTAGAAGCCTCCAAGGAAGGAGGTTCCATCAGATTCTGAGACAGAAAATTCCACTGCTGAACAGCAAGGAAGTTCTTCCTAATGGAAGATTCAATGAAATCTCCTTTCCTGTCATTTGAACCCATGGCTCCATTGAGTCCTAGTTTCCAGGGCAGCAGAAAGTAAGCCTGCTCCCTCTTCCTTACGGCATCCTTTCACATATTGATACATTGATCTCATGCCTCCTCTCAAACTTGTCTTCTGCAGGCTAACCAGACCCAGTTCTTGAAGATGCTCCTCAGAGGGATTATTAATGGTCTCCAGACTTGTGATCATTTTAGATACCCTCATCCTCTGAACCTCTTCCAGCTTAAGAGTTGTTGTTATTGTTATTATTATGACACAAAAACACAGTATGTCACTTAAAAATAACAATTATTATTATTATTATTATTATTATTATTATTTGAAACACAACAAGATGAGTCCACAGCAGACTCTCTGCTGGCTGTTGAATTGGATCACACGTCGGACGCTTCCCAAGTGTCTAGGACTGTGTGATGTATTGGCGAATAATGCCTGCAGATCCCAGTAAGGTGGCCTTCTGCAGCTGTCAGATGGTAATTTTGTAGGCGCCGATTGTGTTTAAGTGCATGCCAAGGTCTTTAGGCACTGCACCCAGTGTGCTGATCACCACTGGGACCACCTTTACTGGTTTGTGCCAGAGCCTATTATTATTATTATTTCCCCTTGACTTCCTTTGCCCAGAATTGGACACAGTGTGATTCCAGGTAAAGAGGTCTGACCAAAGCTGAAGACAGAGGCACCATGACTTCCCTTAATCTGGACACTTAACTCCTTTGGATGCAGCCCAGGATCCCATTGGCTTCCTGAGCTGTTGCATCACATTCATGGCTCATGTTCAACTTGTTCTCCACAAAGACCCCAAGATCTTTCTCACATGGACTGTTGTCAAGCCAGGCATCAACTATTCTGTATCTTTGCATTTAATTTTTAATACTTAAGTGTTATATTTTACATTTGTCCTTGTTGAGATTAACTTTGTTAGTTTTGGCTCTGTCATCTGTGAGTCATTTTGGATCCTGATCCTGTTCTCTGGAGTATTAGCTCTCCCTCCTAATGTGTTACACTTGTTCAGCCTGTCCTCTAAACCTTCATCCAAGTCATTAATAAAGACGTTAAACAGGACTGAAAGGCCCAGACCCAAAACCTGCTGCCGAGACATCCCCAAAGAAGCCGCAAGTGCCAACGCAGCTTACCATTGCAACCACCGGTCCCGAGGTCATGTACTGGACCAACTCCTGATAGAACGGCTTCTTTTGCAAGTGCTGGTAGTGTTGTCCCAGGATCCCTTCATTTGCCTTTCAAGAAAAGACATAGGTAATCTTTTAAGGCAATGTTTCTTTCTTTCAGACTTCCTTCTTGGAGAAATTTCGATATGCAATTTTATTTGAGATTTTATTCATTTTATTCCTTGGTTCCTTTGAATATGAAGGTTTTTTTAGTGTCAGGAGCAACTTGAGAAACTGTAAGTCTCTTCTGGTGTGAGAGAATTGGCGGTCTGCAAGGAAGTTGCCCAGGGGATGCCCGGATATTTTACCATCTTGTGGGAGACTTCTCTTTTTTTTTTTTTACTTTTTTTTTTTTAATTAATCTTTATTCATTTTCCAAAAATTAAAAGATACAAGATATACATACATCAAGCATCGTCATCACATTCATCCGAATACAATGTCTCCTTTCATACGTGTCAGGGGATGAGGGAAGGGGGTGGGGATGGCAGTACTGGGAAGGGAAGGGGAGGGGAGGGGGGTGGGAAGGCAATGGTGGTAGATTTAGGGGGAGTGTGGGGGGGGGGGGGTTGGGTGTGACAAATCTTCATACAAATGCTATGCCTAAGCTTATCACACCGTACTTTCATATCAATCCATCCTACACTATAAAAGACTTCCCTTCCTTTGTATCCTCAATAACTTTTTAATATGTGTCCTTCCGACACCCCTTGCCGGTTCTGGCCCGGAGGGGGGGAGGGAAAAGAAATTAAAGTTTTGACCCTTCTAATTTGGGACTTTTACCATTTGTCCTCTTCCTTATTTTCCATGGGTTGTGCTAACTACTAAGCGCTGTTTTTCATAATCCTCTAGTGCCTCCCAGTTTGTTTGTTTTATTGGATACCCAGAGCTTTTCTTCAGGTAGAAAGTTAGCCTGTCCATATCCTTGATGTCTAGAAGCTTATTTAGCCATTGCTCCAGGGTAGGGATTTGATCTCCTTTCCAAACTTTCGCGAGCTCCATTCTCGCTGCTGTAGAACTATAGTTGAGAATAATATCCTCATTCTTCTTCAGGTCTAGGTCGTCTCCTACAAGCCCTAATAAGAAGATTTCCGGTTTCAGCGGAATCTTTCGCTTGATGATTTTTTGCGTTTCTGCCCTTATCTCTTTCCAGAATTTGGCCACCACTGGGCAGGTCCACCACATGTGGAAATAGCTGCCCACATCTTTCCTACATTTCCAGCATATATTCTTATACTGTTTGTACATCTGGCTGAGCTTTTGTGGCGTCAAGTACCAACGGTGAAAACTTTTTAGCCAGTTTTCTTTTAAAGAAGCGGCATATGTGTATTTTAGATTTTTCCGCCAGATGGTCTGCCATTCTTGGATGTTGATCGTTCTGCCGAAGTTTTTTGCCCATGAAATCATGCATTGCTTGATCCCTTCTGATTCCACCTCCCAGTCAAGTAGTTGGTTATATATTTTTGTAATTAAATTCTTTTCCAGTTTGAGTATTTTGTCCCAGGTCGAGTCACTGGTTTCGAATCCTATTTTTTGGTCTTGCTTGAATGTTTCTCTTATTTGAAAGTATTTTAACCATGTTATGTTTTCTAGGCTTTTTGCTAAATCTTCCTGTGTTTTTAGAGTGTATTTTTTATTCAGGGTGTCATAATCTAGGAGTTCTTTATAGGTCGGCCAATTATGCCAACCTAGAAGGCGCCTCTGCTTGGCTTCTACTGGAGAGACCCATAGAGGTGTCTTGGTGTAAAACCACCTTTTATATTTGTCCCACACCTTTATCAAGGCCGCTCGAACGAAGTGGTTTCTGAAGGTCTTGGAAGGTCCTGTTGGTCTGTACCACATATATGAGTGCCATCCTACATCAAGGTTGAAACCTTCCAGGTTCAGGGTTTTTTCATTCCTCAAGAGTGCCCATTCTTTTATCCAAACCAACGCACAGGCGTCGTAATAGAGCCTTAGATTTGGCAATCCAAACCCACCTCTCTCCTTTTTATCTTCCATGATCTTAAATTTAATCCTTGGTTTTTTCCCGTTCCATATAAACCTGCCTATCTCTTTATTCCACTGCTCGAATACCTTTACGTTTTTTATAATGGGCAGGTTCTGGAACAGATAGAGAAATTTAGGAAGAATGTTCATTTTAATAAGGGCGATCTTACTTAGCATTGAGAGGTGGGAGACTTCTCTAATGTCCCCGCATGGGAAGCTGGAGCTGACAGATGGGAGCTCACCCTGTCTCATGGATTCAAACCGCTGATCTTTAGGTTTAACCCATTGTCCTGCAGGCACAAGGTTTAACCCATTGTGCCACAGGGTGCTCCTATGAAGTGACATCACATCAATTGTCACCATTTTGAGAGGGTAAATAGATGCATTTTGGGGCAATATGGGGTCCGATAGGATGGCAAGGGTATTTTCATGTGGTTTGGGAGTAAAAATGCCTGCAAATTATGCTCTCTTAAAATAGTGATTCTGGGAATTGGGGGGGGGGGCGCTTTGGGGCTAGAAATGTCGAGGTGGAGAAGGGGGGCGAACAAGTATGGCAAATAAATAAATAAATAAACACATTGAAAGGTTAACAGTTGCATATTTTCATTAAGGAAGATTACAAACCAAAAACCCATTCTGAAGGAAATAACAGTACTACCCTCGGCCACAAAAACAAAGTTTCTGGAGTAGAATACCTATTTTCAGTGAGTCTGCCTAATACTTGCTTTCTTGCTTGCTTACTTACTTACTTAGGCGATCCCTCGTATTTCAAGGATGATAGTCCTCCAAGTTCTGTGTCCTGGCGGTGGGTCCATAGGTGACTGTGGAGCCCTATTCTTGATCCGCATCTTGACCTGCATCTTCTCCCGCACTGAGGGCATTGGTTTCCAGGTGGAAGGCGGTCCCAGTTGGGGTTGGCTTGACATGCCTTCCTCTTGGCACGTTTCTCTCTTTCACCCTCCATTCATGCCTCTTCAAATTCTACAGCACTGCTGGTCACAGCTGACCTCCAGTTGGAGCGCTCAAGGGCCAGGGCTTTCCAGTTCTCAGTGTCTACGCCAGAGTTTTTAAGGTTGGCTTTGAGCCCATCTTTCAATCTCTTTTCCTGTCCACCAACGTTCCGTTTTCCGTTCTTGAGTTCGGAGTAGACTAACTGCTTTGGGAGATGGTGGTCGGGCATCCGGACAACATGGAGTTGATGGCGGAGGACCATCACTTCAATGCTGGTGGTCTTTGCATCTTCCAGCACGCTGACGTTTGTCCGCTTGTCTTCCCAAGAGATTTGCAGGATTTTCCGGAGGCAATGTTGATGGAATTGTTCCAGGAGTTGCATGTGACGTCTGTAGATAGTCCACATTTTGCAGGCGCATAACAGGGTTGGGAGGATAATAGCTTTATAAACAAGCACCTTGGTATCCCTACGGATGTCCTCAAACACTCTGTGGTTTATTCAGAAGAATGCTGCACTCGCAGAGCTCAGGCGGTGTTGTATTTCAGTGTCAATGTTGACTTTTGTGGAGAGGTGGCTGCCAAGGTAGTGGAAATGGTCAACATTTTCTAATGTTACACCATTAAGCTGTATTTCTGGCATTGCCTAATACTGACTTGGTGAAACCATGGTCTGCAACTCAGGTTAATCTAGAAGTTTTGAATTTCCCATATAGATATAGATTACACTACGTAACATGATTTTTGTTCCTGGGTTATAAATGTAATTTCCTAACTCATTCTATTATAAAAACATGGAAAAGGCTAATTAAACTGCCAAAAATTTGTTTTTACGGGAGAGTCATCCTGCAGCACGTATTGCTATAGTTTCCCAATGAATATCTCATTGAATCTCAACCAATTCAGCATGGTTTGTGTCAGCCACAGTAACAAAGTTTCTGGAGTAGAACAACTACTTTCAAAGTAAGTACAGCACAATTAAATAGGAAATAACATTTTCAAACCAGGAACAGGAACCTGGAACATTGTGGGCCAGGCTTTAGCACAGCAGGCTAACCACCAGCTGCAGTAAATTTTGTCCACTGTGAAGAGATAAATAGGTATTGCTTTAAAAACAGGGAGGTGTTAAGGCACCTATAAGGAAATGTCAGTAAATGCTGGTGATTCAATCAAAGGAGGAAGTTTATAAACAAAGCTCATCGGCAGGGAAGATGGAGCAACAGCACCCCCCTGTGGCCGAAACCAAGCACAGCCTCCAAGATGCAGAAGATGGAAAAGCCTATATACCTCTGTCTGTCTTGTCATTGTATAGTCCTCATTAAATGTTTACTGTCTTGTTATTGTATAATCAGCATTAAATGATTGTGTTCTGTGATCTGCCCTGAGTCCCCTTCGGGGTGAGAAGGGCAGAATATAAATACTGTAAATAAATAAAAGAAACAGGATTTTTTTTTTCAAATTTTGCTATATAGTGCTATGTTATAGAGGTCTGAACTTGACCAGCAACATCCCTCCATGACAATACTGTTCTGATATTTGTTTATTTTAAATTGTACACTGATGTCTTATGTTAAGCTGCTTTGAGTCTCCTGTGGGAGAGATAAAGCGGGGTATACATGATGATGATGATGATGATGATGATGATGATGATGATGATGATAGCGTTACCTAAGCTGCACCAGTCCCCAAATGCAATTATTCCTGCTCAAAGGAATGCAGGAAAAAAAAACCTCAAACTGCCCGATAACAAACTCAACAATTGATCCATCAGAGGGCAAGAAGATCTGGTTTACAAACACATGCACTTCCCAAACTCCTCTTTTGCAACCTCCAAATCTTGACACCCCTAAAACTATTTTCCATGTGAAATAATGGAATAAATAATGACAAGAAAAAAGGTAAGAAGCCAGACCTTGAAACTGCTAGGCGATTAAATGCTAATCAAGTTGGCCAACTGCAACATTCACACCTCCCTCAAACAGACAACAGTTTTTTCTCCCCCCCCCCCCCCCGCCCGACATTATTCCACAGATATAGAAACCCCATTTTCCCAATTTCCAACAGACCTCACAACCTCTGAGGATGCCTGCCATAGATACAGGTGAAACGTCAGGAGATAATGCTTCTAGAACATGGCTATGCAGCCTGGAAAACTCACAACTCAGAAAAAAGTTCGGTTGCCACTAATGGATTTTTCATGGATCACAAGATTTTATGGCCTCCTAGTCATCACCAAATTTCAAAATTAAAAATGGGGCAAAAGGTTGAAAAATGGTCCCCCTTCCCATCTGGCCCAATACTATGAAGCTTTGATGGGCAGCAGTTCATCTGGTTTGAGGCGCGTTTTCCTGGAGACTTTGGCTGATTTTTTTTTTTTTTGCTGCCAAAGGATGCTCTTTCTAGCCTTTCGCCCACTAGGAAGGTCACCTGGAGTAACTTGAGGCCTATGAGCTTGAAGCCGCGTCTCTCAAAGCGTTTGATCACATCTCCCAGCAGCCTCCTCTGGACGCCGTCCGGCTTCAGTGCGATGAGCGTGCGCTCCTGGAACCCAGCAGAGCCTATGGGAAAAGAAAGGGAAAGATGGAGAGAGGCCAAAGGTATCTGAAAGGCTTTGACTCTATCAGGGACATTGACTGTGGGACAGGTGTCCATTCAATGATGGGAGATTCAGGAAGGACAAAACAAGCACAGCTAAATAGATAATATCCCTGTCTTGACTCATATCGAATGAACCATTGACTAATAATAATAATAATAATAATAATAATAATAATAATAATAATATAAGATTCTGGCACAAGCCAGTAAAAGTGGTCCCAGTGGTGATCAGCACACTGGGTGCAGTGCCTAAAGACCTTGGCCTGCACTTAAACACAATCGGCGCTGACAAGATTACCATCTGCCAGCTGCAGAAGGCCACCTTACTGGGATCTGCACGCATTATTCGCCCAACATGTGTCCAACGTGTGATCCAATACAACAGCCAGAAGAGTGTCTGCTGTGGACTCATCTCGTTGCGTTTCAAATAATAATAATAACAATAACAATAATAATAATAATAATAATAAATATCTCAAAGGCTATAATAAAAAGCCCATGTCTTTAGTGTATGTGTGTGTGTATATATATATATATATATATATATATATGAATTATTATTATTATTCCATACACACACACACTCCACTAAAGACATGTGTTTTTATTTTAGCCTTTGGGAGCTATAATTATTTATTATAATTTTTTTAAGGTTGACAATTAAATAAACATATATGAAACAATGGTGCAGTGGGTTAAAGCACTGAGCTGCTGAACTTACTTACAGAAAGGTTGGAGGTTTGAATCCAGGGAGCGGGTGAGCTCCCGCTGTTAGCCCCAGCTTCTGCCAACCTAGCAGTTCGAAAACATGCAAATGTGAGTAAATCAATAGGTCCTGCTCTGGCAGGAAGGTAACGGCACTCCATGCAGTCATGCCAGCCACATGAACTTGGCGCTGTCTATGGACAATGCCGGCTCTTCGGCTTAGAAATGGAGATGAGCACCAACTCTTAGAGTCAGACACGACTAGACTTAATGTCAGGGGAACTGCTAGGTTGGCAGAAACTGGGGCTAACATTGGGAGCTCACCCCACTCCCAGGATTTGAATTGGCGACCTTTCGGTCAGCAAGTTCAGCAGCTCAGGGGACCCAGTTATTGTTATTATTAGTAGTACACACGCACACACACGCATACACTCCACTGGCCTCATTTCCAAACAAACTTCTGAGGATGCTTGCCACTGATGCAGGCGAAACGTCAGGAGAGAATGCTGCTGGAACATGGCCAGACAGCCCAAATACTCCCAGAAATCCAGTGATTCAGGCCATGAAAGCCTTGGACTACCCAGAGAGGTTGGAGCTTGACAAAAGTGACTTCTGGAGGCTGCATTCCCCAAAAGGAGCTTCCCCAGCCTTATCCTTCCCCCTTAGAAAGAAAGAAAGGGCTGGGCGTGACAGCTTGGGCAGCTGTCAAGGAGATCTTGGCAAGGGTGGGGGTCCCCTCGAGCCCACCTAGTCGGGCACTCACTCACCGGCGCTGTAGGGCCGCCCCCCAAGGAGGCAATGGGGGGCCACCAGAGACTGAGGAAGAAGCGCCTTGCATCCCAGTCTCCTTTCTTGCTGGACTTGTAGCAGCACCAGCCGCCGGAGGAGGAGGAAGCCCATGCTTGGGGAAAGCAACCGGCCTTTGAGTCGGGTTTATAGCGGCTTTGGTCCCGCCTTTGGGGGCGGATGGCCGGGGGCAGAGAGGAGAGGAGAGGAGAGGCTCGCCTTGCTTCCCATCACCTCCCATCCAGAGGCGCTTCCTTTCCAAAGGCAACCGACAAGGGAAGAAAGAGAGAGAAAAAGAAAGAAAGAAAGAAAGAAAGAAAGAAAGAAAGAGAAAGAGAGCCTTTCCTTTCCTCCCCTTTTCCTGGAACACAACAAGGCGCACAGTCCCTTGCTTCAAAAAAGGACGACCCAAACCATTACAAATGTCTGGTCAGCCTCCTGTCCATAGGTAAAGGTAAAGGTTTTCCCCTGACATTAAGTTCAGTCGTGTCCGACTCTGGGGGTTGGTGCTCATCTCCATGTCTAAGCTGAAGAGCTGGCGTTGTCCATAGACACCTCCAAGGTCAAGTGGCCGGCATGACTGCATGGAGCGCCCTTACCTTCCCGCTGAAGCGGTACCTATTTTTAAAAATATTTTTATTATTTTATCGTGGCTCAATACATTTGTTATACATTGTTTATTTTACAGCAGATATGGACAACAAGTTAAACATGAGCCAACAATGTGATGCGGCGGCAAAAAAAGCCAATGGGATTTTGGCCTGCATCAATAGGAGCATAGTGTCTAGATCCAGGGAAGTCGTGCTGCTCCTCTATTCCGCTTTGGTTAGACCACACCTGGAATATTGTGTCCAATTCTGGGCACCACAGTTGAAGAGAGGTATTGACAAGCTGGAATGTGTCCAGAGGAGGGCGACTAAAATGATCAAGGGTCTGGAGAACAAGCCCTATGAGGAGTGGCTTAAGGAGCTGGGCATGTTTAGCCTGAAGAAGAGAAGGCTGAGAGGAGATATGATAGCCATGTATAAATATGTGAGAGGAAGCCACAGGGAGGAGGGAGCAAGCTTGTTTTCTGCTTCCTTGGAGACTAGGACACGGAACAATGGCTTCAAACTACAAGAAAGGAGATTCCATCTGAGGAAGAACTTCCTGACTGTGAGCGCCGTTCAGCAGTGGAACTCTCTGCCCCAGAGTGTGGTGGAGGCTCCTTCTTTGGAAGCTTTTAAATAGAGGCTGGGTGGCCATCTGTCAGGGGGTTTGACTGGATGGCCCATGAGGTCTCTTCCAACTCTTTGATTCTATGATTCTATATATTATTCAATACAACCTACCGTAATTTAACTTTTGGCATCTAGTGTTATTTTTCTGCTTATACGTATTATCTATTCCTCACTGAAGCGGTACCTATTGATCTACTCACATTTGCATGTTTTTCAAACTGCTAGGTTGGCAGAAGCTGGGGCTGACAGCAGGAGCTCACATCACTCCCTAGATTCAAACCTGCAATCTTTTCAGCAACTCAGCGCTTTAACCCACTGTGCCAATAGGGGCTCTCATGTCAATATATATAAATATAAATTAAATGAGTTCCTGATTATACACCAAAGTAATATATACCCATGTCGATACCAGGCAAGATTCTGGAAAAGACCCCTAAGGAAGTGGTCTGCAAACACTTAGAAAGGAATGCGGTCATCACTAATAGTCAAAATGGATTAATAAAAAATAAGTTATGCCAAACTCATCTGATCTCTTTTTCCGATAGAGTTACAAGCTGGGTAGATGCAGGGAAAGCCATGGATGGAGCATATCTGGATATCAGGAAGACCTTCCTTCAACAAGGTCCCCCATGACCTTCTGGCAAGGAAACTAGTCCACTGTGGGCTAGGCAAAACTACAGTTAGCTGGATCTGGAATTGGTTAAGTGAATGAACCCAGAGGGTGCTTCTCCCCAATGCTTCCTCTTCATCTTGGAAAGAAGTGAGGAGTGGAGTGCCAGAAGCAGGGTTCTCTCCTCGGCCTGGTTCTGCTCAACATCTTTATTAATGGCTTAGATGATGGGTGAGAAGGCATGACCATCAACTTTGCAGACGGGACCAAATTGGGAGGGAAAGCCAATATTCCAGAAGGCAGGAGCAGAATTCAAAACAATCTGCACAGATTAGAGAGAAGATCGGCCAAAACTAACAAAATGAACTTCAACAGGGACAAATGCAAAATACTCCATTTAGGATAAATAAATAAATAATAATAATTGAAATGCAAAGATACAGAATGGGGGACGCCTGGCTCGATAGCAATACATGTGAAAAAGACCTTGGAGTCCTCATGGACAGGAAGGTGAACATGACCCAACAATGTGATGCGGCAGCTAAAAAAGCCAATGGGATTTTGGCTGGCATCAACAGGAGTCTAGTGCCTAGATCCAGGGAAGTCATGCTACCCCTCTATTCTGCCTTGTTCAGTCCACACCTGGAAGCACACTGTTCAATTCTGGGCACTGCAATTGAAGGGAGATGTTGACTCTAAGCTGGAATGTGTCCAGAAAAGGACGACTCAAAGGATCAAGGGTCTGGAGAACAAGCCCTACTAGGAGCGGCTTAAAGAGCTGGGCATGTTTAGTCTGCAGAAGAGTAGGCTGAGAGGAGACATGATGAGGGCCATGTATCAAGAGGTGAGAGGAAATCATAGGGAGGAAGGAGCAGGCTTGTTTTCTGCTGCCCTGGAGACTAGGATGTGGAACAATGGCTTCAAACTCCAGGAAAGTAGATTCCACCTGGACATTAGGAAGAACTTCCTAACTATGAGAGCAGTTCAGCAGTGGAACTCTCTGACCAGGAGTGTGGTGGAGACTCCTTCTTTGGGGGTTTTAAAGCAGAGGCTGGATGGCCATCTTTCGGGGGTGCGTTGAATGCGATTTTCCTGCTTCTTAGCAGAATGGGTTGGGACTGAATCGCCCACGAGGCCTCTTCCAAACTAGGATTCTATGATTCTAAGGATTTTCTACATCTTGGAGGATGGGAAGTGATAATCACTTGTCTGAATCTTCCCTGCTTGAGTGGGCAAGGAGAGTCCTTTAGGGTTAGTCCCTTCTATTTGGGGGTTTGGTATGGCTACTTTTGTTTTGAGTGATTTTGTTGTGGTAGGAAGGAAGGAGACAGGCTTTTGAGCCTTGGCGCTTTTGTGTTTGGAGTGCGTTTCCCCTCCAGAAGTATTTGAAAAATTAAAGAATCCAAAGGATTCTCCGGTCCCAGCTCCGTCTTTCTCTCTGCTCTGGCACACAGACAACAACAACAACAACAACAACAACAACAACAACAACAACAAATCCAGCATATATATCTTGTTTGCTGTGACATACAGTGTTTTTGTGTCAATAATAATAATAATAATAATAATAATAATAATAATGTGCAATTTCTGTCTGAAGTCATACCCTTTACCCCTCCCAGAAGCAAATTAGCCTGATCCTACTCCCTTCCATCCTTTTCTGCTGACTTTTTTTGAATTGGCAGCAATCCAGGGGGCAAATGGCATGGCTCAACATTGCTGCAAAGTTTGTCGCTCCCAGAATAATGACCCCAGAAAAATAATGTTAGCATAAAGCATCAAGGTCAAAAACCCCCCCACGTGCTCTTTCTCCCAACATATCCTTTAGCGTTCAGCTCTCCTCTCCTTGTTCCCTACGCCAAACATCACATCAGGAAAGAATGCTACTGGAACATGGCCATACAGCCCAAAAAACCCACAGTAACCAAGTGGGCCCTTCCACGCAGCCCTATAGCCCAGAATATCAAGGCAGAAAAATCCCACAATATCTGCTTTGAACTGGGTTATTTGAGTCCACACTCAGACAATGTGGGATTTTCTGCCTTGATATTCTGGGATACAGGGCTGTGTGGAAGGTCCCCCACTGTGTCAGAGTGGTCCTTAAGGTTCCCCAGACTTATCGTCTTAGGGGATTTCAATGTCCACGCTGATGCAGACTCTTGTTCATTAGCGGCTGTGGACCTAGTGTCTACCATGGAGACACTAGGACTCTCGCTTTGTAGTACTGGGCCCACGTATCGGGCGGGACACACGCTTGATTTGATTTTCAGCGCAGGAATTCAAGTGACCCAAGCCTCCACAATAGAGGTTCCATGATCGGATCACTGCGCCCTGAGAGTCCGGTTGGAGCATGCTCTATACTGTCCCCCATGCTGTTTAATATCTACATGAAGCCGCTGGGTGAGATCATCCGGAGTTTCGGGGTGCGGTGTCATCTGTATGCAGATGATGTCCAACTCTGTCACTCCTTCCCACCTGCTACTAAGGAGGCTGTCGAGGTCCTGAACCGGTGCCTGGCCGCTGTAATGGTCTGGATGAGGGCGAACAAATTGGTCAGTCGCAAGGCCGAACAGGGTATAGGGTTACAGCCTGTGCTGGATGGGGTCGCACTCCCCTTGAAGGCGCAGGTTCGCAGCTTGGGTGTGATCCTGGATTCATCGTTGAGCCTGGATCCCCAGGTTTCAGCGGTGACCAGGGGAACATTTGCACAGCTCAGGCTCGTGCGCCAGCTGCGCCCGTACCTCGGGAAGTCTGACTTGGCCACGGTAGTACACGCTCTGGTCACATCCCGCCTTGACTACTGCAACGCTCTCTATGTGGGGCTGCCCTTGAAGACGGCCCGGAAGCTCCAGCTAGTCCAGCGTGCGGCAGCCATGTTACTAACAGGAGTGGGACGCAGGGAGCACACAACGCCCTTGTTGTTCCAGCTCCACTGGCTACCGATCTGCTACCGGGCCCAATTCAAGGTGCTGGTGCTGGCCTACAAAGCCCTAAACGGTTCCGGCCCAAAATACCTGTCTGACCGCATCTCGGCCTACGAGTCCACGAGGACTTTGAGATCGTCTGGGGAGGCCCTTCTCTCGATCCCGCCTGCCTCACAGGCACGCCTGGCGGGGACGAGGGATAGGGCTTTCTCGGTGGTGGCCCCCCGGCTGTGGAACACCCTCCCTGTAGATATCAGACAGGCGCCCTCCCTTATGACATTCCGCAAGAGACTAAAGACGTGGTTGTTTGAGAAGGCGTTTGACTAAGTGCTAAAACAATTGGCAATGATGATTAGAACGGAATATGGAAAACGAGATTGGATTGTGATTCTATGATGAGACGTCGCGAACGATTTAGTGTAATTGTATTATTGATAGTGATGTTGTTATTGTTGTTGTGATATTGCCTTTATTGTAAATTGTTTTTATATGTTGTACACTGCCGTGGGTCGCCCTAGGGCTGAGAACGGCGGTCTACAAGTGCAGTAATAATAATAATAATAATAATAATAATAATAATAATAATAATGCCTACCCATGCTGCAAGGGCGCCGAGCCAATTTGGGCTTGCCCAAGGAGACTTATGGAACCCAGTAGGTTCCGGAATGCTCTGAGGGATCTGGAGCCTGCCAGCGACTTGATCGATGTGCAGGTGGACACATGGAACATCAGGCTATCCAATGCACTCGACGAGATCGCCCCTAGACGCCCTGTCAGACCCCGCTGAAATCGGTCTCCTTGGTTCACCGAGGAACTTCGACTGATGAAGCGGGAAAAGAGACGGCTGGAGGGCGTGTGGCGAGAACTCCGTGGCAGAGCATCGAGATCAGCTTATGAGGCATTTAGGGAGTCCTATGAGCATGCTATCACCGAGGCAAAGCGAGTATATTATGCTTCTTTGATAGCGTCTGCTAGCTCACACCCGGCAAAATTGTTCAAAATAATTCGATCTCTAACGACGGTTCCTACCGTCCCAAAAAGCGGTGTTCAGGCCCCTTCAGCTGAGGTTTTTCAGAGCTATTTTGCAGACAAGATCTCGCTACTTCGCCGGGACCTCCCTGCCACAATTGATATAGTGAGAGAACTTGAGACTCCGTGGCCACTTGCTGGGCCCATCCTTGACCGGTTCATCCCGCTGGACGCAGAGGCTGTCGATAGGCTCATAGCTGCAGCTAGACCGACCACTTGCTCCCTCGATCCGTGTCCCTCTTGGTTGGTGAAATCCTGCTTGGAGGGATTACGCGACCCTCTGTTGAAGATTATAAAGAGCTCCCTTGAGCAAGGAGTTTTTCCAGAGGGTTTAAAAGAGGTGGTGGTCTCTCCCCTGCTGAAGAAACCAGATTTAGATCCCTCGGTTCCCTCCAGTTACCGCCCAGTTTCGAATCTCTCATTCCTGGGCAAGGTGATTGAGAGGGCAGTAGCAGAGCAGTTGCAGCAATTCCTAGACGACACAGCCGGACTAGATCCCTTCCAGTCCAGCTTCCGTGCGGGGCATGGGACAGAGACTGTGCTGGTCTCCATCACGGATCACCTTTGATGCCAGCTTGACCAGGGCGGGTCAGCGCTGCTTGTGTTATTGAATCTCACAGCAGCATTTGACACAGTCGACCACAATCTTTTGACCCACCGCCTTGCTGTTGCTGGAGTCAGGAGGACAGCTTTAAACTGGCTGTCCTCCTTTCTTCACAACAGCGGACAGCGAGTGGAGAGGGGAGGCCTGGTCTTTGAGAGGTCCCCTCTATCTTGTGGGGTTCCTCAGGGGGCCATTCTCTCCCCTCTGTTATTTAACATCTATATGCGACCACTTGCTCAGCTGGTTCGAGGTTTTGGGCTTGAGTGTTATCAGTACGCCGATGACACTCAGCTAGTGCTGAAGATGGAAGGCCGACTGGACTCTGTACCCGAGTGTTTCCATCAGTGCCTCAAAGCCATTACTGGATGGTTGCGTGCCAGCAGGTTGAGGGTGAATCCAGCAAAGACGGAGACCCTATGGCGACCGGGTCTCTCCCCTGCTGAAGAAACCAGAATCCAGCAAAGACGGGTCGACCGGGCAGTGGGGACATCCAGCTGCCTACCCTGGATGGCGAGGCACTACGGCCGTCATCATTAGTAAAGCGTCTGGGAGTCCTTTTGGCCCCTCTGCTGACGATGGAGGCCCAGGTCTCCGCCGTTAGCAGAACCGCCTTCTTTCACCTGCGGCAGGCTAGACGGCTGGCCCCCTACCTGTCCAGGGAAGACCTAGCTACAGTGATCCAGGCCACGGTCATCTCAAGACTGGACTACTGTAACGGCCTCTACATTGGCCTTCCTCTGTCGGTGATCCGGAAGCTCAAGTTGGTACAAAATGCAGCTGCTCGGTTTCTTGAGGGAATTCCGATGAGATGCCACATAACACCAATCTTACTACAGCTGCATTGGTTACCAATTGAGCACCGGATCACTTTCAAAGTGATGGTAGTCACCTTTAAGGTCTTGCATGGTCTGGGGCCGATGTATCTGAGGGACCGCCTCACCCCCTACCAACCCCAGAGATCCCTCCGTTCCGAGGACCAAGATCTATTGGAAGTCCCCAGTGTCAAGACCTTGCGTCTAACAGCAACCAGACGCAGAGCCTTCACAGCAGTGGCACCATCAGTCTGGAATGCTCTGCCACCTGAAGTCCGTGCCTTGCGGGACTTACCAGCTTTCCGCAGGGCATGTAAGACATACCTGTTTCGACAGGCTTTTAATGTTTGATAGTGTTGTTTTTAAATTGTTTTAAATTGCTTTTAAATTTTGTTAGATTTTAGCTATTCTTGTAAGCCGCTCCGAGCCCCAGGGGAGTGGCGGCATATAAGTTTAAATAATAAATAAATAAATAAATAAATAAATAAATATCAAACAACCCACAATATTTGCTTTGAATTGGATTATCTGAGTCCACACTGCCGTATAATCCAGTTCAATGTGGATTTTATTCAGCTGTGTGGATGGGGCCAGCGATTCTGGCCATGAAAGTCGTCAACAATACACATGGAAGACTACCTGAATAACATCGTACTGTCTTGATTCTATTCTAAGACACAGGGTGTTTCCACACAGCCCTACATCCCAAAATATCAAGGCAGGAAATATCACAATATCTGCTTTGAACTGGGTTATCTGAGTCCACACTCAGATAATGTGGGATTTTTTGCCTTGATATTCTGGAATATAGGGCTGTGTGGAAGGGCCCACACTTTTTTCTACATATAAACATCTCTTACAACTACTGATGGTTCTACCTGATGTATTCTTGGTGGTGGCGGCACCAAATAAGGGTGTGTCTTACAATTAATGGCATCTTACAATTAGGAAATACGGTAGTATTTTAAGCTGACTCAGCAAACAAGATTAACTTTTACCAGCTCTCCCAATCTGCTACTTTCTGGATGTACGGTTCCCATCATCCCCCAACCGACATGACCGTAGTGGAGTTGGCAGTCTAAATCATCATGGGACCTCAAGTTGGAGATACCTGTTCTCACGTCTTGATTTGCGTACCTCCCCAAAACCATGCCCTTGATCTGTATCGACCCTAACAAAGAAAATATGCTCTGGGCAAAAAACTTTTGCTCTGGGTAAACATGTTATGACCATGGCGGGCCTATTTGCAAGGCTGTTGACCCTGTGTGCCTGGACCGGGACATGCAGAGAATTCAAACAAGAACAGCAGACTCAAACCACAAAATTAGGGGGAAGAGATCTGCCAAATCACATCGTTTGCATCAGGTATGGCCAACTTTGGCCCTCCAGGTGTTTTGGACTTCAACTCACAATTCCTAACAGTCGTACATCCAGAAAGCAGGAGATTGGGAGCCAGTAGGCTGTTAGGAATTGTGGGAGCTGGAATCCAAAACACCTGGAGGGCCAAAGTTGGCCCATGTCTGACCTACATCATTTTCCCTATGTGTATTGTGCAGGAAGAGAAATGATGTTAGTTTTCAATCTCTCAGCGATTGTTAAGACATCTTGACAATGCCTATTGACTTCTAGCGATCGCATGAACTTCATAGGGGTTTTTTTTAAGGTAAGGAACATTCAGAACAGGTTTGCCATTACCTTTCCTCTTAAACATAACACCCTGCTTAGTTTCCATTAAGATGAAATCTGGTGCCTTTTTGGTAGCCCTTGTTCATGGAAAGATTGGCAAGGATCAAATAGTTGCACAACTTTGCACAATTAAACTCGTGCGCCAGCTGCAACCGCACCTTGTGAAGTAGATTTGACCACGGTGGTCCACACCTTAGTTACCTCTAGATTGGACTATTGCAACACACTCTACTTGGGGCTGCCCTTGAAGACGGCCTGGAAACTTCAATTGTTCCAACGATCAGCAGCCAGACTGCAAACCAGAGCGAATTACAGGGAGCAGTCTACCCCCCTGTTTAAGGAGCTCCACTGGCTACCGTTTATTTTCTGGGCCCAATTCAAGGTGCAGGTTATTACCTACAAAGCCCTGAACAGTTTGGGACCTGCCTACCTTTGTGACCGTATTTCCTTCTACGAACCTGCATGACCCCTTTGATCTTCTAGGGAGGCCCTCCTCCTGCTTCCTCCTCCATGGCAAGCATGACTTGTGGGGACGAAGGAGAAGGCCTTCTCTGTGGTGGCCTCTTGACTTTGGAACTCGCTACCTGGAGAGATTAGGCAAGCGCCCACCCTGGCAGCCTTCAGGAAGAGCCTAAAAATCTGGCTGTTGCGGTGTGCCTTTGAGGAATGAATAACAAATCCCCACAACATGACCAACTCAGTATAAAATGCCCTTCGATGCACTTTATCTCATCCTTTAGTGAAATTCACCCCATTGCTTGTCCCATCTGAAATCTCCCACCAGGCACACTACCCTATTCATCCATCTCACCCAGAGTTCTATCACTTGCAATTTGGCCCAGCCCGCTCTGCACGATTTTTATTATTTTACTAGCGGTCCCCTGCCACACGTTGCTGTGGCCCAGTCTGGTGATCTGGAAAATAAAGTAATGAGAAAGTGTTGGTTTCTAATATATGTAATGTCTTTATGCTTGTGGGTAAACAGTATTTCTTGCTGTTTGTCAGTGTTGATGTGGAGATTGCCTGGTTTGCCTACTCTGGAACATGCAACATATTGTCCTTCTTTAGGGGTCCCTTTCAAATCTTTGATACTCCATCTGTCATATACATATATGTGTGTGCGTGAATGGCTGGATAGCCGTTTGTCAGGAGAGCCTTGATTATGTTTTCTTGCCCTTGTGAAGGGAGTTGGACTGGATGGCCTTAAGGCAGCATTTCTCAACCTGACCTGGGGGGGGGGGGGTCAACAGGGGGGTGTCAGAAGGGTCACCAAAGACCACCAGAAAACATAGTATTTTCTGTTGGTCATGGGGGCTCTGTGGGATGTTTGGCCCAATTCCATTGTTGGTGGGGTTCAGAATGCTCTTGATTGTAGGTGAACTATAAATCCCAGTAACTACAACTCCCAAATGTCAAGGTCTATTTTCCCTAAACTCCATCTGTGTTTATATTTGGGCATATTGAGTATTTGTGCCAAGTTTGGTCCAGATCCATCATTGTTTGAGTCCACAGTGTTCTCTAGATGTAGGTGAACTACATCTCCAAAACTCAAGGTCAATGCCCACCAAACCCTTCTAGTGTTTTCTGTTGATCAGGGGAGTCCTGTGAGCCAGGTTTGGTTCAATCCCATCATTGGTGGAGTTCGGAATGCTCTCTGATTATAGGTGAACTATAAATCCCAGCAACTACAACTCCCAAATGACAAATCATAATTTTTTTAGTGATGGTAGTGAGACATTTTGTTTCCCGTTTGACTTTGACTTTGCATTAACTTGTTTTGTGTATATTTTATTTGATGTTCATTATTTGCTGTATTTTTGATCTGTTGTAATTGTTGGGCTTGGCCTCATGTTAGCCACCCCGAGTCCCCCTTGGGGAGATGGTGGCAGGGTATAAATAAAGATGATGATGATGATGATGATGATGATGATTCACTGGGCAGATCGTGGGCCCAGAACAGAGTCCTATCTTGGTTCATATATTCACATTCAGCACTGAAGATTGGTTGATACCTAAGCCAATACTTGCCTCTGCTAAATATACTGGCCGGGCTTTAGCACAGTGGATTAAAGTGCCAGCTGCAGAAAATCTTGCTGATCGAAAGGTTGACAGTTCAAGCCCATGTTGGGGTGAGGTCCCTACCATCATCCCAGCTTCTGCTCACCTAGCAGTTTGAAAAGAAGCAATGTGAGTAGATAAATAGGTACTGCTTTAGTGGGGAGGTAGTAAAAGGTGTGTCTAAGGACAACAATGCTCCTCAGCACAGAAGATGGAGAGACAAAACCTCCTGTGGCTGGAGTTGAGCACAGCCTCCAGATGCTGGAGATGGAAAAAGATGGGAAGCCTTTACCTGTGTTTATGTACTGTCTGTTTTTGTTAATTGTATAATGTCATTTAATGTTTGTATGTATGTGTACTGTAATCCGCCGTGAGCCCCTTGGGGAGATAGGGCGGAATACAAATAAACTATATTGTTATATTATTACTTCATATAATTTTTGAAGGCAAAGCTGAGAGAAGTGCCAGTAGGGAGGACACAATGGTGAAAGAAGTGGAGAATGTGTATCATGAAAGAAATACCAATATATCAGTGTAAAAACTGAAAGTCATATCAAGCGTTGTTTCGAGAGTCTGTGCAATACTTAGGCTTTCCCGGTGCTTTCCAAAATGCCTCCAAGGTAGCTAAAACAGGACCCAATTCTATTTTAAAACAAAGAAAGCACATGTTCTTTATTTCCATTAAGCACATTTTAGTATCACAATGGAATGATGAGAAAAACAAAAAAAATTCCTCTCTTTTTAAAAAAAGTCAGTCTGTGGGTCTCTCCCTCCATCCTCACCACGAGCAGGGAGACTTCAAGGCAAGTTAAAAACAAAGGGGATGATGGTGGTGGTGGTGGGGGGGGGGTTGTCTCCTCAATGGCAAAGTAAGGGAAAAAAGAAAGGCAGGCGGAATGATGATGAGGTGGAAACATCTTGAAGTCGTCTTTGGCGTTTCTGCCTCATGATTGATGCACAAGACTGGTTTGTTGTCACAGAAAACCTGCAGACGCAACAACTGGATGCCATTTCAGCATTAAGACGAACAAAACACCCAGCGTGCGGAAGGGCCTGCGGTTGGCCTTAAGACACCCCGAAGGTCACAAAGCTGCCAACTCGGCTGCAAGGGATGAGCCGGGAGGGGAATGTGGGGAGGGGGGCGGCACTCCAGCTCCCAACTGGAGATAGACAGCATTGGGGAGCAGAGGTGGTGGCAACGCAAGGGAAAGGGGTTGGTTGGCTCTTCACAGCGATTCAAACTGAGTCCAGCGCCGCCAACTATAGCTTCACAGTCCCAGGAGGCAAGCTGTCATTGCAGAGCCTGTAGTAGCGTAGGTCGTTGACCAGCCTGTGCACGTTCTGTGTAAAGGACGGCAGGTCCTAGAGAAGGAAGGGAGATCACCCAATGCAAGGGGTTAGAGCAGGCATGGGCACGCTTCGCCCCCCCCCCCCCTCCAGGTGTTTTGAACCACAATTCCTAATAGCTTGGCCCGAGGTGTAAGAAATTAAAATAAATAAATAAATAAATAAATAAATAATGTCATCTTAAGCAGGTATGGGAAAACTTGGCCCCTTGAGGTGTAAGCACTAAAATAACAATAATAATAACAACAACAATAATAATAATAATGGAAAAACTATTGCAAAATGTACTATAGCAGGGTGTCCCTCCTGCAGAAACAAAGTGCTGGCAGTTTAATATATTTTATGATAGAATCAATTAGGAAATGACATTGATAACGCAGGAACCAAAATCGAGTTACACAGTGTTATTCGCCATACAGATTGGGGATAATGGGAACTGCAACCCAACAGCACTTGTGGCTCTGAGGCTGGGCAAAGGTTGAAGTCAGACATTGTATCCACAAGCCTTGAGTCTCCATTTAAACCCTACTCTCCTGACTAAACAGAAAAAACTCCAGCCTTCCAGATGTTACTGCATCATGATTCCCATCAGCATGAGTCATGCTGATGTCTAATGATGAGAAAGATGGGAGTTGTAATCCAGCATCTGGAGGAGGGAGACACAGAATGACATGGCGGGAGAGATCTGGCTCGTGGGCCTTGTGTTTGACACATGTGAGTTTGAGCAACAATGGATTCAACACCTGCAGACAAAGCCTATGAGAGCCGGTGCTTCACAGTTGTTCATCTAAAAGATCTGCTACACTAGGGACCAAATACAAGCTAGCATTACACATCTGCACCAGGCATGGGCCCTCCAGGTGTTTTGGACACCAACTCCCACAATTCCTAACAGCCTCAGACCTTTTCATTCCCCCCCCCCAGCTGCAGATATTTTGGACTCCAACTCCCACAATCCTCAACAACCTCAGGCTCTTTCCTTTTCCCTTTCCTTTTCCACTTAAGCGGCTGAGGGGGAAAAGGAAGGGACCTGAAGCTGTTAGGAATTGTGGGAGTTGGAGTCCAAAACACCTGGAAGGACCAAGTTTGACCATTCCTGATCCACACTGTAGAATTAATGCAATCTCAATACCATTTTAACTGCAATGGCTAAATGCTACAGAATCCTGGAATTTGGCAAGGCACCAGCACTTTTGGCAGAGAAGCCTAAAGATTATTTTTTAAAAAAACCCTACAATTCCCACAATACCACAGCACTGAGCCATGACAGTTAAGGTGGTCTCAAACTGCGTTCTATGGAGAAGATGTGCCCTGCATTTGCACATTTGAGAAGAAACCCTGAAATGTTACCATGGCTTTTATAAGGAAAGAGCAAAATATTTAAGGTGTGCCCAACAGCTTCCCCATAGCTATGCCAACCACAGGACAACTTCCATACCCTGTCCATTTTGAAGTTCCTTCCAAGAACACTTTTCTGGTTGGCGTCTACGCCGTCACAGCTGGCTAAGAATTCTGGGAGAAACACTGAATAGAAGCTATCGAAGTCCACAGAAGCCATGTTGTAGATGGCAATCCCAATCTCCTCTTGCAGGAGGTCGTGCGATTTATGGACCAGCACCTGAAGCAGCACATTCACAAACTGAAAGAGCATGGCCGTCCGGAAGATCTTCTGCAGGGAAAGACAAGGAAAATGTTGAAGATACTACACTGAAATTTTGACTTACAAGTGAACCAATGTATACATTTTTTGAGATACAAGCCGTCACTCGTCCTTTTTTTGCTTTGACATGCGAGCTGAAATTTGAATTACGAGCAAGTGTGAGAGTATGCCACCTGCAATCTTAATTAAGCAGTTCTTTGAGGGAGCAGCTAGGAAAGCTCCTTGCTCTTGTCCATATGGTTATTTCTGCAAAAAAAAAAAAAATTAAAAATCCCAGGGAAGTTGAGGGGCTAGGAGTCTATCATCAGTCTCATTATCCCAATGCAATACTGCAGAATGATGTTCCTAATAGCTTGTAATCCATCTTTGTGTGGGATATATGGATTCTATAGTGGCTATGAAGGTGGCAGTAGGACTGTACTTTCTATAGGAAGTCACGAGGAGGGGTGAGGGAATATAATCTAAGGATATTTCTCCAGAATCTTAATAATTATAACAAATCTATGTTCTGAATTGTGAGAAATATTAAAAATTAACTAGGTATTTTTAATTACAAAAATGTGAGTCAAGATCTGAAAGGGTTAAATTGATGCAATGACTGCTGTTCAATATACATAGGTGTGTCTGTAGCTTAGTGTGCCTCAGTGTGAGGTAAACCTTAGTGTCAGCAGGCCTCAGTATGAGGTAGGCCTCAGTTAGTAGGCCTCACTGTGTAAGAAGGCTTCAGTGAGAGAAACCTCAGGTTGAAAGCCTTGTGTGTAAAGCTCCCCTGTGAAGGCTGCTGTGTGTAAAAAGCTCCTGTGTGAAGCTCCCGTGTAAGTTTAGTGTGAGAGCAAAGCTTTTTATCTGCATGAGAAAGAAGCTTAGCTTGGAAGCAAAGAAGGAAGTATAAGAGGGAAGTAAGAAAAGGAAGGAAGGAGGAAGGAAAGAAAGAAGTGCAGGACGGTGTGAGAGAGAGGGCCTGAGAAAGGAATCTCCAGGCCTGAGTTTGCCCACACCTGTTTTAATATGACTCTACCAAGCATGGCCAAGATTGTAAAAGCATATTCATATGGCAAAGTGGCTATACAATTGGAAATGTGAAATTGGCCAGCTCATGATCTAATAATGAATTATGGCAGACTGAAAAGGGAACTGTGCATGTTTTTGTAGGTCTTAGACATGGCATTCAATACATTTAATCCTCTGCAAATCACCTGTTGTTCACCATATAACAAGAGCTGCAAGTAGTTTTGTGAGTAGAGTGTTCTACATAGGCAGAAAACAGTGATTTCTCTTCTTCCCACCCACTCACTACCCCCACCACCATCATTATTATTTTGTCAAGGGCAAGGATCATCACACTCACCTTGTGGTACAGTTTCTGTTTTGTGTTCAAAGTCTCCAGGTAGAACAAGTTCTGCTTAAACAAATGTATGTCTGGCTGCAGGAAGGACTGGCCAAACGCCTAGGAAACAGAAAAGTTTTTCAGGAAGATATGGTTGTAAGCGGAGGAATGCCTTCCCCAATGTAGGGAGACAGAGCAACAGGATTAATCACACTCAACCAAGAACCTCTCCTTACTCAGGTACCTTAAGCCTTAGGGCCATTCCAGACAGGCCCTAGATCCCAGGATCTGATCCCAGGTTTTCTGTTTTAAACTGGATTATATGAGTCCCCACTGCTAGATAATCTGGGATAAAAAGAATACCTAGGATGAAATCCTGGGATACAGGGCCTGTCTGGAAGGACACCTAGGTAGCTGCAAATATGGCACTTTTTGAGGGGAAAAAAAGAGAAAACACAGAGAAGTGGAATTCCTGTTCAATTGCTGTATTTCAGACTTTTCTTGCTTGGTCTCATCTCAGTTGGTGAAACCTCTGTTATGTCCACTAACAAACCAAACCGTGCACTTAGAAGTCTTTAAAACGGTATTTGTAAAATAGCAGGGTATAGGGTATATTATTATTATTATTATTATTATTATTATTGTTGTTGTTGTATCCTGCTTTTATCTCTTGACTGAAACACACAGTGGGTTGGGTAGGACATGCCAACTACCTCTTGAGGGATGATTTTCTCTTCCCACTGTGTTTAAGTCAGTTTCTGTTGCTTACATTTCATCCTCTTGTAACACAATTATATACAAGAGCATGGTCTAAGCAAGTCTGGAGAAGTTTGGAAGCAAGGACTCAGTAGGTTTCCCCTGACATTAAGTCTAGTCGTGTCCGACTCTGGGGGGTGGTGCTCATTTCCATTTCTAAGTCAAAGAGCTGCTGTTGTCCATAGATGCCTCCAAGGTAATGTGGCCGGCATGACTGCATGGAGTGCTGTTACCTTCTTGCAGAAGCGGTACCTATTGATCTACTCACATTTGCATGTTTTCGAACTGCTAGGTTGGCAGAAGCTGAGACTAACAGCAGGAGCTCACTCCACTTCCCGAATTTGAACCAGCAACTTTTTGGTAAGCAAGTTCAACAGCTCAGCGGTCTAACCCGCTGCACCACCAGGGGCCTCCAGGGTAGCAACCAAAAATGCCAAGAGGAACAACAGGCCAGAGAATGACAGAAAAGTAAAATGTTTTGGAAAACCAAGGTCCTCCCTAACTCTTGAGGAGCAAGGCTTTGAAAAGTAAAGCTTTCCTTTCTGTTTAATGAGAATCTTGTAACATTTTAAGACTACAACCAACTTTTTGTTGACAAAAATTGCAGAAGGATTAGAGTTCAGAATGATTTTTTCTGACCATTTATCATCTTTCCCTTCAAGAGTAACATCTTTTGGAGATGCTCTAAGCCTAGATTCCCCACATTCAGGACTCTGGCATGTTATGCACATGAAGTCTCCTTTGCTTTCTGAGTGCACTCAGATGCTATAAAATGCATGGTGTTTATTTAGTATGCACCTTTCCAAGAAGAGTTAGAAGCATTGCCATTGCAACCTGAAGTCAAGCTCTGCATTAGACAAATTGGGCTGGAGTGGAAAAAACCTTAAGAATCAAGCGAATTTCACCACAGCATAAAAATGCAGTCCTTTAAGCAAGTTAGGAGAAGGAACAATCCTTTTGAACAGCCATTAGCAGTGATTCTTACAAACGGCTATTTTTATTGGTGGAAAATCCCACTTCTTTGGACAGAGATTAGCAAGGGGGAGACCAGCCTCCTGAGGAATAACTGCAAGGGAATGCATGGGATTCAAGGACCCTGTTCCAAGGAAAGAGGGAAATGGGGCCAGGGAACTCCTCTCTATTCTGTTCAGATGACAAGAATCAGGGAATGGCCAAATGCAAGAGGCTGGACTCTGACCTCTGGCTGGATACAGGTAGCCTGTGCCAACGAGAACATCCAGAGAACATTAAACAGAAGCGTCTTTTCTGAAGACCTTGACCCAGGTGGGTATGCCAAAGGCCAGAAGCACTCGGCTGCAAAAAATGATTGCTGGGAGTTCACTTATTTAGCAATATTTTGCTTACAGATTAATGAAGGTTTTTTGCCTCTTGCTCTGGGGGGGGGGGGGGGGGAGTGAAAAAGGGTTACAGGAATCTCCCATTGGCTGATAGAGGGAAAGCACTCCCCAAATCAAAACCTCAACATTGACAGGCTGACAGGACAAAACAGCAGCGTTGAAAGGAAATATCTCCTCCAAAACATGATGCAAGCTAGTCGTGTCTTCCAGCATTGCTAAAAGGCACATCACTGGGTCAAGAAGTGATTTCCTAAGAACACCTTGCTAGTCTTCAATAAAATATTTAGGAAGCAAGCTTCATTGTGTACCAGAAACACAAGTCACTTCCATCATATTATTATCTTGCATTTGCCTATTTGCTTATCAGGTTGAAATACCCAGTTCCATTTGGGAAGGCTTCAAGAGGCCTTGACTTTTAAGTCTGTATTTAATATGCAGTGCATATTATAGATCCTTTCCCATCTTTTATGTATTTGCCACTGGGAATCTGCGTGAGATAGAAGTCTTGGAAGTCTTTCCTTGTGTAATTTGGGATGTTATGTTTGTTTACTGAGGACTAAAACTGGGGTTTTTCTGCAACGCAGCTAAGTTGCAAGAAGTCCAAGCCTTTATCTCCATTGTGTCATAGCCAATGGGAGAATGAAAGGTTTTACATCCTGCACATCTCAGCAGGGATAAAATATAACACTTCCTCCCAAAACCTATTTGCTTGGATCAGCTGGGAGGAGCTTTGCAAATTTAGTTATTTATTTTATAACCCGCCTTTCTCCAAATATGGAGTCAAAGATGCATTTGTAAAAAAGTTGGTTGGATGTTGTTGCTATTGTTTGACTTCTAACTTTCCCTCATAAGAACTTTGAAGGTTGCTAGTTGCCTGTCTGCTGTTTCAATGCAGGCTCAGACACCCCAGCCTACAAGCCAAAAGTAATTTCTTCTCCTTATTTTATATTTTTGGATAGAAAAATAACTGAAACTATAGCTATGGATGACTGTATCTCTTAGGTTACAGCATCTAATTTGCAACACATCTGAAGAAGATATCTATCAGGTGAAATCCTAAATGGCCTGCAACAATAGGAGTCTAGTAGCTAGATACAGGGAAGTCATGCAACCCCTCTGTTCTGCCTTGGTCAGACAACACCTGGAATCACACTGTGTCCAGTTCTGGGCGCCACAGTTTAAGGGAGATGTTGACTCTAAGCTGGAATGTGTCCAGAGGAGGGTGAAAAAATGATCCAAGAGTCTGGAGAACAAGCCCTATGAGAAGTGGCTTAAAAAGCTCGGCATGTTTAGCCTGCAGAAGAGAAGGCTGAGAGGAGAGATAATGAGGGCCATGGATAAACAGGTGAGGGGAAGTAATAAGGAGGAGGGAGCAAGCTTGTAAGGAGAGCTGTTCAGCAGTGGAACTCTCTGCCCTGGACTGTGGTGGAGGCTCCTCCTTTGTAGGCTTTTAAGCAGAGGCTGGATGGCCATCTGTAGGGGGTGTGTGTGTGCTTTGAATGTGATTTTCCTGCTTCTTGGCATAATGGGGTTGCACTGGATGGCCCGCAGGGTCTCTTCCAACTCAATGATTCTAGGAGTTCTGAATCTAAGCAGGGTCCCTTTAATCCAGTATTAGAGATGTACGAAGCAGCTGAAATCTGATTAGTAAAGTCATTTAGTAATTTGGATGACATTCATTTCATTTTGTAAAGATTCGGAGGGGTCCCATTCAAATTCAGAATCTGAATCTTTGAAGCTTCGTAATCGTTTCGTTAAGATTTGTTCCATTACTGACAAGGGGGAAAATTTCTGTCATTTTTATGGCTATCAGGATGAAACTTATTTATTTACCTTACTTATATACCGCTGTTCTCAGCCCGAAGGCGACTCACAGCGGTTCACAACAAATACGAACAGCAAAAATTCAGTGCTACAGTATAGAAACAGTTAACAACCTAACACATTACACAATTAATAAACAGTTACTACAATACCCATTCACTGTCGTCTCGTCATCAAAAACATGTTCCAGATTCGTCATCCATTGTTCCATTCCAGTGTTCATTAACCAATCATTGCACTAATTATTGGAATGCCTGCTCAAACAGCCAGGTCTTCACTTTTTTGCGGAATACCATTAGAAATGGTGCTAGTCTAATGTCCGTAGGAAGGGCGTTCCACAGCTGAGGAGCCACCACCGAGAAGGCCCTATCTCTCGTCCCCGCCAGCCGAACTTGAGAAGCAGGCGGGAACGAGAGCAGGGTCTCCCCGGAAGATCTCAAAGTGGGTTCATAGGCAGAGATGCGGTCGGATAGGTAGCATGGGCCGGAACCGTTTAGGGCTTTAAAGGCCAACGCCAGCACTTTGAATTCAGCCCGGTAGCAGATTGGTAGCCAGTGGAGTTGGCGCAACAGGGGGGTTGTATGCTCCCTGCGCTCCGCTCCTGTTAAAATCATGGCTGCCGAGCGTTGGACTAGTTGGAGCTTCCGAGCTGTCTTCAAAGGCAACCCCACGTAGAGAGCGTTGCAGTACTCTAAACGGGATGTAACTAGAGCGTGGACTACCGTGGCCAAGTCAGACTTCCCAAGGTACGGGCGCAGCTGGCGCACAAGCTTTAGCTGTGCAAATGCTCCCCTGGTCACCGCCGAAACCTGGGGTTCCAGGCTCAGCGATGAGTCCAGGGTCACACCCAAGCTGCGAACCTGCGTCTTCAGGGGGAGTGTGGCCCCATCCAACACAGGCTGTAACCCTATGCCCTGTTCGGCCTTGCGACTGACCAGGAGTACCTCTGTCTTGTCTGGATTCAATTTCAATTTGTTCGCCCTCATCCAGACCGTCACAGCGGCCAAGCACCGGTTCAGGACCTGGACAGCCTCCTTAGTAGCAGGTGGAAAGGAGTGACACACTTATAGGCAACATTTATGACTTTAAGCCTGCCAGGTTTCAGAACGTTTTGGTTATCCACTGATTATCAGGAATTTTAAGAAGATTTTACAAATAATTAAAAAAAACTTATGGCCCCTTATGACTGGCTGATAAGGAAAACAACATGCAGCTGCCATTGTCAATCACATCAGCTCCCTTGCCCCCTCCCACCTCAGACAATTATAGAGCATGTCAAACTGAAAAAAAACCCCACAATTTGAAACTCTCCAAAACAACAATTTTTTAGTAATATCTCCAAAACATTTCAGAGGCTTCCATTTTCTTTCATAATGCTTTGGAGGGGGTCTAGTGCTGTTGAGTAATTCAGAGATTTGTATTATAGAAATCTCTGAACTAGAAAACGGACCTCCAAAGCTTTCCACAGCCCTCTTTGGATACCTGCATAATGGCACTGAACTGCGCTTGGTTCTCCATCTGCTCATCAGCTGTCCCTCTTTGGACACTGGCTAAGATGCTGGACTTGAAGAAGTAGCGCCAGTTGTGGTGAAGGACCCGGAAAAGCAACTCAAAGAGCTCTGCCTTCACATCAGGAGACGGGCGCTTGGGGAGGAAGAAAAGGCACAGGGTTTCAACAAACTTGTTACGCAAAGGAATCTCATCTTCAACACAGGCACAGGTCGGTTGTCAAAAGGAGAGGCAATCCCCTCGCTATATGTAAAAGGCACACACTGCCATTTGAAGGCAAGATGGTTTATTTGGAGAGAAGAATCTGCAGGCTTATTGCTACAGAACAACAATTAGTAGACATTTCTGACACTTTAGGGCTCTGACGTTGGAAATATAGAAACGGAAGCAATTCTGGATGGAGCTGGTCAAAACGTAATGACTCCAACCCTGGATTCAAAATAAAAAAGTAGTATTCTTAAATGCCTAGTTTATGGTACATTTATTTTCAGGAAGGTTTGAGAAAGTTTACTTGTTCAGGGTTTTTAACCAAATCTCTTTTTATGTATTATCAATCTAAATAAGCAGGATGATTAACTGAGTAGGGATGAAATGCCTTGTAATTTATATATTAAAATCCTTTTGGTATGTATGAAGGGGTCAAACAGAAGACAAATAAAGAAGCTGCAGTCAAAGGTTGGTGGAGTGCATTCAGCTGAAGATGCAAGTGTCTACTGTGCCTCCTTCCTTCCTGCCACTGGCCTCACAGGTCAAGGAGCCACCCCAGGTATAAAGTGCCTTTCATTAACCCCAAATCAGTGCTGCTCAGTAGAACATGATCATGAATTTAATTCAGGAATGGAGACTGTGAGCTACCTGAAGCCCTGAGTTGTTTGTGTGGCCTTCAGGGCCCCGCAAGTGTAAAATAATAAATAAATAAATAAATAAATAAATAAATAAAGAGAGGTCTTCTGTTCCAACAGATCATCCGGAGCAGAGCTTCTTAAACTTTTTTCACTGTGACCCACTTTTGCCTAAGACATTTTTTGTGGCCCTGGGTATATGAATACATAAAATAGGTATAAAAATACAACATGTACTGATAATAAATCAGCATTTGCCAGGTTTGCTAAACAGGCTGATGTACGGCTGAAGTATAGCTGAAGTATTTTCTCCAGAGACCACTGGAAACACTGAACGTTATTGATGACAAATTTGTATAAATGCTTTGCTGGTGTTCAGAAAACTTTTACTGTTGCTAATGTTTATGACCCCAACTCTGAACAAGGAATTCTCTAAAAATGAATTTTTAGCCCTTGGCCTTATAAAGCTTCTCCTTATTTGCCTTAAAATTTCTCATGAAGAAAGCTGCCAGTTGTGACAGAAGCCTTACAGAGGCTGGTCTCTTCTGCTCCATTTACAGACAATTGAGTTTCATTCAAACTGAGAACGGACTCACCTCAGCAACAATTGGGTACACTTGCTCCATGCAGAGTGAGATGATGTTGGGTAGGAAAGGTTTGAACACTTGGCCGGGCTCTTGCACCACCACCTGAAGGATCTTCAGGAATTTCTCCACCACACGGCAGCCAGTACTGCCGTCATGGAGGATGCTTTCTGCCAGTTGTTCTCTAAGACACAAGGCACAAAATCAGGAACCTTTAAGAGTGCCTTTATAAAGGCAAAAACAAATTAACATAACAACAAAAGCAGAGAATTGATAGGGAATTCTGTGTGTCTAGTCCAGGCCTGGGAAAACTTGGGCTCTCCCTTCAGGTGTTTTGGACTTCAACTACCACAATTTCTAACAGCCCATAGGCTGTTAGTAATTGTGGAAGTCCAAAACATCTGGAGGGGTGAAGTTTGTCCATGAATGGTCTAGTCCAAGTCAGAAGGCAATTCCAGGCCACATCAAGAATGTAACAGATAAGAGAAAGTGCAGGTTACCTGGTGAACATGTTGAGGAATGTCTGTATGACCTGCTCCGTGAAAGGGACACCCATCTGCACCCTCAGCCCTTGAAACAGGGTGAGGAAAAAACTCAGCATTTCATCTGTCACGTCTGGAATCAGGAAAATGGAGCAGACAGAAAATAAAGCATTAAAACACCCCAAGGTTTTTGGCAAGCTGCCCTTTGCAGACAGAAACTGCTTTTTCTATGTGATGTTGGGACTTACAATTTAAACACCCTTCCCCTGCCATCTTTCACAGTTAGTAATACAGCTTTCTTCATTTTCCTTTTCCTTTCCCAGCAGGTGCCAGGAGCAAGGAAGGAGTATGGGGCAATACAACAAACAAAGAACTTTTTCACAAAAGTTTATATATATTGAACTCTAGTGGCCCACTGTGGCAATGCAAGACAATCAAGTGAGGAATTGTTTCACACATGGCCCTAAACTAATGTTATAAACATAATTACATAAACATATGCATAAAAATACTCAAAGTAAACAGGAACTTTGGGCTGGCAAGCATATTTAGGGTTACAATCATGAGCTTATTCAGAAGTCTGTTCCAGCAAATTTAATGGGAGATTACTCTGATTGTGAGTAAGGGGTAAGGGGGCTGCGGTCTTATGTTGGATCTGTGGCCAGTTATCCAATATGTTTGACTTCTAAGGTATAAATGTCGTCTGTAAGCCACTGAAAACACATATAACCATATTTGAGGAAACTCAGCAGGTGAATCCCCAGCTCAATGAAACTCAATTAAAGGTATCCAGCAATAAAGATTCCTGATTGGTGAGGGAAATCAAGTGTTACTCTGTTATAGGCAATTCACAGCCTAGGCATTTGAAGGATAGGCAGATAGACTGAATCCTTATTAAGATTTACCCTCTTCGCTTTTTTACTTTGTCTCTAAAAGCACAGGAGACAGGAAGACCGCAACTTCTTATACAAATTGTCAGTTGCATAATCCAAGAGTTCTGTAGTTGGGATTTTATCTGTTCTAATAGGCACAATTTTGGGAGTTTATTTGGCTCTATTACATCAATTTTACACCAGTAATTTATATGTTCTATGCTTAGACTGTGCATGGATTGTGTAAATTTCAAGTTCGGTTCTCACTGAAGCAGTTAAGGTCCTTTTATCTACTCCCAGTATGCTTCTCAAGTGCTGAGATGGTGTTTGTTCTATTAGATGGAACTTAAACCCCATACTTCTACTGCACATAAAAGCATAGAACTTAGCCTTATATACTTTAATTATTGGGATTTGAGTACCTGGGTGGATATGTGTTTTTAGTTTAAGTATTAGATTCAAGTGCGTCTTTGCTCTGAGTGTGCACCTTTGATCATGTAAAGTCCAAGAACCAGTCTCAAAGAAAGTTACTCCCATATAAGGGAAACTATTTACTTGTTCTATTATTTCACTATCTAATTGCTATCTGTGTCTCTGCTGTCTTTTTCCAAACAGCATTATTTTTTACTTTCATTTGTTGATGATCAGAAAGTTATCCTGGCAATAGGAGCTGAGTCTTCTTGACAATGTATGAAGTCCAACTTGTGAATGTGATAGTATTATCATATCATCAGCATATAACAAAGTGTTACAGTATGTGTTTAGGACTTTAGGCGTATGAGCGACAGGGTCCTTCATTACTCCAGGCAGGTCATGATATAAAGATTAAATAATATTGGTGCTAAAATGCACCCTGGTCTTACCCCTTTATATGTTTTGATCCTGCTTGTCATAACTCCATTTACCCTGAACCGTGCTCATTCTTCGGTAAGCATGAAATGTTATTAACTATTTGGGGGAATCTAACAACATGCATGGCAGCAACATCAACACCAATGGATCAGTATGGAAAGAACTGCATTAGTAGCACCTGCATAGCCACTTCTGTCTCATGGGTCTTCTCCTTCTAGGGAAAAATCCTAACAACAGGCAAGAATTTGGAAGAATCTAGACTTCTGATGTAGAGCTGACTTGTTCTTTTACCTGACTGATGAATGAAGGCAGGGAAAAGTGCGAGGGAGACTTGGACAGACTCTTGCAGAGATTGGTAACAGATCTGGCGTGACTTGGTGGCTTCCCCAGAGATGCTCTCCACAATATCTTCCAAGACACTGAGTGTTTGATGGATAACCACCTTAGCTGTAAAACCAAGAGTGGGCATTCAATGAAATGGCCTGAAATTCCCCAACTGTACAACAAGGAGAGATTTAATATTATATGGCTACTTTGTTTTATTGGAACAGCATACCATTTGGTTGAAATACTCTACAACAGACATCCCGGCTGTATGGAGAATCGAGTCTTTTGAACGTGCTGTTTATCCATCAAAGGAAAAATCCCCATTAGCCAAACAAAAGTGTATTTAAACACAATTTGTCAAACCTGCTTCCTGAATCAGCCACCTTCTCAAATATTTTACTCTACTGAGAGGCAAACTTAATCACTTAACCAAAGCAGCTACATTATGAATAAATAACTATATTGTCATTGTTTTCTGAGGTAGCTAAAATGCCAGTTAGGACACAATTCCTGCACTGAATTGCAATTTTGAGAAGAAAAAGCCTCTGCTCCTTATGGAGATCAGCCTTGGAACAAGCTTCCCCTAGAAAATCCTAAGTACTCAGAGAACCAAAACAAAATCTAGCAGCCTTATATGTCATATCCCATTCTCTTACTCCTTGAAACTGCAATGGGAGAGGCTTTCAAGCTTTTAATGTTATTCATGGCTGGTAAGTAAGGATTAATTTCCCATGAACTGCTGGAACTAGAGTCACAATTAGGTCCAGTTGCGATACTGACCCTTTCGCCGGGCTCCAGACAACAGACCAATTCCTCCCACAACCACCATAGTTCTGAGAGAGCCTCATGTTTCCAATATTACCCATCTTGCCACTACCAGTAAAGCTACAACAGCTTTGCTGTCACGAGAGAGGCTGAAAGCTTACATTGGGGAAACTTACTATCATCCTGCTGTATTTTCCTCTGGGGCATGATGGCACTGGATTTCAAGCTGCGGTAATCTCGGGTGAGAGCGGTTATTAGGCTGGCATGGTTAGTGGAGCGAATGGCCCACTGCTGTTCACCCTCGGGAAGGTTTGGCCACGGAAGCAGCAGAACGTTTGAGAGCGCTCTGCATACGAGTATTTGAGCCTGCAGAGGATAAGATACGCCAAACAAACTAAAGCCCATGTTCATAAAGGCACCGGGAAAGAAAATATAAAAAAGCAGCTCTGGAAGCTGCTGGGAGATCAGGTAGTTCAGGCTGCTTTGTTTTGCTTCTTTCTCCTCTGGGTAGACAGAACTTGGAAAAGTGAGGCCCTTTGATGTTGTTGGATCCCAACTGTCCTGATTCCCTCACGTCAGCCATGTTGACTGGGGCTGATGGGAGTTGGAGCCCAACCTCATCTGAAGGTGCACGGATGGCTTCCCCCTCTTGAGACATGGAAATACTGATCAGCAATCAGCCTGAAAGGTTTGTTTTGCATTAAGCGGAAAGTCGCTTAATGCATGGCAACCCATGTGATGGAAGGTCAAGAGCACCCATGTTGGGGTGTGCGTTTATTGTATTTACTTGAATCTAATGCTCACCTTTTTTTGACTAAACTACCTTTCCAAAATTAGGGTGCGCATTAGATTTGCATAATATGGTAATCTTAGCGCTGTGCCAAAGCAAAAGGGGAAACTACTTTGAGGGACATGATTTCTAATTAGCAATGGCTCAATGATGTGCAATGCTGGAATTTGTACTTTGGCGAGGCATCAGCATTCTTTGGCAGCCCACTTGATCCCCAACTACACCCCCACAACTCCATAGCATTGAATCAAGGCACACAAAGTGGATTCAATCTACAGCAGAGATGCACCCCAAGGTTTTCTTTTTCTTTGCGGAAAGCATTGGTGTCCTAACATTTTGGTTTTCAAAGAAGAAATGATAAGGGCTGGTTTTAGCACAGCAGGTTAATCACCAGCTGCAACTGCAGTATATCTTGCCAACCAAAAGGTTGTCAGTTTGAAGTTGAGTCAGCCTACAGTGGAAAAGTTTATGAACAAAGAAAGCTCTATCTGTTGTCTGTCTTGTCATTGTATAATTGGCATTGAATGTTTGCTGTATATGTGTTCTGTGATCCACCCTGAGTCCCCTTCGGAGTAAGAAGGGCGGAATATAAATACTGTAAATAAATAAATAAGCAGGCAGCCACTCAATGCACCCTTTTTTTTGGCCAAATCAGAAAGAGTGCACTTTTTGTCGCTGCGAATTACATTTGCCAGCAAACTGATTTCAGGGTATGGAAAATAAAGGCGTGCATTAGATTCAATGACACATGAGACTCGAGTCAGTACGAGTAATTTGAAGTGCTTACTTCTTACAGTTCTTTCATCCAGTAGAGGTTACCTTCAACCCCTACGCCCATTTCAGGATGAAGTGAGGAGAATGGGAAGACTGATGCTAGAACTTCAGGCAAGCTTCAGTTTTCCCCTCCATGCTTCAGATGGTATATTCTCTCTGCTTGCAGCAAATTACATTCTAACAGACATGGCTGGGCTTCAGTTACATCCAAACATAAGTCAGTTAATGTAGACTAGACATTTAATCAGCAGCCAAAATGCAATGCATCTAGTGCAATTCCAAACCAGGTTAGTGATAGTGATTATTATGGAACAAATACAGAAGCTTCAGTGAGCTAAAATGGTTACTCCCATTCAATGTATTTGTTCTCAAATGACTTTGTGTCTTCCATTTTAGTTATCAAACTGTTAAAAAACACTGGTGAAGTTGCAAAGTGCACAAACCAAAAGCAGCGTGCCTTTCATTGAAGCCACTGCGTCATAGAGTAAAAGTAGCAGAGCCAGGAAGGATAGCACTCTATGCCAAGACCATAATTCTCCCAAGGGAATGACAACTATATACTCGTGTATAACTGGACTTGGAGTATATGTTGGGAGTGGGATTTTGATATGACCCATGAATAAGTCAAAGGCCATTTGGAGGAGTTGCCCCTGCCTGCCCTGGGTGTCATTTTATTGCCCAGGCATTTATCACTAAGAGAAATGTTCATGGCCTGGGGAGATGCTTTTCTTTTTATAAACAAGGCTGAATGAGAACTAAGGAGACAAAGGTCTTTGAAAGTTTCTTTTAGCCTCAAGAGTAAAAAAATTACTTAATGCAGGGTTGTAGTACCTATGGCCTCCCAGGTATTATTGAATTTCAAATCCTTTAAATCATAAGCAGCCTGACCAATGAGGCTGGCCTGACTGGAGTTTTAGTACATCTGCATCTATAGGACTGATGGTTTAGTGCAGGCATGGGCAAACTTGGGCTCTCCCTCCAGGTGTTTTGGACTTCAACTCCCACAATTTCTAACAGCCTTGGGCCCTTTCCTTTCCCTCCTCATCCGCAGGTGTTTTGGACTCCAACTCACACCATTCCTAACAGCCTCATGCCCTTTCCTTTTTCCCCTCAGCTGCTTCAGCGAAAAGGAAAGGGCCTGGGACTATTAGGAATGGTGGGAGTTGATGTCCAAAGCACCTGGAGGGAGGGCCCACGTTTGCCCAGGTCTGGTATAGTGAGACACACCTGACTTCAAAGACTTAGGTTTACATGCTCCTCCTCTTCACAGATATAACCATAGAAGCATATGTTCCTAATGTAGTAGAATTACTCATGGTAGGTCCATTTGTATACTGGATTACTATGGCTAATTGAGCATATATTGCTTTTCCACCAAAAACAAAAACCCTCAAAACACCCAGGATGTTCACATTCCTTACCTTGTCAGGGAGACGTTGAGCAGAAGTATCTGTAATCTTGTTGAACGTCTTCTGCACAGCTGGAATGCTAATCAGAAAGACTGGCCGCACTGTTGTGGCTAAGGAAACAAGGAGGTGGCAGGCTGACAACAGTAACTTCTCCTGTACCTAGGAAGGGAGACGGATAAAACTGCTGGGAATGAACAAAGTGGAGGCTTTTACATGTATGTCACTGGCCAAAAGTCTTGGGGGGGGGGGATTGTAATATTTTTGCCGTCAAAGGCTTTGTTCACTCTTTCTAGTTGAACGTACTTTTGAATTGATCAGTGGAGTGATTGCTTCCAGAGTAGTGGAGACGAGTGAGATGAACTGCGCTGGATTTTGTCGATGAACTTCGCTATAGAACTGCGCTAGCCAGTGACAGTAGGCTTGTAGGGCTGCCAGGGATTGTGCATGCCTGTAGAGAAGAACATGAGTTAAATGTAAGTGAATTTGGGAAGAAAAAGGGGGAACAGCCAGAACAAAGAGAGGTTAGGATGATCAAACTCTATCAAAGCAATTTAGTTTTTTTATTATTACAAGTCTCATAGGAGGTAGTAGGAAAACATAGTACATTGGTCACGACGTTTTGTTAGTAAATTAATTCTATTTAGGAGTCTATTGTATAACCGGGGATGTGAAAAGGGAGGGATTTTGGCCTGCATAAATAGGGGTCCAATGTCGAGATCTAGGGAAGTCATGCTACCCCTCTATTTTGCCTTAGTCAGATCACACCTGGAATCACACTGTCTCCAATTCTGGGCACCACAAGTGAAGGGAGACGTTGACAAGCTGGAATGTGTCCAGAGGAGGGCGACTCAAATGGTCAAGGGTCTGGAGAACAAGCCCTATGAGGAGCAGCTTAAAGAGCTGGGCATATTTAGACTTCAGAAGAGGCGTTTGAGAGGAGACATGATGGCCATGTATAAATATGTGAGGGAAAATCATAGGGAGGAGGGAGCAAGCTTGTTTTCTGCTGCTCTGGAGACTAGGATATGGAACAATGCCTTCAAACTACAGGAAAGGAGATTCCATCTGAACATGAGGAAGAACTTTCAAAGGTTGAGAGCTGTTCAGTAGTGGAACTCTCTGCCATGGAGTGTGGTGGAGGCTTCTTGTTTGGAGGCTTTTAAACAGAAGCTAGATGGCCATCTGTCAGGGGTGCTTTGAATGAAATTTTCCTACTACTTGGCAGAATGGGGTTGGACTGGATGGCCCATGAGGTCTCTTCCATGATTCTATTATTCTAGATCCTTGTAGAAAAATGGTCTCCCCCTAACTTAAGATGGCCAGCCTCTTGAATATAAAAACATGCCAACATTGCCTCTGTAATTATTTTAGCTTTGCAAAATTCCTCTGGAAATTGCAGTGTTTACAGTATTTGCTGGTTTACTTGTTCATCACTAGGGAACCTTAATGCAATGAACACTTCTAACATTAAGAAAAGGAGCTTCCCTTTTCACCCTTAAAGGTCTTTGCAAATGAGATTATCTGCAGTGAAAGCTTAACTAAGTTGTACTGAACAAGGACTCTTCAAAACTGTCACACAATGACATTCACACTTAGCATTCAGGGTTGGGCTTCTCAATGATTAAAGCACATTGGTCCTATTACGCTCGTTATTTCTAGCAGCTTCTTAGCCTTTACAACCTGCATTCCCTCTTATCTATAGTTGTGTGCAAAACATCATCAATGTAATGCAAGCCTTCCATGTTTTAGTCTTTAAGAGTCAGGCATGGGAAGCCTCACAAGACCCAACATCATCATCATGTTTCGGTTGCTGTGAGTTTTTCAGACTGACTGGCCATGTTCCAGAAGCATTCTCTCCTGACGTTTTGCCCATATCTATGGCAGGCATCCTCAGAGGTTGTGAGGTTTATATAGGGTTAGGGTTACGTTCACGCCTCAAACAGACAAGAGTTCATTCTCCCACTCTGGACATTCCACAGATATATAAACCCCACTTGCCTAGATTCAAAAAAGACCTCTAAGGATGCCTGCCAAAGATGTAGATGAAATGTCAGGAGAGAATGCTTCTGGAACGTGGCCAGACAGCCCAGAAACCTAGTGATTCCGGCCATGAAAGCCTTCAACAACACATCATTACGTTTATTTATATCCAGCTTTTTCTTTTCACAAGACTTACACTAACAGCATTTTAATACAAATTAAAAATACAAATATGCAAATATTAAAACAGAATTAAACGTAATTAGTATGAAAAACAGGGCTCCTTGGGGCAAAGGTTTTCTCATGTGCTCCTGCTCTTTGTTTTTCTCATATTTTGTCTTGTGTGCTACTCACTCACCGGCCCTGGTACATGTTTATGTTTCGTAAGTCTGAGATTCTGTTCCAGATGTCTGAGGTTCCTGGCTGCATTACTGGCAGTTTTAGCTAGTTGGTCATCCCTTTTTTACATTTACATGTTACAATATTATGTCTCAAAGCTGGTTATATAAAATACTATCTCCTCCCCCTTACCTCTGCAAATTAATTCACCTCTTTAGTTTGGTGTTAAGCGTGTTGATCTTGTGCTGACAATGACCTGCAATTTATGCCACTGTTTCTGCTTTTGTTTCTAAGAGTCTAAAACCAGGTACTGATTTGATCTGCTTCTTAGATATTTGGCATAATTTTGAGTTCTTTCTGACTCAGTTTGAGTGGGCTGAGAGCTAGTGACAGTATACTTCATTTGGACTGGTATTGAATGTGAGAAAATTATCAGAAGACTCAGGCAAGTGGGAGGAATCTCAGAAACTTGGCATTGAAATGAGCCTGCCAAATGTGCCAATTCCCAATGCTAGCAGACCGCAACAAGGTACAGAGTTAAAGAGTGTTGTTCTCTTGTAGAAAGGTAAGTACTGTGTTTCCAATGTCCCCAAAGATTCCACAAATCCTACTCACACATCAATAAGATCAGGTTTCAAAACAGATGGCACAGCAGTTTCAATATTGTAGAGTTTGACTTGGGATCCGTACAGTGTCACCTTGACCAATCTGTTGAGAGAAATGGTTCCGAAAACAGGATGATTAGGTACTATTCCAGAACAATGGGAACTGTAAATGTATGCATGCAATCTTCAGCTACATTAATGAATATTTGATTTAAGGTGGATTCCATCATGAAAAGCAGGAAGAGGAAGTAACAGAGACCCCATTTTGCCAACTTACAAGCAGCTATGGATCAAACCACTTCATTAACTAAAGCAGGGCCCAAATCTTAACGGGGAAGTAAATGGGGCTTTCCTCTGCTGCATGCAGGCATGGCATTGCTTGTAGTACTATTGGTTTTAACACTTGAAAAAGATGTTAGCCATGCTGAATTTTTAAAGCATTAGTTAAAATAATATTCTTAAAGAACAAGATAGTATTTTTGACATTCAGTATTGTTTACTTAATATTGATCTGAGTAGGGCCTTTTACTTCTCTGCAGATGCTATAGGAGCAAACAGGAAGAAAATCTAATGGTGCAGCTACACTGTAGAATGCATGCAGTTTAAGAACCCTTAACTGACCTGGCTCAATGCTATGGAATCATGGGAGATGTATTTTGATGAGGTGCCAGCACTCTTTGACCTTGTAAAAATGCAACTCCGACAAGTTTCATAGCACTGAACTCGAACAGCCAAAGTGGTGTTAAACTACAAGAATTGTCTCCCCCCTTAAAATGTTTAAATTTTATTGTGTGTGAATAACAAACAAAAGTAAACATCAAGTACAAACAGCACAGTAACTAACAGAAACTGTAGAATTACATGTTATCAAACCCATTCCCTCCTTCTCAGCAACCGTGAACCCACCAACTATGACTTCCAACATGACTCAATGTGAATCTTATATCTATTATTACTGTTGTTGTTGTTGTTATTATTATTATTATTATTATGTTTACATTTATTTATATCTCACCTTTTCTCTCCATAATGAGACTCAAAGTAGCTCTGTATTTTATTGTTGTCATTATTATTATGTTTTTTAACTCTACAAGGAGGCACAAAGTGGCTATGTATCTATTATTATTTGAAACACAACGAGTCCACAGCAAACAAGATCACTATGCTGGTTGTTGTATTGGATCACACGTTGGACACTTCCCAAGTGTCTAGGACTATGTATGTATCGGCGAATAATGCGTGCAGAATAATATGTATCATCATCATTATTATTTATTTATTTATTTGAAACACAACAGGATGAGTCCACAGCAGACACTCTGCTGACTGTTGAATTGGAACACACGTCGGACACTTCCCAAGTGTCTAGGACTGTGTGATGTATTGGCGAATAATGCATGCAGATCCCAGTAAGGTGGCTTTCTATAGCTGGCAGATGGTAATTTAGTCAGCATTGATTGTGTTTAAGTGCAGGCCAAGGTCTTTAGGCACTGCACCCAATGTGCCCATCACCACTGGGACAACCTTTACTGACTTGTGCCAGAGTCTTTGCAGTTCGATCTTTAAATCCTCATATTGTGTCAGCTTTTCCAGTTGTTTCTCTGCAATCCTGCTGTCACCTGGGATTGCAACATCGACGATCCATACTTTGTTTTTTAACACGATTTTGAGGTCAGTATTATGCTCCAAAACTCTGTCTGTCTGAATCTGTCTGGAAGTCCCAGAGGAGTTTGGCGTGTTCATTCTCTGTAACTCTTTCCGGCTTGTAATCCCCACAGTTCCTTGTTGCAGGCAGATGGTATTTGTGGCACAAGTTTCAATGAATCATTTGAGCAACGGTGTTATGCCTCTGCTTGTAGTCTGTCTGCGCGATCTTCTTGCAGCAGCTGAGGATGTGATCTATTGTTTCATCTGCTTCCTTATTATTATTATTATTATTATTATTATTATTATGTTTATTTATACCCTGCTTTTTTCTCTCCATAAGGACACTCAAAGAGGCTATGCATCTATTATTATTATTATTATTATTATTATTATTATTATTATGTTGTTGTTGTTGTTGTTGTTGTTGTTGTTTATTGAGATCCCACTTTTTCTCTCCATAAGGAGACTTAAAGTGGCTATAACTATTAAAAGGCTACTCTTATACCTGTTTTAAGAAATCCCCCTTGCGGCTACTGCATTTTTCTTCCTTTCCAAATATCCAAATGCCAGCCTCCATTTTTTAGAGAATTCCTCATTGTTTCCTCCCCAAACACAATTTGTCAGCCTGGTCATTGAAATACATTCTAATAGGGTTTTTTTCTCTCTCCAGTGCTTTATAAGTAACTCATTTTCCCCCTTCCAAGATTTCACTATTGTTAATCTTGCAGCAACAAAGCTATATTGGCAAATTTCTTCATCTCCTTTGCTGATTCCCTCTCTCTAAATAATCCTAAAAGACACAATTCTGGGTTTTTTCTTAACCTTTTTTAGTAACCATTCTACAGTCTAGATCAGGCATGGCCAACTTTGGTCCTCCCTCTAGGTGTTTTGGACTCCAACTCCCACCATTCCTAACAGCCTACCAGCTGTTGGAGTCCAAAATACCTGGAGGGAGGACCAAAGTTGGCCCATGCCTGTGCTAGCAGCAAGAAAAAGTATGAACTCCCAGAACCTCTTGACACTGCAAGGGAGTGTCACATTGCCTACCTCTCCACTACGGTAAGGGCATCACTGAACCGGGCAGCAAACATATCACCAGTGAAATACTCGGCTAACCGGCCGACCGCCTGGAGCAAAGAGCTGAGGTCTCGCAGAGAGCAGTGCAAGCGCCGGCAGTCATTCTCTGCTGTGATGTTCAGCCTGTGACCTGAAATAATAATTAAAAAAAAATTATTATTTACTTTATTTATACCCTGCCTGTTTCCCTGTGGTGACTCAAAGGGTCTAACTATCCCACACTTTAGTCAAGTTTAAGAACTGTGATACAAAAAATTTAAATAGTAACAGGGTGGTTAAAACAGATTAAAATACAATAAATGCTCTTAAAACAATTTTTAAAAGGGGCCTTGGTTTAATCTTTTTAATGTATATTTTAATGCATATTTTATAGAAATACATTTTAATATGTATCTTTTATAGAAATACATTTTAATATGTATCTTTTATAGAAATACATTTTAATATGTATATTTGTGGTATTTTTACAATGCTTATGTGTTTTAATTATTCTGTAACCCACCTGGCGCCATGAGGAGAGGCAGGCAGGAAATAAAATAATAATAATAATAATAATAATAATAGTAGTAGTAATAATAAAATGCTGGCAACACTGAAAATCCAGGCAAGATTAAATACTGATATTGCAGTTGACTGTCCCGGGGAGACCTTTACCTTATAATCATAGTGTGGTTGTCTACATCCAAAGAATTTCTTGCTTAATTTTTAATAATACTAGTTTAATAATATTTGGTTTTTAACAATGCAACAGCCAGTTCATATAGTAGTTTATGTAGCATTTTGAGGGTGCATCTAACCATTGATTTATGTAGCATTTTAATGGTTTATATTGTATTTTAATGGTGTACTTTGTATTGCATTTAATAATCTGGCTTTTATGTATTTATTTTTTTGTCCTGGACGTGAAAGTCCTATGGCCTAAGCATTAAATAAACGAACACTTAAAATAGTTTTTAAAACTCAATTGCCCCCCAAACCCACCCACAACCTCCCCAAAGACTGCACATCACCAGCACAAACCACCTGACATAAAAACACTAAGAAAGACAAGAATGTAAATATGGCTGTAAATAATATAGCAAAAAACAACAGCCATTCTGATATTCTGATAACTTGAAGGAACCCTCCACTTCCTCCCCTTTATAGAATTTTAAAACATAAAACTCATGAATAGCTATAATCTATGTAACACGAGTGACACTAGGAGGCGAAATCTAATTACGGCACTAGCTTCCCAGGAAGCTAAACATTTACAGTAATTACATTATATGCATTTTCCCTTGTAGGTCACTGGTCAAGTGCTGATTACTGGCAGAATTCTTGTTAAAATTGTTTAGTTCAACAAAAGAGCACTGCTGAAAGGTACACTGCTGTTTTAAGGGGCTGTGGTAGCACAGCAGTTAAAGCCGCTAGCTGCAGGAAAGGCTACTGACCGGAGGGTCAACAGTTCAAAGCCACACACTGGGGTGAGCTCTCAACTGTTAGTCCTAGCTTCTGTCTACCTAGCAGTTCGAAAGCATGCAATGTGAGTAGATCAATAGGTACCACCTCAGCAGGAAGGTAAAAGGGCACCCCATGTAGACATGCCGACAAAAAGACCAGAGATATCTGGAGACAGTAGGCTCTTTCGGCATGGAAAACGGAACAAGAACACCTCCCATGGCTGGAAGTTGAGCATCGCCACCAGATGCCAGAGAGGGAAAGGGGTAAAGGCCTTTAAGCTGATCTGTGTATTGTATGTCATTGTTTGTGTAAAATGGCATTGAATGTTTGCCTTATAAGTGTATTCTAATCTGCTCTGAGTTCCTCCGGGGAGATAAAGCAGAATATAAAAAGTGTATTATTATTATTATTATTAAATCCCACTCGTTTGTACCAGGATCAACTACTATTCAAAACAGGGTGGCGATATCTCTCAACAGATAACCACGAATCATACAAGAGAGGTCAGGATAGCAGGAACAATCCTGAATGTGTCTTTAAGTACTCATTATCAAGGGCTATTCAAAACAATTTAAAGTGTAATGCAGTGAAGAGCTTTGTGGGAACAAAACAGAGTTTGGAGAAGTTACTCAGTCAACTATGCTGCTGCTGAGTTCATTCTGTTCCAACATCCTGAAATATAACCATCCAACAAATCGGATCAATACAGTATTATGACAAGGCTGCTAAACACACATGAGACTTCAAACACAAGGCATCCTTCTTACCTGAACTTGAAGAGACAATGAACTGCTGCAGTCCCAGATACACATCCAAATTTTCCTGGAGAACTGGAAACTAAAAACAAGGGGGGAAAAGATGGAACGTGACCACAAAGGCCTATTTTTTAAAAAAATAAATAGGAAGTGACTGCTTCTTGCCAGGGGGTTAGACTGGATGGCCCATGAGGTCTCTTCCAACTCTATGATTCTATGACTTCCATTTCCCAAGCTTCTCCTAGTCTTACAATGGTCCAAGAGGGCCCACAACATGACAATATGCCCTCATATTCCCTTGAAGATACTGACAGGATTCTGAGAAATGCAAAATAATTAAAAGTGATATCTCTTTACATTCCTAGGTCAGAAAGGACTGGGTTTTTTTTTCAGACTTGCACAACACTACTTCACTTCTTAAACCTTTTGTTCTTTTTCCAGATTCAACACAATTACTGAAATAAGTTCACATGTCAAATGGAATAGCCCTACTTTAGTGCAGTTTTGGTTTCATTATTCCATGGTTATTGACAAACTCTTGCCAGTAAGACTGAGCTGAAAGTATTATTATTATCATTATTATTATTATTATTATTTGTGCACTGCTTTTATTCTCTAAAAAGAGACTCAAAGAGGCTTACAGTAAAACCAATACAATATAATTGAAAAGCTCAAAATATCCAAACATTAAAATAAAATCAAATATTGATGGTATTAAAAATAAACAATTAAAACCAATTAAAAATCTATTCATAACTAAAACCAATAGTATTGTGTCTAGTTTAAAAGGAAAAACTCTTCCAAGATCTGGAACAATAGTGACATTGCAGGTGTCACAGATCACTGTGTTTTTAGTGAGCCCAATGCAGTTAAAACCTCGCACTTCTCGCTAATCCACACATACGATATATCAGAAAGTAGGTCTCTGAAGTTGCACTGAAGCAGATCTGATACTTGAAATGGAAACAAATGTCAAACGCAGTCTTACCAGTGTAGAGAAGGCATGTGTTGGCAAGAGCTCCATAACTTTGGCTACGACTTCCAAACTCTGGCGTAAGTACCGTTGCCACTCTGTCTGCTGCTGTGGCCAAAAGAAAACAGAAAGCCAATTATTTCATTTCTCTTCCAAATTATTACCGTTAGACCAGCTCTGTGTATGCAGCAGAATGTGACCACAAAATCTAGAAGTGGTAGAGTGAGTGGAAAATACCATTTTTGATGCTCATCTCATTAAAAACACCAATCTAGAATGCGGCTTCCAGTCGTAGTCACAGTCTGTTGACTCAATTACTGCCGATAGAGATCCCATCCCCAACAATTTTTTAAAAATTACTTCCTAAACTTGCAGTCGAATGCACAAAATTTCATTCTACCACTTAATTTTTCTTTTGGGAGATATGTTTTAAGCATGTTTAAATTAGGAGAAACTACAGAAGAGTCTCTTTCTCAAGTTATCTAAAACAAAAATTCAATTGGCTATTATTATTTTTAAGTTTATTTATATCCTGCTTTTTCTCTCCACAAAGCAGATTCATTAAAAGCATTTCAATACAATTTTAAAATACTATACAAATATTAAAACAGAATTAAATAGCATTAATATTAAAAACATTTAAGTTAAAAACCACACAAAGATATTCAAAACTATAGTTTCAATGGCTGGAGTTAGTCATAAAAGTCCAGAAACTTTCATAGGCAGTACCTATATAGAATCTACTGTGTAACATAGAATAAATTCCTAACCATACACCCAGCTTTACACATTTGTAACCCTACAAAACAAAATAGCATGGGACAAAGAGCTCAACGGGTCACCAACAGCAGGCTACTATCCACAAGTATTTCAGTTTTGTTGATATTTCTCCCAATTCCATAATGAAGAATATGAAACTAGAACAACATGGCTTCACATTCAAGACTTAAATTCACAGTTATTTGTTCTTAGCTTTGTGGGTGTCTGATCTTACATCATCATCCAGCGCCTCGTCATCCAGTTCTTCCAACGGAGCTTGGTTGTACCTGAACTGTATTCGATTCAATACCTCTGTCAACAGGAGAACCAGGGCATCTTTGTACCTGTAGGGGAAAAACTCCCCAAATTAGTGAAATCAAGGAAGGAAATTCCACAGGAGTTATACTTTTCTCATTAAAACTAAAATAAGGCTCACCCCACTTTGATCAGATAATCTGCAGCTTGGCTCCCCCACCTGATACAAATGGCTTGACCCTCCTGTACTAGTCAACATCATTCCTCATAAAATGGCCTTTGCACATTATTGCAAGAAAATATATAAGACTTAAACATGAGTGACCATCCTGGAGAAGAGTGATAAATGGGGTGGCTCAAGATGTTTTTTAACTTTCTTACAAATTACTTAGATGGTGGAACAGAATCCATGCTTTTTAAATGTTCAGATGACAAGTGGGCAATATCTCAGAGGACAGGAATTGGATTCAAATAATCGTTATTTTGGGGAAGAGAGGACTGAGAGTTGATGTGACAGCCATCTTTAAATACCTGAAAGGATGCCACACAATCACATTGCTGATTATGGATATTTGGGATGGAATGGACGGTCTCCTTTTATACTTTGCGTTTTTGTAATGCTGCTTTTTAAAAAAAATCCCAACAAAAACCACACAACAGAAATAATTCTGCATTTCTAATGAAAGTATTGTCACTGTTGTAGGCTACATCAGGGATGAAAAAAGTGTGGTTCTCCTGGATTTGAAGTCCCATCAGACTTCAGCCAATAGTGATAGACTGATGGCAGTTGAGGTCTAATACAAACCAGTGTCACTCCAGAAAACAGTTATTTACCAACTATAAAAGCAGAACTAAACCTCCTTTCCCATGAGCTATACTCATTTCAAAATCAAAAAGGAAAAAAAAACAGCAACATACAGAACACTCTTGAAGTCAGACTGAAACCTGACGCTAGCAATGACACATGTTGCAGGGAGTACTTATTGCACAATAATAATTTCGTAATATAAATATCTTGAAAGAAATTCATTTCATCCTCTTCTGGTCCCTATGAAAAAGTGAGAAGGGCCAGAAATGTAATTCCTTTCCTCTGCCTCATTTCACTACAGTGAGCAATAAACTACTGTTGAAGAAATCCTGTAGTTATTTAAGTGTGCAATTTCCCTGAGTCTGAGAGATTATACCCATCAGCTTCCATTCAAACAGCTAAGACATCTTTCCTGGTGATTTGCTTCGCCATGTAGTGAGTTGGGGAAATATACAAGCCTGAGATGTGCTTATAATATCTTCCCAAAGATAATTTCAGTAGGGGAAAACAGCATGAGAGGGAATACTATTATCTATAACATATGAACATTCTGAAGACATAACAGTTACGCAGGCATTCAATTGAACTGGGAGGTTAGAAGCCACATCCGGATTAAACATTTCATACACGGTGCTCTTCTTAATAAGAAAAAGCCTTAACTATGAGCAAGGAAGTCTTCAGAGCTGTTCTTGTGGTGTAACCAGACTTGCACTTCCATATCAACATTCGTTTTACAACTTCCTGTTCACATACTTTTGGTAAGAACTGCATTTATAAAGTGTGCTGTCAGAAAAAAAATGACGAAACCTTGTTCTTCCTGTACTTCACTGACTAGCAAAATCAAGATTTGCTGTTTCGTTAGCAGCTAATGTTTGGGCTTCAGCTCTTCCTTCTCAAGACAGTAAGAGCAAGAAGAATTCAAAACACTGCTATTTCCTACCACCTCGGACCTGATCCACACAATAAGTATGACCAAGTCTGGCTACACAAAACTAAGAAGTTGAGCTAGAACTAGTTTCTAGTCTGAGAGAGGGCGGTCTATAAGTAAAGTATTATTATTATTATTATTATTATTATTATTATTATGTGAGAAGAAACAACAGTTCTTTTTCTTTTCCCTTGTAAATTACAATACATGAGAATTCAACAAGATGTTGAGTTTTGGCAAATAAATAAATAAATAAAGACAGAGACAGACAAGAAAAGACGTGCTAAAAATAGCAATTCGTGCAGCCAAAGGATTTCTCATCAATGTACTTCAATAGCAACCCAGTGTGCATACCTATTCAGTACGGCTTCTTTATCTGCTAGGCGGCTCTTTATTTTACTGGTCAAGTAGTCCAAGAAGAGAGTCCAGATGTCTAAGCAGGAAAAGTAACCTTCATGGGTAGGCTGAAAGATGGAAGTAAACACAAGTTATTAAGAGTAGTGAAAAAGTGTTTACAGGGTCAGAGTGACAGGCATCACTCCATTAAAATATGACATTTCCTCTGATTGTGTAGAAATGTAATCCTAATTGATAGCAAACCAGACAAAGCAATGGGTTGTGTTCATTTTTATGCAACAAAACAATGCTGAAGAAGACATAGAGAAATGTTATTCTACTCAGTTGGGAAGTTTACTATCAAACATAATTTTTTTTTGCTGTACAGGATATTTTTGAAACGTGTACTGTGCTCATAAATCAGAATTAAAGTAATATTGGCAAGCATCAACAGTGTGAGTCAATTCAGGTTCTTGCTTCCAGAGGAATCTTCTCAAATTTTCAGAATGTTTTCTGACTAATGTTGTTTTTGCCTTTGTAAGCTGGGTAAATGATAAGGCATCAGACAATGGCATTTTGATGGCAACATTCCATAATTGCTGGTATGTCTTCAGTGCTGCGGTTAGCACAGCAGGTTAAATCGCCAGCTACAGAAAATCTTGCCAACCGGAAGGTTGGCAGTTCAAGCCGTGGGTGCATTGAGTGGGTCAGGCACCTCGGCATGGAAAAATGGAACAAAAACCCATCCCCAAGACTGAGTTGACCACAGCCTCCAGATGCTGGAAGTGAAATGGGAAAGAGGGAAGCTTTGCCTCTGTCTATGTACTGTCTGTCTTTGTTTGTAAATTGTATAACGGCATTGAATGTTTGCCATAAATGTATTCTGTAATCTGCTCTGAGTCCCCTTGGGGAGATAGAGTAGAATATAAATAAAGTATATTATGTATTGTCAAAGGTTTTCATGGCCAGAATCACTGGGATATTGCAGGTTTTTGCGGGCTGTATGGCCATGTTCTAGAAGAATTTTCTCCTGACGTTTTGCCTGCGTCTCTGGCAAGCATCCTTGCAACCTCTGAAGATGCTTGCCACCGATGCAGGAGAAAGGTCAGGAGAGAATGCTTCTAGAACATGGCCATATAGCCCGAAAAACCTACAACAACCCAAAGTATATTACATTATTATTATTACTTGGAATTGCTTCTTCAGGGCATTTCAAATGGCAACATACTCTAATGGCATTTTAATGTTAAGTGGAAATTTAAACTCAGGGTGTGCAGACACTTAAGAGATGTGATTCCTACTTGTTTCTGGTTTTATCTTGTTTTAACAGTTAACTGTTATGGAGCTGTATTAAGATAATGACACAACTTGGGATTGTGGGCCCTCAGAGATAATATTTGACAATCCAGAAATCTAAAATTGAGACTGCATTTTCCTGTTAAGGTTCTTTTCCTCAAAGTCCCACAAAGAAGATTGTCTCACAATTCTGGAATCCCACTCAGTCCAAAATCTTGAGCTGTCAAGATCACAGTTGAGGCAGTAAAATTCTAAAACATGAAAGATTTTGTTCTCGAGAAATAAAAAGCAGTAAGGTGTTTTCCTGTGGAACTCGAGAATCCAAGAGTTAAGGGTAATATTATTTATTGTGCTGCAGCGCAATCATCCAACTTTCAATAAAGCTGGACTACCCAGAAATGACATGTTAGTGTTTGTTTACCTGATGAAATGTGTACTTGAACAACAGTGCAAGGAATTCAACCACGGGGAACTCGGAATAGGACTCAATCCTCCTCAAGTGGACGCTCACAAATAGGCGCAGAAAATCCGTAAACTTCTCTATGTAACTAAAAGGAAAAGATGGCAGAAAACCCAATTCAATACATGTGGATGTTGCCAAAACACTTAATATTGTCAACAGCATCCAGGTACAACGATTCAGTGAGTATTTTTTTTTCAATAAACAAAATATTCCATCACCCTTAAAATTAGATAGAAGGCTGATGAGAATTGCCAACAAGGTGGGCAATCTTTTGTTCTATTCCTACGTGAAACATAGAAGAAAGAGGTTCTTAACAAAGCACTGTAGCTTCTGTTATGAAGAATGTCTGCTACAAATATCTACAACCATACCCTACACCAGTGTGTATTTTAGCTAAAAGAATTATGTCGGCTAAGAATTCTATTAAAAAGGGACAATGAATACATTTTTGCTTTGGGACAACCATCTAAAGAATGATCAAACTAGTTTCATATGGCAAAGAGGAAAGTGGCTTATGTTTCAAATCATAGGTCATCATGCTAATGAGGGTTTTCAAATTGGGTTTTAATATAACATGACTGGGGCCAGAAGGCACAGTCTGTTTCTCAACATTTTAAAAACCTTACTGGCTGCATAACTGATGTAAATAATTGGACTTTAGGTAAAGCTACCCAACTATAGAATGAGTACATCACGAAAATTGACTAAAACAAAGCAATGATCTCCCCAAAAGGCCTTCTAATACAATCTATGCCTGGAAGAAGAAATAACACACTAGGCAAACCCAGAAAACCTAATTGAGAAAGTCTAGCTGTTACAGGAATAACAATGCAGAGAAATGCACTCAATTTCCTTTATTCTAGTCATATAATTTATAGCTCCCCGGTGTACAACATACACACAGATGTAGAAAAATCTTGTTATGTTAATATAGAAAATAGAAAAACTATGGAAGAAAAACATAGTAACATTATCTTCATCAACAACAACAACAACAACACTTTGTTTATAATCCGCCCTCTCTCCCTGAAGGGACTCAGGGCGGTTTCCAAATATAGCAAAATGGCAAACATTCAGTGCCTAAAACAGACAAACAGCAATCAAGACGTAAACATGAGATAAAATGAACTCAATATACCTCATTACTTATACAACGTAAACGAAATTAAATTAAATATTAAACTAAATGAATATAATATAACACAAGGAGTCATACCAATTAAAACACAATACAATTAAATGCATAAAATTGAATATCAAATCAGTTACTCAAATGACGTGAGTAACTGATATCAAGGTGAGGATATGTGTAAGGTATACTAATCCTCCATAAATCAGATTACACGCACAGGCAAGTCTTCAAAAGCTTTTTAAAGGAGAGGAGAGAGGGGGCCATTTTTAGTTCTTTAGGGAGGAAGTTCCAGAGGTGGTGAGAGAGCACGAAGAAGGCCCCCTATCTCGTCCCTACCAGCTGCACTTGAGACAGGGGTGGGACTGAGAGCAGGGCCTCCTCCATGGACCGCAGTGCTCATGCTGGTTTGTACATGGAGATTTTCAAATAGTCTGGGCCCAAACCGTTTTAGGGCTTTATAGGTAATAACCAGCACTTTGTATTTAGCCCAGAAGCAGACCGGCAGCCAGTGGAGCTTGCATAACATGGTAGTGGTTCTCTCCCTGTATGGCACTCCAGTTAGTAACCTGGCTGCCCATCTCTGAGCTAGTTGCAGCTTCCGAAATATCTTCAAAGGTAGCACCATGCAGATGAACTACCATGACCCTCATCCAGTCCATCACTGATGACAGGCACTGGTTTAATTATCTTAAACCCAGTGTTTACTGAATATTTCTCCTAAGCACTCAAAATGTTGGATGTATATTAACATAACAATGGTTTTTGTAAGTTAGAAAAAAAATCCATGCTCCTTCATGTAAAGAGGGGACAAACACAACAGCTTACTTTAAAGGCATCAGGTGAGTTTGAAACCAGGTTGAAATGCCAACCAGTAATAGCCAATATATACTTTTATTAGTTATGCCATGCAGCCATCTACAGCAGCACTTGGCAAAGCCCAGCCTACTTCCAGACTATTCTGATAGCACGACGATACGAGCAGATAAGGTTTTACTAAGCAAATGAGAAAAGGGAAGGATGGAAAGTCACACTATGCAGGCTTCCACCAATGTGGATGCCAGCTCATATCTGACATTCTCTTCCCAATTTAACTTTTTATTCCAGTGAGTCATACTAAATTAAACACAATCATTTAAATTCTATAGCAACCAATCACTAAGCATAGATTTCACACATTGCAGCAAAAATGAGGAGGAGGAGAAAGCAAGGAAGAGAGAGATCATATACAGAGAAAGAGATGAGGGCAAGTAAAAAGAAAAAGGGACTATGTAAAGACATCTGGATTCAGCATCCCAAGATGCCCACAGCCTTTGAAAAGCCAACCTTTTCAAAGGCAAATGTCAGCACCAGCTTATTTGCAGTTTTTGAAAAAATGCCAGCTTTCCAGGGAAATGCATCCTTAAAAACAAATTCTCTGGTCAGATACTGCTGGCAAATCTCAACTCTTGCAAATGCAGTCAGCAGTAACATGCCACACAGAGAGTGTCACTTCTTATAACAATGCCTGCCAATTTTTCATTTCAATTGCACTCCAAGCTATAAGATTCTGCTCTGCTTTATCTTATTGCCAGAAGTAGTTAAGAAAAGCATCCCACAAGGCTTCTTTGAATATTTCTCTAAAAAAAGGAGTAATGAATAATTGTGTCCAAAATTACCTTTCTCCTCACATCTTTTCAAAAAGGAGTGCAGTCTATTTAGCATCATTGGCTTATAGACTGTTGAAAAAGTAGAAGTCAGTACTCAGAACTCTTTAGTGTGTGCATGTGTGTATATATGTATATAAACACAAATTCTAGTACTGTGTTTTTCACTCCACAGGCACCAGACTTTATGCTTCATTATACCACAGTAACATGGCACTTGGCCATGGTGGGGATGATGGGAGATGTCATCCAAATTAGCTGACAAATATCACATTTTGTACATTGAATGCTTATGATCAGAAAAACACAAAGGAATACTATCTGGGCAAAATAAATGTCTAGTATAAGATGGACCAGCTTTATGTTTTAAGGATAAAACAGATCAACATGGCTCTCTCTGTCTCTCTGCTTCCTTATGATTAATATTCCTTCTCATAAAGCATGAAAACTTCCACTCAGTGTTTTAGAACAAGACAGAAGATGCCAATTACAAAAGGAATGCACATTTACCTCACTGGGTCTCTTTGGCTACTTTCTGTAACAACCAAATTAAGGCAAATTCAGATCTTGAACAATCTCAGACCCGCAGCCACACTGTAATAAATGAGGAGGTAGAAGAAGCCTACAATGCTGCAACTGCAAAGTCAACGTATTTGGTTGCCCCTACCTGCCCTCTTTTCCTTTGTCACCACAGGATTCTGAAAAAAGGTGATTAGATACACTACACCTAACAAGAAGTCAGTAAAGAACATCTTGTGATAAGAAGGAAGTTCAACCACAGCAATTTCGTTACTTTGTTCTCCCTCACCTCTCGTCCAGTTCATCTAGCCGACTCTTCACTGAATGGGCATTATTCTCCTTGGTGATCTTCTGCAGGAGGTAGAAGGTCTGCTGGAACATCCGCAGCAAGTATTCCTCAAACTCCACTGGCACACAGTTCTTTGACATCAGTTCATTGATGCAAGACATGGCAAGCACCCCAAGCCGGCCGCGTTCTTGGCCCAAGACAGAGTTCTGGCTGCTGCCATTGATGGAGGACATCTTCCTGGCCCGGGCGTCGCAGCCAAAGCGGGCAAAGTGGAATATCGTGGTAAGGAGGGAAGGAGTGATGCTCGTAGACAAAGGGATCCAGCTGAAGAGGTGAGCCAGGCACTCCAAGGCCAAGGAACAGACATACTCGCTCTCTGCATCCAGGACAGGGATTGGCTGGTTCAGTAATTTGGCTGCGCTGGGACTTTGCAACAGGCTACTTAAAAGGTCACCTAGGGAAGTAAAACCAACAGCCATGAGCCCATTTTGCAGAATCCATAGTTCCAGTTCTATACTCTCAATGTTCAGCATTGAATATTACACTTGACTATTCAAAGCAGTTTGTGTTCTTTCTCTCAGCCATCCTGATGATATTAGATTGGATGGTTATGGATTACTACGCCCTTCCCACGGACATTAGACTAGCTCCATCATTAATGGTATTCCGCAAAAAAGTGAAAACCTGGTTGTTTGAGCAGGCGTTCGAACAGTCAGTGCAATGAGTGTAATGAACATAGGAATGGAACAAGGGATGACGGATCTGGATCATGTTTTTAGTGATGAGACGATAGTGAATGGCTATTGTTGTTAATTGTATATTATTGTATAATGTGTTATGATGTTAACTGTTTTTATATCGTGTTATTGTTGCATTGAATTTTTGCTGTTCTTGTTGTTAACCGCTGTGAGTCGCCTAAGGGCTGAGAACAGCGGTATACAAATAAAGTAAATAAATAAATAAATAAATGCTATGATTTGCACATGAGTGATTACTTAGAACCTTGCCTATGTCTATCAAGCTTTCAGTTGAGACACGCTTTAAGCTGAGCTCACACTCTTAGCCAGTTCACGAGAGAAATCTTACTGTGGCATTCCTATAAAATGTGCTCCCACATGAAAGTCATTTTCTAGGGGGATCTTTGAGAAGCTTATCCCTTTTGTTTGAACATTATGCTGGCACTTAAAAGATGTGCTTGTTTCCATATATTGTAAATCATGAGTTAGTTTGGATTGAATTTGTTCAGAAAGATCAAGCCTTTTGACATGGCAGCTCTTGTGCATTTTGAAATGAACTCTGTTTCCTTTAATTAAAAGAGCACAGCAAATATCAGGCTGAATCATGTTACATGCAATGTACAGATTTTCTGGTTTCTGAGTTAAAGGTGCTTAGCATTTGTGCTAACAAGACAGCAAATCTTCACAAAATGGCACAAAAAAGATTCAACAAAAAGAAATTATTATAGTCTAGCATTTAGTCCTTCCCATTATGAATGCCCAATAGGAAGTTCCTTTTTTGTGGCCCAGATTATGCGATGATGAACAGGGATAATGTGAATCAATTAAAGACATTAAAAGGTATATATTATCCAAGAAATAAGAGTCACTGCAGTGTGGCTCCTTGCCATGTTGTCAAAATAAATGGTAGAGGCCTTAGATCAAATGGGAGAAATCCAAGATGAAATTCCTTTCAAGTCAAACCTCCAGAACCCATGATCTGGGCCACAAAATAGTACTGCACTTCAGTAGCTCTCGAAAATTCAGAAAATATTTTAGTGAGGTTATTGTCTCATACCTTCACTATGCAGAATAAAACTCAAACGAAAAACAGAAAATAAGCTAATTGGGTTAAGGGACTGACTCAGGCCTTACCACTTTCTCCTGATGTTGGAGAGGGTGGTGGAGTGGCAGCAGTAACACTGTATTTATCCCAGATGCTTTCCAAAATACCTGTAAGGAAAGAAGATGAAAGCAGCTAGGAATGGCAGGAAGATTCCTACACATTGTGTGAATTTCAGTTACATGTCACAACTATAATGCAAATTCCAATGCTCAGAGTTTGTTTGAGGAATTCAAGGCATTTTTTAAGCTTTCAAGCTTTTACTTTGATGTATATGCTCCTGCAGAGGCTCAGACTAAGGCCGTGATGGCGAACCTATGACACGCGTGACAGCACTGACATGCATAGCCATTTTCAATGACACGCAGCCACATAGCGCCAAATCCCGAAGGGCACGCCCCTGGCTGGTTGCTTGCTTGCTCGCTCCTCCAAACAGTAGAAAGAGAGGGAGAGAGGAAAAAAGTGTACTGTCTCTTTAAGGCAGGAGCGCTCGCGGGAGAAACACACAGGCGCACCTTGGTGGCTGGGGTCTTTTTTTCCTCCTCCTCAGCTAAACCCATCCGGCGCTGCTGCTTCTGTCTCAGGCTGGGCTGGCAGCTAGTCAAACTTTCTTGAGGCAGGAGGGCCAAGTTAGGGAGGGGGCGGGTTTCCCGCAGCCGCTGGCCCCATCCTGCATTCCCTCCTCTCTCTTCCTCACTTTTCCAGATTTTCCCTTTCTTTCTTTCTTTCTTTCTTTTTCTTTCTCTCTCTCTCTCTCTCTCTCTTCTCCTCCTTCCTATTCACCCCACCCTTCCTTTCCTCCATCCTGTGATCCTGGCATTTTCACTGTAGCTTTTAGATCTCTCCTCCCATCCCAACATCCTTCTGACCGTATATTCCTGTTCTTATCTGCCTCTCTGCTCAGGGTGGGGTGCAACATAGCTAAAACACATAATTACAAGTAATCAAATGCCTATATTAAAAGACATCAACCAAAGCTTTACACACATTGGGTTGCTGTGAGTTTTCCGAGCTGTCTGGCCATGTTCCAGGAGCATTCTCTCCTGACGTTTTGCTCAAATTTTATGGCAGCATCCTCAGAGGTTTGTTGGAAACTAGGCAAGTGGGGTTTATATCCCTGTGGAATAACGTCCAGGGTGGGAGAAATAACTTTTGTCTGTCGGAGGCAAGTGTGAATGTTGCAATTGGCCACTTTGATTAACACTAAATTGCCTTGCAGCTTCAAAATCTGGCTCCTTCCTGCTCAGGGGAATCCTTTGTTGGGATGTGTTAGCTGGGCCTGACTGATTCTTGTCTGGAATCCCTCTGTTTTCTGAGTGTTGCTCTTTCTTTACTGTCCTGATTTTAGAGTTTTTTAAATATTGCTAGCCAGATTGTGCTCATTTTCATGGTTTCCTCTTTTTTGTTGAAACTGTCCACATGCTTGTGGATTTCAGTGGCTTCTCACAATTTTTCCCTCGATGTACTTTTGTGACATCTTATTCTCAGTGTTAAACAATATTTTTTTACATTTATCTTTACATTGCTTTAGTTTCAATACATTTTTTCTTCCACCCCTAATCCTCCCCCCTCCCCCCATTGACAAGATGGTCCTTCTTCATTTATTCGAGCCTTCATTGCATTCTATCTAGTTTTTCCCCCCAATGTTCATCTTCTGGTTTAGCTTCTTGTATCCAATTTTTAAAGGGTGTGTGTTAAATAATATCAAGACCAGAAAAGAAACCGACTGAAGGATGAACAAAGATGTCACTAAGCAGTTAAATAATTAGTTTTTGGATTATTAAATAAATTGTAATTTATATATTACAATTATGCATTTTTGTTATTTAAAGTAAATATCGCAAAATTATGGGGGTTTTTTTTCTCAAAGTGGCACCCCACCTGAATTATGCTTGGTTTTTTTGGCGAATTTTGACACACCAAGCTCAAAAGGTTGCCCATCACTGGTCTAAGGTCACTACTCAAGTACTAAAAGAGTTGAGATCTCTCATCTTTGCCCAAGCCTAGATTCTCAATGGTGCTCTGGAATTACAAGCTATGAATGTTGAAGGAACAAAGAAAAACATTCACAGCATTTATCCCTCTGCTTAGAAAATCCCTCTCAATTTGATTCAGTGTGTTAGTTGATAGCAAAATGGATTATTCAAAGCAGAGGCATAGAGGTGATAAAGTATGATGTTGTTTATGGTTATGTTTCATTTTACATAAATAGTGCTGTTGGCAATAAGTCACAAATATATCTGGCTATTAAAATGTCAGTAACTTTTCTGGGGAAGGAGCCATTATGAGCGAGGCAAGTATATCTGAGATCCATTTCCATATTGGATGAAAGAAATAGCCCTCCATATTCACTGGGCAAAGGGCTCCCTGGGAATGCATATTACCCAGGAATAAAAACCACACAAAATCAACTAATTCAAAGTCCCTCAAAGCGGACAAGAGCAAAGTGGACAGCAGTCTCCCAAAGTAGGAAGAGCATGAGGCACGAGGTCCAGAATCTGCTCCCTTGAAGCCCTAAAACCATGTACTCCCATGCTGGTGCTGTCTGATGTCTCTTAACTCAAATGCTGCTCTTATGTCAAAGTGAAACCTGGGTTGAATGTCAGCTCTTAGTTCTAAATCCTCTTAAGTTGGGATGCCCTTAAGCAGAGGTTCCACTGTATTGCATTGCTTGTTATTATCCACAAAAGGTCTGCATCTCAGTACCAAAATGCACATCCGTAGGACTACAAACTGCACGATCCTTCTGGAATGCCCTGACATTAAGATGCCTTGATACTGATGTAATAAGAGTGATGTCAAGCTTCTCTCACTTGTGATTCTCTTTAAAAGATGGCTTTTGGAAAAAAAGGCAGACATGGCTGCAAAACCAGGGATTCCTCCCTTTCTTCTGCTGCTCCTGCCCCATCGCTTTCACTCACCTGTGAGAAGCCCAAGGACAGTTTGGACCTGATCCAGGAGCAATTTGCGCAGCTCCTCCTTCCGTGCGATGCTGAGGTCCTCCCGTGGACATGCCAACTCTTCAGACGTTGTTTTCAGCATGATTAGCCCAAGTGGAGTTGTCACAGGGGACTGGATCAACTGTTAAAGGAAACCAGGTTATAAATATTAAACAGCTAGCATTCTCTGCCCATTATTATTATTACTATTATATTTATTTATACCCTGCTTTATCTCCTCCGAAGGGGACTCAAAAGCTCCACTATTTTTAAAGAAGCTCAGGGTCGAGTTGATTTATTTCATTATTACATGATTTCTTTCTTGTTCTGAAGCAAAATACCTCAGGCAGTGAACAAATAAAAAAACTATGTAACTTAGTTAAAAAAAGAAAAAGAAATTGCAGCTGACTCTCACAGTGAATGGGTTCTGCATTTTGCCATTTTTATTACATTATTGTATATAATGAGATCAACAGATTTTGCATTGCTGCATTAATCAGGCTAATTAAAAGAAACCGGTTCACATAGATAAGGGAGGTTACAGGAAGATCCTCCACAGTTTCTCTCAATATTAAATTCATACAGTTTTCTGAAGGGCCATTTCAGGCAGTGTAATAGTATAACAGGACTTGGGTCGTATCATCCTTCTTCTGAAATAGTTTTCATTCAGACAAAAGCTGAACTCGGCAGTGTAATTTCTAGAAAGCATCTCACCTGTAAAATATTTGTGAAGAAGTCATGGTAGAACATTGGCCAGTCTTGCCGGCCAATATCCACAATGACTTTACAAAGCTTGTTCCTGATGAAATAAGGCAGCGTTTTGTGATGAGTCAAAAGAATCTTGGGCAGGCAGCTGCGAATCTCCATTTTATCTTGAGATGGGACCCCAAGCCACATCTTGTTAATCAGGTTCTGGAAAAGCATAAAAGATAACCCTGTTATCAGATTTCGGATGCCTGAAAAGACAACTCTACTTAGCTGAAGCCTACAGTTAAGATACTAAATCAAAAGGTAGAAATGCCACTGATAATCGAAAAAGATAATGCCTATTTAAAAGTCATTTTTAGACTATTTACTTAGTGACGGAATCCATCAGCGAATGTTTATTTAGAATTAGGAAGGATTATTCTCAACTAGTGTTGAGGGAGAACTTTAACCCTACTACTAACACTAAAGATAAATACTGGAATGCTATTGCATTTATGAAGAGTAGAAAAAGGCTAACCAAAATTAAGTGATCCATATAAAAAGTATTGTATGTTGGAAATGACAACCTTCTTCAAGCCTTTTCTAGCAATGTTCATCTATGATCCTGTGGCTTACTGTTTTCTGTATGTATGTTCTGGGTATGCAATTTCCTTTACTCCATGGTTCCTGGGAAATTATAAAATGGGCTGTAGACCACATCATCTCCATAGACAGACGACAGACTACTTTAGACCTTGGATCACACGCTTGCTTGCTGTTTTGCTGTAAGACAGTGGTTCCCAACCTGTGGTCCGTGGACCACCAGTGGTCCGCGGGAATGAAAATATGGTCCCCGGCCTCATCATTACTACACTGTTACAACTAGAGCGACTGGTCTAGCGAAGCCCTCTTATCGTGCCAAGGCTTATTAAATATAATTTTCTGTGGGCGAGAAGATGGCGACTCTTGGACGGCATGTGTTCTGTATTAGAAACTAGAGCTGATGTCTATCCAATGCAATTTTCTGAATCACTACCCCAAATAACCAAACCGAACCTAAAGTTGACCAAAAGCTGATTCGTAATCCTTTTGGTACTAATGTTGGAGAGTGGTCCCTGGTCAAAGTGGTCCCTGGTCAAAAAAAGGCTGGGAACCACTGGTGTAAGAGATATCCTGGCTGGACGGCACAGAAAATTATCTCAAACATATCTGAAACTGGACAGCTATGTTTTGTATCTGTGTATGCTGTACAAATGAAGGTTGTGAGTAAACCAAATATGTTATTTTTATCCAAGCTGACTTCATTTTTGTCTCTTGAGTGCATGATATAAAACAAATTGTTTTATGGGAGAGTAGCGTATATATATTTTTGGGCAATGAAAAACACTTTTGAAGCACTGCTGTTTTTTTATGCACTGGCAAAATCTCCGTTTTCCTAACAAATCAGAGATAACAGGTTATTTAGGCTAACAACTGAAACCATTGCCTTGCATAATTATTTGTTTGTATACAGCAAGAGAAGATTATACTCTAAAGGGGTTTTGGCTCTTCTCTGAAAGGTCATGCTTTTCTAAAAATGTTATGATCTCCAAAAGGTGTTCTCCAAAAGGTTATGAATGCCATTTTCCAAAATTGTAATACTTGTGTTAATTTTGTGCAAACTCATATTAAAACAGTTAACATCCAGAATTAAATTATTATTTTCAAAAGGAAGACACTGCAATGAAAAGTACATACTAAATAGCCAAAATATTGGAGGAGCAAGTCCTTCCTTTACAGGGAAATGATAGATCAAGGTTTTACAAGTTTTGCTACATATATAGACACACAAAGCTAAAAGAGTCAAGATATTGCCTTGTATGTCTGTTCAATACTAACAGACCCAGACACTTATTTCTATGTTCACTGTGTGATATACATTTCTTTTCATGATCACAACACATGCCTTTTGGTATGTTCATTCTTGCTTGGAAACTCACCTCAAACACTGTCAAACTATACATCATCACATAGTCATTTCTTGTGCTTGAAATGAAATACAGACAGAATCTCCAGGCGCCAATCTGTTGGGCAAAGTTATTTAGGAGTTCCTCTGGGGGAGGAAAAATAATTACAAATGTGTTAAAACTCAGAACAATGAAAATTATGAATCTATTCATTCACACTTTTGGAATGATACCCATTTGTTAAATAGAATAGGATCCCATAGGGTCTGGAGCATAATCTCTGTTACCAATACAAGGAAAGTAGTAGTCGGCCAATTTTATGTAGATTTTTTAATAACTAATTTTTATTTTAAAAAGCAAGCTTACAATCAAACATATACAGAAACAGATTTCACAAAACAAAAGGACCATATCCTCTTAAAAACAACATTTTCTTAGTATAGAATATTAACTTAAAACAACTTACAAATTCTTATCTAAAGCAATCATCCTAACAATACAACCCACGCAATCCTGTTAACACATCCTATGCGTGGAACAATAAAAAAATCCTTTAATATCCTTTGATGTAGATTTTTTTAAAAAGGGATATTTTGTGGCACACTTTCTTTGGTTTAATTGTTTGTTGAAATTACTGGATTATCTAACTGTTTAATCTTAATCATCACCATTATCATCATCATCTTTATTTCTATCCTGCCCCATCTTCCCGAAAGAACTCAGGGCGGCTCACAACACAAGTAAACACAATAGACAATATATACAAATTAAGTAACAAGTTAATAAAGGAAGAAAGCAAAATAAAACAAAATAAACAGATTAAACAATAAACAGTAAAAACATTAGTTAAAAACACATTTAAAACACAGTAGTTCCAACAGATTAAATAGATGAGATAAAAGCCAAAGTACTTGAGCATATCCATAAAACAAAGACCTTGTCCCCATTAACAGGATATTACTAATCATTTTCAAAGGCCTTTTTGAAATAGCTAAGTCTTTAAGTCCTCCTTAAAAATCATGACAGTGGTTGCTTGTCTGATCTCCTTGGGGAGGGTGTTCAAGAGCTGGAGGGTGGGCACTATTGAGAAGGCCCTCTCCCTCGTCCCCATCGCCTCGCTGGCGATGGAGGCAGGACCAAGAAGAGGATTTCCCCAGCTGATCTTAGAGCTCAAACAGGTTCATAAAGGAGATGTGGTTGCATAAACAGGCAGGACCCAAATAATATAAGCCTTTATAGGTAATGATGTGCACTTTGAATTGGGCCCAGAAGCAAACAGGCAACCAATGTAGTTGCTTTGGGGGGGGGGGGGGTCATATGTTCTCTATGACCCCTCCCCCATCAGTCAGCAGCCTGGCTGCAGATCTTTGTACTAATTGGAGCTTCTGAACCATCTTCAGAAGCAGCCCCACACAGAGTGCGTTGCAGTAATCCATATGAGCTGTAACAAAGGCATGGACCACTGTGGCTAGATCTGGATTCTCAAGGTATGGTCACAGCTAGCTCACAAGCTTTAATTGTGTATAGGCCCCCAGACTGTGGACCTGTGCTCTCGGGGAGTGGGTAACCATCTTCGGCACAGGTTGTCACACTATACCCTGACTGGTGTCATGACTGACCAGGAGAGCATACAGCTCACAACTGCAGTGTGGGATATATGAATCTACAACTTAATTACAATACATCAGAGTCTAAGGCCCCTTCTACACAGCTGTATAAAATCCAGATTATCTGCTTTGAACTGGATTATATGGCAGGGTAGAAGGGCCCAAAAAGTTTTAAAACCTAAGGACTCTGAAGCTAGGAGACGGGCGACTGACACAAGACTCATCACTCCAAGGAATTAATTTCCTTTTATTGATTTTTTTTTGCAGCAGCAGCAGTTAGGTTATGGGCTTTCGTGATCTACTAAAATTTACCCAGATCATGATCTACCTTCAGCTTACCCCTGCTGTAAATAACAGATCAAATTGATATGAGAGAATAATAGTAGCTTATTATGTCTGTTTGTGTCAGAGTTGATCATTCTTCCAGCTACTGAATGCATAAAGATAATGGCTGTGCATCTAATCCATGTTTCCTGGCACAGAAAGACTCTTTTGAAACAGTCCACTGGGAGATTACTCTGGAATTCCGATTATTCCTGTGTTCAAATGAATGCAGAAGGCAACAGCAAGTGGGAGAAAGGAAGAATCTCATCAGCAGGGATGCTCGCAGCTTGGCCTCGAGCTATGTAATTCATACATTCTTTGTGCATTCCATCTGTGCTATGAAAAAGTATTTCAGACTTATGCACTGAAACAAGGCACAGAATCGCCCTGGCAACCCTTCATGAAGGGAAATCAGCTATGTTGTTATCCACTTCCCATGGAAAGTAACAGTTCCTCCTAGGTGGTTTGCTATTCATAGCTCAATTTTTTTCTGGATTGCATGAAACATGGATGCAGGTGAGCTCCGTTTTATGCTTCTATAAAAGACCTGAATGAAAGCCGAAGAAGAAATCAAGACCTTCTTTATGCAAAGGTCAACTGCCATGACTCAAGGAAGGACTGAATTGTCCAATTGTAAACTAGGGAAGTTTGTGACATCAGAAAAAAAGGAAAGAGTAGAATTAATTTATTATCTATCTATACACCATATTTGTACCCTGCCCTTCTCACCCCAAGAAGTACTCAGAGTGGCCTTACAATAGGCAACAATTTGATGCCTTATCAAAAAAACAAAAAACAAATAATAAATAAATAAGTACAACGTACAATTCCATTTCTTATACTATGTGTTGAGGGCAGGTTGAGGGCCCACTTTTGAAATCTCATTCGAGTACCAGCAAAGCTATTTGATATAGCAGTTGGAGAAAGTTGGTTGCAGCTGTTGTAAATAGACATGAACTTACCGATCTCACGCTTCCTTTCGTTGGTAGTGCAATTGTGGAAAAACTCTGTCATTAGACTCTCCAAAGCTCGCAACGAAGCCTCCTCAGAAGCCTGTTGAAGACATTTCAGAGAATATTTTGGCAACGTACACCTTGAATACCTTCGTCTAAATAACATCTTGAATGTCTTTGTCTAAATGCCTAAATTCATTCAAAACCATACCTCATTCAAAATCTCCCATAAGGATATTTAATTGTCTTCAGTGCCAGAACTCCACTCTCCTCCCTAGCCCCTCTTCAACTCTAATCTCTTCCCAGACCTTAATTTATGAGCAAAAACCAAGCACTGTTAATGTATTTAAGTATATATTCCAAGGATATTTGAGAATCCTTTCAACAGAATATGAGCATGTTGAAAAGCACTAACATCACCCTTAACCAAAGAGCGAAGGTATCACCAAGAAGCAAAGGTATCACCAAGAAGCCCAAGTTTACATATCAGATCTAAGTGGAAGAAGGCACGAGAAATTGTACATAGTAAGTAAATGAGACAGGGCAAAATATGATGTTTATACATTCTATTTTGTTATGGATAAAACAAGGTAGCAAAAATTACTGGACCAATAGGTAAGAACTTTTTTTCCCAGATGTTATATAGGGACTAAAGCAAAAGAACCTTAAATGGCTATCTACTACCAAAAGCAAAACCAGAAACAAATCCCCCATATCCAATGAGAGGCAGCTCTTAATGATAACCCCTAACTGTAGCACATTGTAGTTATTTGTTATTGAAGCAGAGGCTTTTTGTGATTTCCAGTGGTTCAATTTTGGGGACCCAAAACACTCCCCAGCCAATCTAGGAAGTGTGCGTGTGTGGGGGGGCACTACCATATTGAGAAAACCATGAACCGCCCAGAAATTAAACAGTGCTTATGCAAATACACACACACACACACAGAACTAACGCAGGCACAATAGAGGCCTTTTTTTGAGACAAGAAGGGCACAGAAAGTGACCCCTGCTCGTAACCCATGGTTAAAATAGGCCTCTCTTTGGACTAAATTGGCCTGGAGGGTCCCCAAACATGTCCCCCCTAGAGCAAAGCTTCTTAAATTTTTCCATTCGCAATCCCTTTTGGCCCAAAATTTTTTAAACTAACCCCATGTATAGTACATGTCCAAGACAACCAGGGCAGGCACGGGGCAACTTCGGCCCTCCAGGTGTTTTGGACTCCCACAAGTGGGATATGTGGGAGTTGAAGTCCAAAACACCTGGAGGGCGAGGTTGGCCTACGCCTGCCCTAGGTGATGTTCAGAAAAATTTCCAGGACCCCAACTTCAAGCTAAAGCAACCCTTACATTTGGATACCCTGTTTTCCACTCCACAGAATACAGCAACCAAAAAGACTACATTATCCCAATCAGTTCAGCTGAAATTCAGAAACCAGCTTTAACAGAACTAAATTTAAACTGGCTCGCACACTAACAGACTGTATCTTGGCAACAGAAAACTGGATTTTCAATTTCTCTTTGTATATTTAAAATAGAAGGCGCATCTCACAAGACTGACTGCTCAGAGATCAGTTGCAGTCTTACAAAACGTCAAAACAAACGAGCATTTTATATGCTAACACGTGAAAGATTCCACCAGAGAAAATTATGTAAAAATGCTTGAGGGGTTTCAAAGATTAAGTAAAATACTGAAATAGTAAGCTAAAGAAATTATTTAATGTAAGAAGTCTGTGGGATGACAGTAACATTGTCATTATACATCTTTTAAAGTGGCAAGTCAATTTTAACTTTTTGTTTTATGATTACGGGTTTTTTTGGGATGGAGGGAGTGTTGGAGAAGTTAGTTTTAACAGGTGTATATGTAGTATAAATTATGCATTGGAAAATTATGAACTTGAATAATTATATTGCTGAAAAATTAATAAAAATATTGATTACAATGTTCTTGTCCTGTTTACAAATGATCCTTAAATTATTCTGCCATGTGTTTTTTATGTTTCACATATTATTACCTATTAATATTACTGAAAAGGGCTGTGTTTAAAAAATCTTTCCTGGCTCAAGTTTAGTCTGGATTGAGAAGAAATGAGCTGCGATATGTAAGGCTTAACAAATATAGTTTATGTAGGGACTCCAAGATACAACCAGTCAGAGATACATACAGAAGACACAGACTTTAAGAAGGCGTGACAGGGTTCTTTCCAACATACTGAGGATCTGTACCATCTCTGCGCCCACTAAATGCCATTTTCCTTTTCTAGAAATACATATAAGCATCACTCCATCTACATCATTTTGACTAACAATTATACTTTCTAGGAACACGTCAAAGACAAGTTTGTAAGATTTTCTGGGGTAATGCAGTCCATTATGTATTTTATTCCCCTAGATAAAGTAGGACAACATGTTTTGTTTTTATATATTGTTTTATATTGCCCATCATTCTGAGGTCACTTGATGCAAGCAGTTTACAACTATGTACATCAATAAACCAATAGCGAACTGAACCATATTCATGCTGTTTTTACCAACAAAAAAAAAGAAAGAAAAGAAAAAGGAGTCCACTTGATTATCACAATCTATTATAATGTCTACAACTTGGGGTGGAAAAGTCTCACTATTGTTTTTGCTGCTGCTAAGCAGTTAGAAGTCAAACGCTGTGGCCAATCTGTATGAGTCATCCAGAAATCTAATGTTGATCTCGAGTTACCTTCTGGCTACTGCTGGAAGAAAGGCTGCTTATACTGCCAAGGAATACAAAAAGGCGTTGGTTGGCACCACAACTACGTTGTGTTGCTGCAACACACTAACACAGCTATCCTAAAGCCAATAACACATCCAATGTAGCAGCAAAGAGAAATCAAGTACATCCAACAGAATTACCTTCTGAACATTTTTTGGTCTTGCAGATACAATTCTTGAGAAACCCGGTCTTTCTTAACTTGCTATGACTAATAAAGAACCACACTTGTCCCTCCCCACGTTGATTATCTGCAGAATGAGACGCACAGTCGTACTGCAATGTCATCTGTTTGAGAGTAATTTCAAAGAGGTAATATAGTAAAGATCATACTGTAAAAGCAGCAGATCCCATTTGATCCTGAAAGCTAAGCAGGGTCAGCCCTGTTTCTATCTGGATGGGACACTGTCACTGAATATCATGCATTTTAAGCTATACTCAGAGGATGGAACTGGCAATACCACTTCTGAGTACTCCTTGCCTAAGAAAATGTGATGCACTTCATGAGGTCACCAAAAGTCAACAGGAAAATGAAAGGAACAGTTATTTTGAGGACTGATATTTGGGGTGGTAACGAGGCTTGCTACACAAAGCTCCATTAGCCATATTCATTGATTTGTAGAGGAACTTTCTCAGCAGTTTGGAAACAAGTGCCCTATACATGTTGCCAAATATTTTCAAGATAGGTATGTGAACTTCATGGGTCCCAGAATGCCTCTTTCGACAAGGAAGTTAGAAGGTGATGCAATTCATCCTTGTCATGTTTCTTAGCATTTATCTCTGCCATCGCCAGTGCTCAATCACCACAAAGTACTAATTACACCAGCAATGTTTTGCACAGTTTTTAAAGTATTCAGCCCAGGATGATCTTCTCCGCTAATAAATTAGTCACATGTAAAATAGAAAGGGTAGCATAGAACAAAGGAAGTGTATTTTTGTGCCATCGCATATGAATGTTATGCTCAAACGTATCTTGAGTAAACCAGAACAGGGAAAGTTCTTTTATGCAAAGAACAATCTATCCATGGACTACAGTAATCCAGCACACTGGAAGCTTATTGAGCTGTTTAAGAAATTTTAAACATCTGATTTTTTAATGTTAGAACAAGATATACTTTAATGCCACTAATATACTTGCCTGAACACTAATATCCACTTGGACTAACAAATTCAATTATGATTTTATTGAACACATACAGTACTTGGAACCAGGGTGCCTTTAAAAACTGAATTGTAAATTTCCCCCTGTAATACAAGCTGTTAACCTCATTGTCTCCAAATAGTAATTCTGTGGTTTATAATTCTTGTATCTATTTATAAATTTTAAAAAATACAACCTCATACTTTGTTTCAATTTTTTAAATAAATAATACAGATAATAAAAACCTCTGGAGAGTCCCACTTTCCCAGAAACCTTAAAATGTTCTCAAATGATTTGTATAAAGAAAAGGCCATTTGGCTGAACACAATAATTATTCTGTCTTGTTCCACTAAAGTTTCATATTGAAAAAACTCTCTAAGTATTCTTAATATCCATGTAGGAAAACAGACTTCAAGAGAGTTTAATTTATTTGTAAAAGGTAATCATTTACAATCTAATCTAAACACATTCTCCACCTCATTGTTCTACAATCCTTCTCGGGTACTTTTATAGTGCCTCTCAATATAAGGTGGTTTACAACTCTATTTAGTTTTTGAACAAACCTGGCAATATACAGACTGACCACCCAATATGTTTTCTAGCTAAATGGGAATTCAACCCAATCTAAGTATCTAACCATTTTTACTGTTCAGTTTACATTTTGAACTATTTAAATGCACACAACAAGAAAGTGGTGAAAAGTCCGTTGCAATCAGGCTCAGAGACACCAGGAACAGTCAGGAGCAACTTGAGAAACTGCAAGTTGCTTCTGGTATGAGCAGAATACTTGGATACTTACTGTGATAAAGTTTGCTAGGCACTTGGAAGAGAAAACTGCTTATTCTGGTTTTGTTCAGTTATTCCAAAAGTCTGGGGGAAGTTCAGTGCTCTATCTGGCTATGTTTCTTGACCTATACCTTAACTTTGTGCAACAATCTCTGCCAGGTACACAAACCAGGGAAGATGCACTACCAATTATTCTGTAACAGGGATGTCTGTCTGTATTCAGAATTCCCTTTTTGAATTGGAACTTGATGAATGTCAGCCCTCTACAAGACTTTGCTCAGTACCAAATACCGGCAGACAGTGTTTGATAATACATGGTGCAGCAGGGAAAGCGTACCAGGACTTTAGTTCAGCATTCCTTCACAGACAGTGGTATAACTGGGGCCCAAAGCGACTATATTTCTTTGATTCTAAGACATGACTGATTATAAAATACACACTTTATTAATTTAAAAGTACCTATAATTCTAAGGTCTACTCCATCTGTAGAGATGTTTATCCAGGGGGAAAAGTACGTCTCAGATTAAAGAAATACAGTATTTTTACTATGGTTGACATGTAAGTGGGCCTGACAAGATACATTTTCATTTCTCCATGATAGGATGAAGATGATAGATCCATAAGTGCAGAAGCACACAAATAAAATCAAAGTAGGAAGATGTGACCCTTTTTGATGTAAGAACTCTATAAGAAGGTTGCTAAAAAAGAATTTCATTTCCCAGTCCTTTCCCGGTCATCAATCTCTTCCAAGCTTTGAACTGGCAAGCTAAAATGAAAACTATCTTACCAAGCCCGAGAAATGTAAATTAACCCTTTTTATGTCAACAAAGAGATGTCAATGTTTGCCATGATGCTGACAAAGATCCTAGAGCCCATCTGTCTAGCAGTAAGATGCCAAGCTCACTACAACTCCCCCTTCCTTTGCCAGTAATCTCTGATGCGGTGCTTGCAAGAATCATCTTTGCAAAGTGTATTTGCAGGCCCTTGATTTTAACATTTAAAGGAGGATGGTGTGCATGTATGTGCCTTCAAATCACTTGTTTTATGGTGACCCCATGAAGTTTTCTCAGGCAAGACATATTCAGAGATGGCTCTGCCAATTCCACATTCTGAAATGTAGTCTACGGCACTCTTCATTCATTGACAGTCTCCCACTCAAGTACCAATGAGAGTTGGCCCTGCTTAGCTTTCAAGATCAGACAGGATGTGGTGCCTATATGTTTACATATCAATCATTTGTGTTAATGCAACAAATAGAAATGGGGGAAGTGTGGAGACTGTGGCTGACTATGTGGCTGCGCACATGACAAGGAACTGTTCCCTCTCCTGAAGCAGGACAAATGGTTAGGAATAAAGTAGTGGATGATAACTGAGAGAAGCTGGCAGAATTAGGGAGATAAAGGGAGGGATAAATGCAATTGTGAGGGGATCTTTAAAGGTCCCGACTCTTATAATGGCTTTACTGACTGAGTGTATTTTATATTACTTTCTCATTTTGCTTTGATTTTAAATTGTTGTAAGATCCTTTGATTTGGTCAATACAAATTTACAAAGGAAACAAACAAATGACAAAGCTGATTAATATGTCCACAAAATGTACTATCTTGCAACAATGATTACTCGTTTACTGTGGGGTTGGCAGGGAATGGGGAATAAAAAGCTCCATCCATACCAGCATTTCTATATGGGAAAGAAGGGAAGCAAAGAAACACATTACCCATTCACCCCCACACCACCCACTCGCTTACACAAGTATTCATTTATATGTGCCAAGGAAATGGCCATATAAAGCTAAAATAAAAGATTAGATTCGAAGATGAAATAAAAGACCTTAATATTTAATTGTGAGACACAAAGAGCTGGGCATGTTTAGCCTGCAGAAGAGAAGGCTGAAAGGAGACATGATAGCCATGAAGAAATATATGATGGGAGGTCATAGGGAGAAGGGAGCAAGCGTGTTTTCTGCTGCCTTGGAGACTAGTATGCAGAACAATGGCTTCAAACTACAGGAAAGGAGATTCCACTTGCACACTAGGAAGAACTTCATAACGTTGAGAGCTGTTCAGCAGTGGAACTCTCTGCCCTAGAGTAGGGTGGAGGCTCTTTCTTTGGAGGCTTTTAAACAGAGGCTGGATGGCTATTTTTCAGGGGAAGATTTGAATGTGATTTTCCTGCTTCTTGGCAGAATGGGGTTGGACTTGGTGGCCCATGAGGTCTCTTTCAACTCTATGATTTTACGACACAGCAGTCAAAATGGTGGTGCATAAATGTGGACATCCTTAGATCCAATGTGACCCCTGCCACTGACTAACTCAATGCATTTTGGCTATCTATATGACTGTTCTGTGCACCTGCCATGCAAGGATCATAATAATGGCCAAGTGATAAGAATTTTTGGGATCATGTGCGGAAAAGGCATTGAAATTTGCTATCGAAGTCACTTTCTCTCCAACTTAATTTCACCAAATTGTTGGAAGGATGAGATGAATGCAAGGTGGGAGCTAATATACCATCTTAAATCTGCCAAAAATAACAGGTAGAACATTCTTAGAATCTTTAATTTGTTGCTTTCTGGTGGCACAGTGGGTTTAATGGCTGAGCTGCTGAACTTGCTGATTGAAAGGTCACAGGTTCTAATCCGGGGAGCAGCGTGAGCTCCCGCTGTTAGTCCCAGTTTCTGCCAACCTAGCACTTTGAAAAGATGTAAATGTGAGTAGATCAATAGGTACTGCTCCGGTGGGAAAGTAAGGGTGCTCCATGCAATCATGTCAGCCACATGACCTTGGAGGTGTCTATGGACAACGCCGACTCTTCAGCTTAGAAATGGATATGAGCACCAACCCCCAGAGTCAGAAGCAACTGGACTTAATGTCAGGGGAAAACCTTTACCTTTAATAAGAACTATCAACATGGTTCTTCAATTCCTTAGGGCATGGCAAGTTGTCCAGTCTAGCATTGTAGAAGAATTTACTAAAATTGAGGAACCCCCATCAATCACAATTTGGGGTTGGTTAGCAAGGTCAGTTAATGCTATATCATTTGCAACAGGCCTTTGAGTATAAAAGCTCATTTGACCAAGGAAGATAGTTTTGACCGTTGTTCTTTACAGGAAGGAAAAGCACTGTCAAGTCGTGTTTGAAACAGTACTTCTCTTACAGCAGAATGCAGAATATATACACACACACACACACACACACAAAACCCAGAATCTCCTCCTGCTGCAATATGAAAAAAACAACAACTAACTGATGAAGTCAGTATGACTCAAAGTGCTCACAGAACAGGAAATTTAGTGACAATGAGCATTCTTGCATTCTTGGGTATGAGATTGACGTGGGATACTGTTAATGATTACAGCTTCAAATGTATACCAAAGAGGGAGGAAATGCAAGAGTGAAGGCTCTTGGCAACACTTCAGGAGAAAGTAAACTACAGTGACATCTTGAGAAGCACCTAGCATCCTACAGGCTACTGAACATTTGAAGACATACCTGACTATTCTCTGCACCTACAATGTAAGGATCATAATAATGACCAAGTGATAAGAATTTTCAGGGTCATGTGCAGAAAACATAGGTCTGGAATGTGAAGTATTTTTTCAGCATCACTAAAATATCAGTCTATGGCTAACAAACAGCATCACCTGTTATAAAGCCCCCCTAGCAATTCTGAGATGAACACATTCATATTTATAACTCTAATTAAGGGATTAGTATCAATTCTATCTTTTAAAAATCAAATATCTACAGCTGTACACAAAGAAAACATGACCCAGTGACAGACAAACAAGAAATGTAAGATTTGGAATCATCCAAGTGCAGGAAAGCAAAACAAAACAATATTAAAGTAATTGTAAAGGTTTTCCCCAGACATTAAGTCCAGTCGTGTCCAACTCTGGGGGTTGGTGCTCATCTCCATTTATAAGCCATTGAACCAGTGTTGTCTGCAGGCACCTCCAAGGTAATGTGGCCAGCATGACTGTATGGAGCACTGTTACCTTCCCACCGGAGAGGTACCTATTGATCTACTCACATTTGCATGTTTTCGAACTGCTAGGTTGGCAGAAGTTGGAGCTGAAAGCGGATGCTCACGCCACTCCCCAGATTCGAACCTGTGACCTTTCAGTCAACAAGGTAGGAGCCCCCGGTGACGCAGTGGGTTAAACCCCTGTGCTGGCAGGACTGAAGACCAACAGGTCGCAGGTTCGAATCTGGGGAGAGGTGGATGAGCTCCTTCTATCAGCTCCGGGCGTCCCCTGAGCAACGTCCTTGCAGATGGCCAATTCTCTCATACCAGAAGCGACTTGCAGTTTCTCTGGTTGCTCCTGACACGACCAAAAAAAAAAGTCAACAAGCTCAGCAGCCTTGCGGTTTAACTCACTGCGCCACCGGGGGCTCCAAAACAATATTAGACCATGTCATAGACATTAACATTTATGCAGGTATTGTCCTGGAAAAATATCTTCATGATGGTAACAACTGATCATGGATGTCATACACAAAAACAGCCCACAAACACCAAAACAATGGGGCCATTGGAACTCTTCATAAAAAAGAATCCTTTGAAGCATTCTATAAATAAATTCAATAAATACTAAAAAAATCTGTAACAATTTAGAGGTTCTCAAAATCTGGACACAATAAATTTATAAATTCCATTTGTGAATGGGCAGGCAAAACATATGTTTAAATACAACAGTCATGGTATGGAAATGCTAACACAAACCTTATACTCACATTTTCTAATGTGACTTCTGTGTAAATACTCTTTGAACACAATTCAATTAGTGCAAGTCTAAAGAGTATACAGAAAATCCATACACCTTTTAAACTCTCATTTATTGAGCTGTGTTCTTTCACCAGAAGCAATGAATAATGGGTGAATTATAACAGAAGCCAGAGGGAGAGGTCTGGGAATCTAGCTGAAAGATTCTGTCTAATGGAGAAACATCAAAAAGAAGAGAGCAGATTAAAGAACAATTGTTAGGTGATACCACTAATTGCTTTCAATTAAAGCAAATAATATTTTTTCATCTAATCCAAAATGTCAAAAACAAAGCCATTCATCCTATCTGAAACAATTATTCTACTAGCAGAGATTAGTTATGTCAAAAGTATGGCATGTAAAATGTATTACATTCTTATTATTATTCAACATTATAACGCTGAAAGGCAGAAATAAATTATTAGAAAAAGACCCTAAAACAATATTATCAGAAAAAGTGAGACAAAATATGGAGTATGGTTCCTTTATGGGAAATCTCAAAGAAATAGAAGGTACATTAAGAACAATAAATTGTTGGTATTTAACACCACCAAATGAAGGCAAGAGTATGAATTTGTGGATGCATATATGTGTGTGTCATGGTCATGCCACCACACATTGGTGTTTGAATTAGATGTCTTTCAAGTAACAAATAAAATTATAAAAGAAATAAATAATAATGGTGCTAGAAGTGGGTTTACTATTCTTATACATTTGGGGTGGTATGGGATTGGGGAAAATAAATCATGCAAGTGGGGTCATCACAATGGGAATTGTAACATAAGTGGAGGCCTCAACATATCCACAAGTCATTTAAAAATCCATAATTGTAGCATCAAGGCCTACCCTCTACTTATACAAGAAGTAACCACAATTGTGCATCCATGGCAATATTATTCACAAAGCTAGGGAATGCAGCAAATGAATTCTTAGTACAACTAAACTTGGAATGACCTGGCAATAAAGGAAGTTGATCATAGAATCATGAAACAGGATCATTCTAGGGACTTCTTGAGAGGTGATCACTGTTTCCCCTACACACACTTTTGCAAGTGTCCTGCAACACTAATGTGAAGGGCTGACTATACAGTACTTTGATTTAATCAGTTCAATAATGCCTTTGTATCTATGGGATTATGTTCCAGCAGACTGCACTCACATAAAGTAGAAGATATGACTAATACCATTAAATTACTTCATTTAATGGCATTCAGTCCCAGCATACCACAGAGTTGCACTGGAGAACCTAGAGAGGTACTCTCTCTAGGAACTTGGTGCATCCTCCAATGCAATGCTCCAAGCTTATTGTTTGTTAGTTATAAAAAAGCTCCTTGACAACTGCTGACTAGGAAGCAAACAAACAGCCATGACCACAAAGATTATTTTATTACTTTTTTATTTTATACAACAATCCTTGGATCTATTCCACCAGTTGTTGTTCATTCGTTCAGTCGTCTCCGACTTTTCGTGACCTCATGGACCAGCCCACGCCAGAGCTCCCTGTCGGCCGTTACCACCCCCAGCTCCCTCAAGGTCAGTCCAGTCACTTCAAGGATGCCATCCATCCATCTTGCCCTTGGTCGGCCCCTCTTCCTTTTGCCTTCCACTTTCCCCAGCATAATTGTCTTCTCTAGGCTTTGCTGTCTCCTCATGATGTGGCCAAAGTACTTCAACTTTGTCTCTAGTATCTTTCCCTCCAGTGAGCAGTCGGGCTTTATTTCCTGGAGGATGGACTGGTTGGATCTTCTCGCAGTCCAAGGCACTCTCAGCACTTTCCTCCAACACCACAGCTCAAAAGCATCGATCTTCCTTCGCTCAGCCTTCCCTAAGGTCCAGCTCTCACATCCGTAGGTTACTACAGGGAATACCATGGCTTTGACTAGGCGGATCTTTGTTGCCAGTCTGATGTCTCTACTCTTTACTATTTTATCGAGATTGGACATTGCTCTCCTCCCAAGAAGTAAGCGTCTTCTGGTTTCCTGGCCACAGTCTGCATCTGCAGCAATCTTTGCACCTAGAAAGTCTGTCACGGCCTCCACGGTTTCTCCCTCTATTTTCCAGTTGTCAATCATTCTTGTTGCCATAATCTTGGTTTTTTTGACGTTTAGCTGCAACCCGGCTTTTGCGCTTTCTTCTTTCACCTTGATTAGAAGGCTCCTCAGCTCCTCCTCGCTTTCGGCCATCAGAGTGGTGTCATCTGCATATCTGAGGTTGTTAATGTTTCTTCCAGCAATTTTCACCCCAGCTGTGCATTCATCAAGCCCCGCACATCGCATGATGTGTTCTGCATACAAGTTAAAAAGGTTGGATGAGAGGATGCAGCCTTGCCGTACGCCTTTCCCAATCTTGAACCAGTCTGTTGTTCCGTGGTCAGTTCTTACTGTTGCTACTTGGTCCTTGTACAGATTCCTCAGGAGAGAGACAAGGTGGCTTGGGATGCCCATCCCACTAAGAACTTGCCACAATTTATTATGATCCACACAGTCAAAGGCTTTAGAATAGTCAATGAAGCAGAAGTAGATGTTTTTCTGAAACTCCCTGCCTTTCTCCATTATCCAGCGGATATTGGCAATCTCGTCTCTCGTTCCTCTGCCTTTTCTAAACCCAGCTTGAACATCTGGCAACTCTCGCTCCATGTATTGCTGGAGTCTTCCTTGCAGGATCTTGAGCATTACCTTACTGGCATGAGAAATAAGGGCCACTGTACGGAAGTTTGAGCAGTCTTTCGCATTTCCCTTTTTTGGTATGGGGATATAAGTTGATTTTTTCCAATCTGATGGCCATTCTTGTGTTTTCCATATTTGCTGGCAAATGGCATGCATCACCTTGACAGCATCATCTTTTAAGATTTTAAACAGTTCAGCTGGGATCCCGTCGTCTCCTGCTGCCTTGTTGTTAGCAATGCTTCTTAAGGCCCATTCAACCTCACTCCTCAGGATGTCTGGTTCTAATTCATTCCACCAGTACAAATGCCAATTGAAGCTAACGTTTCCAGATGAAGAAAGACAGGATTCCTTCCATTTAATAACTAGATAGAAGAGGACATTTCAGAAAGCAGCACCTGTTGAGATTAACTTTTCTACTCAATCATTAAATGGATGAGAGCTGTGTCCCTTTATTTCACCTGGAAAACTCTATTTCCAGAGATGCTCAGTATCGCTTTCCTGTGTTGATACTGGCAGCCTTGAGTTGGCACTTGAAAATACAATTAGCAAGCCAGTCACTCACAGAAGCCCCCATCTGAACTGACCACTTAATGAATTTTAAAGTTAGCTTCAAACTGGTGGTCGAGAAAAACCACTCTCTCATGAAAGAGTGTGAAAGAAACTGCCTTAATGCACACCAATCCTTTGGTCTGATGCAACTGTCATCCAGGCCTCAAACTGGTTCCAGGATGTCCTCGTCATTTGCAGAGTACAACCATATTTCTTCAATACAGGTTTAAACTGCATTGAATAGTCAGTGTGGACAGGGCCTGAGTTGTGACTCTGTTGATGTTTCAGAGGGGCACTTATTGTACTTCCTAGGCAGGCTTTGGCCCAGCTTCTCCTCTTGGCCTCAGCATCCCATTTACCAAAATGTGTGCTCATAATGGACAATGACTTAAGATCAGGCATGGACGAAGTTTGGCCCTCCCTCGAGGTGTTTTGAACTTCAACTCCCACAATTTCTAACAGTCTATTGCCTATTAGGAATTGTGGGAACTGAAGTTCAAAACACCTGGAGTGCCCAAGTTGGCCCATGCCTGCTTAAAATGGCAATAATGATAATATTTCTTACACCTGGCGGGATCAAGTCTGCTTAAATGGTAAAAGTAATATAATAATTCTTAAAGAATGGCAATGATTTCCAAACATGCCGATCCAATGCGATCTCATCTTAAACCAGGCATGGGCCAATTTCCGCCCTTCCTCCAGATGTTTTGGACTTCAACTCCTACCATTCCTGGTGGTAAGCTGTTAGGAATGGTGGGAGTTGAAGTCCAAAACACCTGGAGGAAGGGCAGAAATTGGCCTTGCCTGTCTTAAACGTTCTCACTTACCATGGTGGCTTTTCGTGTTGGCTTCCAGGGCTTCCCTTCCTTCAGCTCATGTCAGGGTCGACGAGAGAGAGGAGCTGCTGCTGCTGCTGCTGCTTCTTCTTCGGAGGGCCTTCTTCCTCCATGGCGGCTCCAAAAGTGAGAACTTTGACCAAAGGCTTTTACTCCCCCAACAGGCTTCAGAGACCCATGAAGTGGGCAGGAGTCAGGAAAAAAAAGAGTGTCCGTGCCCCTTTAAGAGGAATAAACCTATTGGGTGGAGAAGAAAGGATGGTCTGAGCAGGCTCAAAGGAAGGAGAGGCCTATCATGAAAGGCCTGGCAGGAAAGGCCGAGATGGATGTCTCTTTGGGAGGAAGGCTTTTTGAGAGAAGCCTATGAGGAAAAACCCCTCACTCTGGGCTGGGAAGGAAGCCTGCGTGGAAGAGGCCGGCCTGCCTGCCTGCCTTTGGGGGCCTTTATGTCCCCCTAGAAAGTCGGCTCGTAGTCACCACACGCCAGGCCCTCCTTCAAGGGAGAAACGCATCCTTCCACTTCCTCTCCGCCTTCCCTCCCGCCCCGCCTCCTTCTCCCGCAGCACTCTCTCCCATCCTTCCTGTCACGCCGGAAGCGGATGGGCGGGGCCACACATCCGGGAAACTGCGGTGTTTGTGTGGCTGCGCGCTCCTATTAGCTGTGCTAAGCCACACCCTTCTGGAGGAGGGGGGAAGCCTCCGCCGTGTGCTTATTGGCTGAATCAAGCCACGCCCCTCTGGTAAAGAGATAAATAAAGGTCTCTGCTGTGTGCTGATTGGCTACGCTAAGCCACGCCCTCCTATTGAGGATAAAAAAAAGCGGCGAGGTGTGCTGATTGGCTACGCTAAGCCATGCCTTTCTAGAGAAGGGAAGAATCATCATCATCATCATAAATAACTCTTTCTTTGTACCCCGCTCCCATTTCCCCAAGGGACTCGGTGCGGCTTACATGAGGCGGAGCCCAAACACACAATACAAGCAATAATCACAACAATGCAAGCAATTAAAATTAAAATTAAACATATAACATTATCAATGAGACAACATGCAATTAAAACTATGGGAAGACCAAATGTAAAATTAGAAATAGTGCTGAACATGGACGAACAGGTGATAGTGGCGTTTGTGGAGAGACATATGGGCAGGCCTAAAAAAAGGCACACTGGAACAACCACGTCTTCAAGCTCCTCCTGAAGACTGCCAGAGTTGGGGCCTGTCTGATGTCCTTCGGGAGTGAGTTCCAGAGTCGAGGGGCCACCACCAAAAAGGCCCTCTCTCTCGTCCCCACCAATCGCGCCTGCGATGCTGGCGGGATTGAGAGCAGGGCCTCTCCGGATGAATGAAGAGATCGTGTGGGTTTGTATACAGAGATGTGGTCATGCAGGTAGGCGGGTCCCAAACCGTTCAGGGCTTTGTAGGTAAGAACCTGCACCTTGAATTGGGTCCGGTAAATGAATGGCAGCCAGTGGAGCTCCTTGAACAGGAGGGATGACCGCTCTCTGTAAGGAGCCCCAGCTAACAATCTGGCTGCCACCCGTTGGATCATCTGAAATTTCCGGGCCGTTTTCAAGGGTAGCCCCACGTAGAGTGCATTGCAGTAATCCAGTCTAGAGGTGACCAAGGCATGGACCACCTTGGCCAGATCCGCCTTCCCGAGGTACAGTCGCAGTTGGCGCACAAGTCTTAATTGTGCAAAGGCCCTCCCGGCTATCGCCGACGCCTGAGCCTCAAACGTAAGTGAAGAATCCAGGAGGACCCCCAAACTGCGGACCTGTGATTTCAGGGGGAGTGCAGCCCCGTCCAGCACAGGTTGCTACACTATACGATCGACCAGGAGGACCTCTGTCTTGTCAGGATTAATCTTCAGCTTGTTCGTCCTCATCCAGACAGCCACAGCGGTCAGGCACTCGCCCAGCACTCGAGGGGCTTCCTTGGAATTCGGTGGAAAAGAGTAGTAGAGTTATGTGTCATCTGCATAGAGATGGCACCCAACTCCAAAACTCTGGATGACCTCTCCCAGCGGTTTCATGTAGATGTTAAAAAGCATGGGAGACAGAATGGAGCCTTGCGGGACCCCACAGGACAAAGGCCAGGGGTCCAAGAAGGCGTCTCCCAGCTTCACCATCTGGGATCGACCCTCCAGGAAGGACCGGAGCCACGACAGAGCCGTACCTCCAAGACCCATCCCGGAGAGTTGTCCCAGAAGGATACCATGATCAATGGTATTGAAAGCCGCTGAGATGTCCAAGAGAACCAACAGGGTCACACTCCCCCTGTCCAGCTCCCTACGGAGATCATCTACCAAGGCGACCAAAGCTGTCTCGGTGCGATGGCCAGGCCTGAAGCTGGCGTTAACCAGCAGGACCTTAAGTCCGGGGGGACTGCCATGGAGTCTACCACAGCCTACCTTCTCCAGGGTCGCAAGAACTCTGTTGGAAGGAAAGAAAGCCTCTGCTGTGAGCTTATTGGCCAATATAAGCCAGGCCCACTAGTAAAGTCAGAGGAAAAGCCTCCGCGGTGTGCTTCTTGCCCACACTAAGCCACGCCCCTTGGTGAAGCGAAGAAGAAAAGACCTTTGCCATGAGCTTATTGGCTAAGACATGCCACACCCTTCTATGGGGGGGGGGGGGCTCTGCGGTGTGCTTATTGGCTGAGCCAAGCCACGCCTTTCTGTTAAAGGAAGGAAAAAAAGTGGGTTGTAGATTTTTCAGGCTGTATGGCCATGTTTTGGAAGCATTCTTTTCTGACCTTTTGCCTGCATCTATGGCAGGCATCCTCAGTGGTTGTGAGGTCTGTTGGAAACTAGGTATATCACACCTAAACTAGGTATATCACACCTAAAAAATTAGGGATGATGTATAAAAACATAGACAACTCCCTTTTCCTAGTTTCCAACAGACCGCATCACTTCTGAGGATGCCTACCATAGATGCAGGCAAAAATGTCAGGAGTAAATGCTTCTAGAACATGGCCATATAGCCCGGAAAACCTACAACAACCCAGTGATTCTAGCCATGAAAGCCTTCGACAATACACTGAAGGAAAAAAAAACACCTTTGTGGTGTGCTTATTGGCAGCTTAACATATTGCTTTTAACTTGTTTGTGGCTGGGATGTTCAATTTGGATGTACTGTCCATTTTAATTAGTAGCTATTGCTGCATTTTTATTGAGTATTTTATCTAAATTGAGTTGGGGTTTTGTAATTTTTGTAAGTGTTGTTTTATGTTAATTGGTATTGTTACTGTCACAAATGTTGATGTGTTGTATGTATTCTTATGGCAACATGCTGTGCTGTTCTAGAAGCCGCCCCAAGTCCCTTCTGGAAGATGGTGATGGGATATAAATAAAGTTGCTATTATTACTACGCTAAACCACACCCCTCTGGTGAAGTTGGAGCAGTGGTTCTCAAACTATGGACCGTGGCCCACTGGTGGCCCACAAAATCTAAAATAACGTCTGCGGCTCTAGATTATTAAATATGGGTTTCTGTGGGCAAGCAGATGGTGACTACTGGATGGCGTACGTTCTGTATCAGAAACTAGAGCTGATGTGGTCTATCTAATGCAATTTTCTGAATCGGCACCCCAAGTAACCAAACCAAATCTAAAGTTGACCAAAAAGTTATTCATAACACTTTTGGTACTAATGTTGGAGAGTGGTTCTTGCTCAAAGTAGTCCCTGGTCAAAAAAAGGTTTGGAACCACTGTATTAGAGGAGGAAAGCCTCTGCGATGTGTTTATTGGCCAAGCTTAGCCACGTCTCAATAGTGAAAGAAAGGAAAAAAGACTCTGCGGTGTGCTTATTGGCCAAACTAAGCCACACTTTTCTATTGAAGGGAAGAAAAAAGGCTTCTGCTGTAAGCTTATTGGCTAAGACAAGGCATGCCCTTCTGTTGAAGGGGGAAGGCCTCTCTGGTGTGCTTATTGGCCAAGATAAGCCACATCCCTCTGGTGAAGTTGGGGGGGGGGGGAGCCCCTGTTGTGAGCTTATTGGCCAAGCTAAGTCACGACCCATTGAGCCCCTGGTGACGCAGCAGGTTAAACAACTGAGCTGAATTTGCTGACGAAAGGTTAGCCGTTCAAACCCAGGGAATGGGATGAGCTCCTGCTGTTAGCCCCAGCTTCTGCCAACTTAGCAGTTTGAAAACATGCAAATGTGAGTAGATCTATAGGTACCGCTTTGGCGGAAAGGTAACGGCACTCCATGCAGTCATGCCGGCCACATGAACTTGGAGGTGTTTATGGATAACGCCCACTCTTTGGCTTAGAAATGGAGATGAGCATCACTGGCTAGAAATTTATAAATTTATAATATCACAAAGGATTACCACCTCACCCACTTCAGAGGAAATCTGCCATAAAACCAGTGATTTTGTTGAGTTCCAGGGCCAGAGGAGCAGGTGGCAAAAACAAAAGAACCTCTTGCCTCAGGGGAGCGTGCTTGCTCCATCAATGTTTAACATTTACATAAATGATCAGCCACTGCCAGAAGAGTGTTTAATCTATGCTGCCGATCGCGCCATCACCGCTCAAGCAGAGAGCTTTGAAAGGGTTGAACAGAAGCTCTCTGAAACTTTAGGTGCTTTTACTACCTATTATAGGGGGAACCAGATGATTCCTAATCCATCCAAAACTCAGACGTGTGCTTTTCATCTTAAGAACAGACAAGCATCTCGAGCTCTGAGGATTACCCGGGAAGGAATCCCACTGGAGCATTGCAGCACACCCAAATACATAAGAGTTATTCTGGACTCTGCTCTAACTTACAAGAAACACTGCTTGTTTACCAAGCAAAAATGGGTGCTAGAAATAATATCATAAAAAAGCTGACTGGCACAACCTGGGGATCACAACCAGACACAGTGAAGGCCTCTGTCCTTGTGCTTTGCTACTCTGCTACTGAATATGCATGCCTTGTGTGAAATACATCTCATCACGTTAAAACAGTGGATGTGGCTCTTAATGAGACATGCTGCATTATCACAGGATGTCGACACCCAACACCACTGAAGAAATTAAACTGCTTCGCCATTATGGCACCACCCGACATCCACCAGGAAGTAGCAGCCTGTAATTAAAGGGCCAGTGCATTGACATCTCTGGCACCTCCTCTATTCAGATATCTGCCAGCACATCAACGTCTTAAATCAAGAAATAGCTTCCTAAGATCTACAGGAACACCTCAGCAAGTGAGAGTCCAAAAGTGGCAGGCTAAAACCTAAAACCTTAATCAGTAGCTGATACTGGATGAGAGACTCTCTCCTGGGCACACAGAAGCCTGGCCGACTTGGAAGGTGCTGAATGGACTATGGGACCATGAGATGCAGAGCCAATCTTAAGAAATGGGACCACAAAGTGGAGTCCATGACATGCAAATGTGGAGAAGAGCAAACCACAGACCACTTACTATAATGTGGTCAGAACCCTGCCACATGCACAATAGAGGACCTTCTCATAGCGACACTAAAGGCACTCCAAGTGGCCAGCTTTTGTTCAAAGGGCATTTAGTATAATCCCAAGTTTTTAAACTTGTTTGTGTTTTTAAATGCATTTTAAGTTTACCCCAATTTGCTTCTGACAAATAAATAAATATGGCTAGAAATGTCTCCAAAGGATTTGAAACCGGAGGGAGACACCGTGTGGCCATTCAGTGTATTAACACCTGTTAAAGTGGAGGGGGTGGTGATCTACACTGCAAAATGAATGGGCTTTGGCACCCCTTAAACTGCCATGGCTCTATGCTATGGAGTCCTGGAAGATGTAGTTTTACAAGGTCTTTGGTCTTTCCCATCTACACTTCTGTATTTGTAACTTAGTTATATGGTCAGTGTAGACTCATGTAAAGGTAGGTATAGGTTTTCCCCTGACATTAGGTCTAATCGTGTCCGACTCTGAGGGTTGGTGCTCATCTCCATTTCTAAGCCGAAGAGCTGGCGTTGTCTGTAGACATCTCCAAGGTCATGTGGCCAGCATGACTGCATGGAATGCTGTAACCTTCCCACTGGAGCAGTACCTATTCATATTCAGCCCCAACAGCATTTGAATGGTGCCATTAGAAAATGCCTAAAGATATGGGTAAACCACCACTCCTGTTATCCCAGGTCCAAACACTGCCGACAGTTGGGTTTTTGTGCCATGTCCAGCTTCTTCATTGGTGGGGTTCATAGTGGTGTCTGGAAGTGGGTGAACTACAACTCCCATTTTCCAGGATCTATTACTTGTCATTTTGGCTCTTCCCACAAATTGCAGAACCATTTCATTTTAAAGTGGAGAAAAATGAATACCATTGAGGTCGAACCCGGAACTCCCTGCCTTCAAGCTGATCTGACCTGCAGCAGGGAGTTCCTCAGTTCTCCATTGCCCCACTTGGGCCAACCTTCATGAACGTGGCCACAGCAGCAATTGCAACTCAGAAGCCTCCTCATTACTTCACTTTTCCCCCTCCTAACATTGTAACTAATCCCCCCAATAAAAAGTATCAATTAATTGTAACCTTTCCCCTCTCCATAGTGTTACTTTGTATCTTTTCATTGCCTCAAACCTTTCTCTCCATAAACCTTTCTTCTCCCCGGCTGCAGATGGCTGCCAGCCCTCCTGGGATACGATTTTCGCGTCCCGGGAAGGCCGAAACTGCGTTCCCTTAAACCGTGGATACGGAAACCCCCTCGGGGCTCCGTATCCATGGGTCAATGGATCGCTCCGAAAATTGTGTCATTCTTCTGAGAGAATTCTAAGACTAATGGCTATCTTGGTTTCGCACCGCTGACCCCTCCGCCCTGGGAATAACCTTTTTTGTCTCTAAAATCTCGACCTGGAGCCTGGCTGTTTTTCTGGAGATGCTGCCTTGTTGCCACCATTTTGTGGATGTTCGGGGAGCCTGCTGATCTTGGGCAACTGTCGCAGTCACCCCATAGGATCCCCAAGATGTCGGCGGGTCCTTGGTGAGGAGGGATCTGTAGTTCTCTCCGTGGAGCTTGGTCTCCAACGTTGACAGTTGGCTCATTGGAACTCTGTGGACTCTGGGACACCTTTTCCAACTTGCCTCCCCTGAATTATACAACTATGATCAACTTCCTTCAACTTTTGAGAACTTTTGAAACTTTTTGGAACTTTTTCCCAAACCCTGTGGACTCCCCATCATGAGTTGGGGACTATATGATTTCATAATATTGGACTCTCTATGGACTTTGGTGGGTGGAATGGGTCTATATGAATTTCCTTTTCCCTCCATTTCTCCCTAGTGCATGCCTTATAAATCCCCTATGTGTGTGTTTGTATATAAAGAAGGGGAAGCCACCCTTTCGTGAACCCAACAAAACACAAACCTTGAGAAGTTCATTTCCTAAGGTGAATCCCTATTGATTTAAGGTTTCCAACAAAGACTTCTTGAATGATAATAGCTAGGTGCTACTTGCGTCTCGGAGCATGTCTGCCCGAGAAGGCAGCCCATGGTGAATTGATCACTTGTCAACAAAGAGACATCCTGTCCCATCCGTCCTTCTCATTGTCATTCCTCCTCTGGACTGAAACCCACACAGAAAATATCAAGTAATCCAGTATCTGAGTCAGAAGAATGTCAGGGCTTGGCAGCCATGCCAGCCATTTTTGGATATTTCAACCTTTCAAGACAATACCCGGCCAGCTTGAGGAATCCCTGGATTAATCGCCGGCCATCAGGACACACATTGAGTCATTTTAATCCTCTCATCAAGACGCCCGGTTCATTGTTTTTGTTGAGATTAACTTCACAATTCAGCAGCAGATCAGTTGCACAACTTCAGTGCTTTCCAGTAGATTCTTCCTGCACAGTATTTTCAGTCAACTGCTCCCACAGCCTGCAGCCACGCTGGAACCTTTTACAGACACTTGAGCACATGCCTGGCCATTGTCAGTTTTACCATTGTCTTCCCCGCAGTCTAGATAATATTACAGACTTACCACAGCACACAGTTATATCTTTTCTTAGCAGACAGGTTCTTTCAATTACATATAGCCTTCGAAGAACAACATCACAGCACAAGGAGAGAAATATACACTATACATGACTTCCTTATATACAATTCATTTACACATATCAATCACTGATTGGTTCCCAACTCATTGACTTAACTCAAACCCAGAATTACATCATTCACAATCACCTGGACTAGGCCAGAACACATTCCCCAAATGAAGTTCTATATACAGTTAATGCATGACTCAGCATTTCCAATAGAAGCCTATTAGCAGTGCATGACTGAGCTATATTACATTACAATACATTGTAAAACCTGACAGTTTTTATCTTGGACCGCCTCCTCTGCTCTCATTGGACCAGAGCTCAAAGTGGCGCTGGCTCTCTGATTGGCTGAGGCATGGTTGAGCCGGCCGCGCCTCCCCTCCAGTTGATGATGACAGTAAATCAGGAGGATGCCAGCAAGGGTGCGGGGGCGGGAAATTTGAACTTTGACAGCTCTGTTTTTCTATAAAAATGTACTGTAATGTATTGAATGTATGTCTCTCCTGACGAACTATTGCGGTTTGACATTTGTACCAACTGGATGAAATTAATATAACTCGGTGGCTTTTCTTTAACTTTGGTGAGATTTATTGGGAAAAATCAGGGAAAATTCTTTTTGGCACTTTCCTTTCGCTCACCAGAGTACCGTACTCTTATTGGTGGGTCTGTGGGCTCCCCTCTCCTGGGTGGGAGCCTCTAAATTCTAGCTTGATATCATTATCACATGACTAAATTGGCCATTTTGCCCATCTTTATCCGAATAAGTTGCAAAAAAGTCACTTGCCAACCAGCTTAGAAAGCATCTGAAAAGATAACCCTTTTCAACCCTTTTTAAACTCCAAGAGATCTCTACCCTACACTTGAAGCCTATGTCATGTGATGAACACAATAGATTGCCCTTTCTTAACTGGGTGGCTCAGTAGTATTTAATGAATGGGATGAAGTGGTTAGGCTGAGGTCATATTCTGGACATACAGTGGACCCTCAGAGTAAAAATGAAATGGCAGTTTCAAATCTAAGACATGTTCTTTCTGTACTTATCCCATGCCAGCCTTGTTTTCCCTCTCCTTATTTCATACTCAGTCCCAACAGCATTAGATCACCTGTACCATATCCTCCCCAAATGCTTGTCAAGAGAAGGCAAGACCCTCACCAAAACCACCGAGGCATTCATTGCATAGGACCAGAGAGAGTGGATGATGATGATGATGATAATGATTATTATTATTATATATATTTATACCTTGCTTTATCTTCCCTAAGGGGACTCCAAGCAGCTTAACATAAAAGCATCAGCATTACAATTTAAAATATACACATATGTGAACATGAAAACAGGATTAAATATAAACATGATTTTAAACATTCCCAGTTACAAACTATTAAAACAAATTCAAAGTTAAAAACCATAGCACAGATGGAACGGAAATCCCAAATGTCCAAATGACACAGCACGAAATCTGCTGAGTCTGACATGGAGTCAATAGCAAAAGTGCAAAAAACCAAAACAAAACCCCAGCCACCCAGCTATTTAAAAACGTGTGATTTCTCAGAGCCTGTGATCAAGTTAATGGGTCTTTATTGAGTTCTGTATTGTATTTGCACTGAAAGGAGTGGCAGGAGGAAAGTAATCAAATAGGCGGGAGAGGGGGAAATGGTTACTGCTCTGGATACTTGGCACAAGCTTCCCACGGCTCCCCATTTTCCCAGCACTGCTGTGGTTTCAGAAGCCGTGACTCAGTGCATGCTTATTATCCAATATTGACAATTTATGCCGGGTCTTATGTCCCCACAGAGCCGAAACGATGTCTGTCTCACTAAACGCCTGGCTACCAGAAAGTGTAGGGAGCCTTTGGGTTTGCCATCAATGGTTTCCTGGAACCCATTAAAGGAATCCCTGGGGCAGGGCTGTTTGTCAACAGGCTCTCTCATTCCTGATCGTGCTGTGTCCCCTTAGCCGAAATACTCAATTTTTAACATTTCGTTTTCTCTATATGTGTTTGTAATACCCAAAGCTTGGCCTGGTTCTAGTGATAACATGCTTGCATTTGGACTTAGTTTTTAAAAAGGGGGAGCAGGATTGGAATAAGCAGTGCAGCTTCAGAGTTTGACCCAATGGGAGGACTGAAGATGCCCAGAGTTAACTAGCACCAAAACTATAGCTCTCTTTCTGCTCCAGTTGTCTCAAGCTCGAGTTGTCGAAGGCTTTCATGGCAGGAATAACTGGATTGCTGTGACTTTTCTGGCCTGTATGGCCTTGTTCCAGAAGCATTCTCTGCTGACATTTCGCCTGCATCTGTGGCTAATGGCATCCTCAGAAGTCTGTTGGAAGTGAGGCAAGTGGAGTGTATATATATCTGTGGAATAATGTCCAGGGTGGGAGAAAGAACCCTTGTCTGTTTGAAGCAAGTATGGATGTTGCAATTAGCCAGCTTGATTAGCATTGATTAGCATTGATTAGCCTTGCAGCTGCAAAGCCTAGCTGTTGCTGCCTGGGGGCATGCTCTGTTTGGGAGGTGTTAACTGTTACTTGATTGTTTGTTGTCTGAAATTCCTCTGTTTCTGAGTAATGTTCTTTTGTTTGCTGTCTTGGTTCTGGAGTTTTTTAAAATACTGGTAACCAGATTTTGTTCATTTTCATGGTTTTCTCCTCCTTTCTGTTGAAGTTGTCTACATGCTTCAACCAGAGAAGTAAGCTATAAGAGCTACATAGGTGAAATTGAGTTGAAATGGAGTTGAAGAAGAAGCCACAGTGGTATTTATTTAAGTCAGCTGAAGTGGTGCCAACCCGCGGTAATCCACCAAAGTAAGCTGAGATACCATAACATTGCAAAACACACATTTTCATACAGTGCAGTTGAGGCCGAACCCAGAACTCCCTGCCTTCAAGTTGATCTGACCTGCAGCATGGAGTTCCTCAGTTCTCCATTGCCCCGCTTGAGCCAACCGCATGAACGTGGGCACAGCAGCAGCTGCAACTCAGAAGCTTTCTCATTTCTTTGCCTTTCCCCCTTCCTAACATTGTAACTAATCCCCCCAATAAAAAATATCAATTAATTGTAACCTTTCCCTCTCCATAGTGTTACTTTGTGTCCTTTACTGCCTGAAAACTTCTCTTTCAATAAATCTTTCTTCTCCCAGGCTGCATTTGAACTTTGACAGCTCTGTTTTTCTATAAAATGTACTAAAATGCATTGCATGTATCTCTCCTGATGAACTATCACGGTTTGACATCTGTTCCAGCTGGACGAAATAAATACAACTCGGTGGCTTTTCTTCAACTTTGGTGAGAATTATTTGGGAAAATTCAGGGAAAATTCTTGGCTCTTTTCTCTTCGCTCACCAGACTCTTGTTGGTGGATCTAAGGGCTTCCCTCTCCTGGGCGGGAGCCTCTAAATTCTAGCTTGATATCACAGTCCTTTGGAATTCCCGCTCCGGCCCCAGCTGGACCCAGCGTCACCATGACTGGTTGGGATCCAAAGACATCAGGAACAGCAGTGGGATGATTACCTGTTGAGGCAGGACTGCAGCACCTGCCAGCCAATAGGAGAGTGTTCCCTGCTTCCCATGTGGATTTCCGCTTTCCAGTGGTTGACGAGGGGCAAGATGGAAACTTCTGACAAACAAGACATAGTTTTATGATTGGATTATATTGTCCCTGCTTTGGGCAAACAATGAGGAGCCATTGTGTCCTATGTGGTTTATTGCAACAATAATAGTGATATGAGTCCCCAGCGAATGAGTCCAGCATCTCTGGTACTGCTGTCCATTGAGTCCAAAAGCTGAGTATTGTCCATGCTGATAGGCTTAAATAGTCTGCTCCTGGGAAAGGGGAAATGTCATTGTTGGACAATGGGGCATGACCTCCTGATATACCGATAGTAATGCAAGGTGATGAATGGTATTGTAATGTCCAGGTGACTGAGGAAAAAGACGGGTGGCCCTGTGAATGGATCCTGCATCTTCTGTTCAGTTGAAGTTTATGGGGCCAGTAAAGATGGACTTGCCTGAGTGTGATGGATGCTTGAGTCTTTCATATGTAGATGATGCCCAGGAAAACAGCTGGATGAAATTCCTGAGTCAGGAGATGTGGGCTAAAGGTCACCACAAGGACTTGGCTGGTGGCATATTTCTCCAAAAACATTTAATATTAAGATACAAAACACAACATATTAAATACATACACATGAGGGTCCGTGAATATCGAGGGGAACCCTGCAAAAGGGTAGCTAGACACCAACGGGGAAGGGAAGACATACACAAGGGATCCGTGGAGACTGAGGGGAACCCTGTGGATGGATGCCTGGGTATCTGCAGGGGAGATTAGAGTTGACATGGGGTTATTGAGGTAAAGGTTAGGTGAATGCAGGGAAAATGAGAAGGTGAGCTCCATTCCCAGGGCCATGGAGGGCCGTGGGGGCCCCGAGGGCCACATGGCCTAAGCGACCACAGGGCCAGCTGTGGAAGGTGGAAGCTGGAAACTGGAGAAAAGGATTTGAAAGGAGATACAGAGAAACAAAAGTAGAGGATAATCACGTTTATTTGGGGTTGGAAACAATATAACAAATAAAAAGGGGAAGAATGTTTCAGGTACCTGCTCCTGGGCTCCTCTATGAATTTCCGGATGTTCATGACACCAGTCAATGGAACTCCAGGCTCCCACTACCTGCAGAACAGCTGGGTAGGCTGTTAGGAATTGTGGGAGTTGAAGTCCAAAACACCTGGAGGGCCCAAGTTCGTCCATGCCTGTTCTATTGGATGTGTTTTCTGGGACTAGTAGTACAAAAAAGGGGACTTTTCTAAACTCAGCATAAGAGCTACTTAAAGTGCCTTGGGACAGCAATATCTCAAATGATGCTTGAGTTAAGATGAGGCTTTAAAATCCAGAAGACTCTTCCCCTGACATTCTCAATCTAAGTTAAATCATGGCCCCCTTTAGTTGCATAGGAAAAAGTGCCTTCTGGCTCCACTCCCATCGTCTGAGCACCAGGTTGGCAGAGCACTGCTGGTCTGTATCAACGGAAATGGGATAGTGATTAGGGATATTACCTGAGCTTTGACACAAACTGTTTTCCTATCCTTCCTTCCTGTGGTGCCAAGCCCATAGCTAAGAGGGTGATTAACCTGAAATATTTCAGGTTAAAAAAATGGTTTAATCATATATTTTAAATGGTTAAGCTATGCTAAGTCTATGAGAAGCAAAAATAAGAGGCCCTCCATAACTGCAATCACTATTTCAACCAAATTTTGGTAGTTTATTCATACTATCTTTCCACACTGGGCATGCATACTCAACAGCAGAGTAGCAAAGCACAAGGGCAGATGTCTTCACCGTGTGTGGTTGTGATCCCCAGTCTGGGCTAGTCAGCTTTCATATGATATTATTTGTAGCACCCACTTCTTGCTTGATAGTCAAGCAGTGCTTCTTGTAGGACAGAGCATGGTCCAGAGTGACTCGAGGTATTTTGGTTTGCTGCAATGCTCCATTAGGATTCCTTCCCAGGTAATCCTCAGAGCTCAAGATGCTTGTCTGTTCTTAAGGTGAAAAGCGCATGTCTGCATTTTAGATGGATTGGGAATCAGCTGGTTTTCTCTGTAATAGGCAGTAAGAGCACCTAAAGCTTCAGAGAGCTTCTGTTTGACCATTTCAAAGCTCCCTGCTTGGGCGGTGATGGCATGATCGTCAGCATAGATGAAACTCTCTGTCCCTACTGGCAGTGACTGATCATTACAGTTACTGTAATAGGCAGTAAGAGCACCTAAAGTTTCAGAGAGCTTTTGTTCAAAGGAAATATAGTATAGTTTTTAACTCCTGTTTGTGGTTTTTTAAATATTATAACTGTATTCTCAATTTGCTTCTGATATGATAAATAAAATAAATACCTATATTTCCACTAGTTTACATTGCAATAGGAGTAATTTCAGGAGATTTTTGACACAACAAGATCAGTGGTGGAGTCTATAGGAGGAGAAGTGAGGATTTTTCGCATCTGTTCAAGGCAGATTTGTAAAAGCAACATCCAGGCAATGCCACCAACACAAATTGAATATTGGCTAAATGTGTGCATTCCATTTCTGGACTTCTTGTGCAATCTGCTTCAAGAAAGGTTTACAAAGTACAGAGAAGTAGTTCAGGGACTCCAAGTGTTCCTCCCTATTAATTGTGGCCATTTAAAATCCAACTTGAATAAGTGCACAGAATTTTACATTGAATGCCTTCAAGATACTGACACACTGATGGAAAAAATCTGATCTGTGGTGTAGAAAGTGGACAAAGATTCCACCTGCAGAAAAACCATCAAATGCACTGGAAGCATATCTTATCTGTGATGGACAGTTTTTTGGCCCTGATTGAACAAAATCTGGCTACCAGTATGAAAAAAAAACCCTCTAAAAACACTTATAAAACAGAATTCCAGACAAGAAACAATCAGGGCCAGCTAATTTCTCCCAACAAAGCATTCCCCAGGCAGGAAGCAGCCAGGTTTTGAAGCCACAAGGCTATTAAATGCTAATCAAGGTAATTAATTCCAACATCCATACTTGCCTCAAACAGACAAGAGTTCTTTCTCCCACCCTGGACATTGTTCCACAGATATATAAACATCACTTGCCAAGTTTCCAACAGACCTTACAACCACTGAGGATGCCTGCCATAGACGTGTGCAAAACATCAGGAGAGAATGCTTTTGGAACATGGCCATACAGCCATACTCAGAGAAACCCAGTGATTCTGACCATGAAAGCCTTCAGCAACTCTATCTGGAGCATTTGCAAAAAAGTCACTTCCCAACCAGCTTAGAAAGCATCTGAAAAGATAACCCTTTGGAGGCCCGTAGCCGGGGGGGGGGGGGGGTGTTGAATATTTTTCAGGGGGGTTTCAGGGGGGGCCTGAGTTTCAGGGGTGAAAGAGGGTCTAGCCTAGCAAACCTTTTGTATCATTACCCCAATACCCCCATGCATATGGGATATATTGAGTATGGTGATCAGATCACCAAACATAACAGTTTAAATAATGCACCAGTAAGGCCTTTTCGCGAACCACCATGAGAATTTCGGGGGGGGGGGGGCTGAAGCCCCCCGAGCCCCCCCCCCCAGCTACATGCCTGACCCTTTGCAACCCTTTCTGAACGCCAAGATATCTCTACCCTACACTTGAAGCCTACGTCATGAGTAAACACAGTAGGTTTCTGTTTCTTAGTGGGTGGCTTAGCCATAGTTAATGAATGTGATGAAGTGGTAAGAGTCATTTTTATTTATTTTTTCAAACTTTGCAGCTAAAATAGAAATTTGATTTAATTAAGTCTATATAAAATATAGAATGAGTCATAGAATTTAAATGATTTTGTGTCATGGAACTACTTTTCATGATTTGCTAAAAAAAGTTTCAACTCCTCCCAAATTATTTATTTGGCTACAGGCTTGGTGGTGCCATGGTTCCGAGGACCACTTGGAAGCAGTATCCAGAAAGCAGCCTGTTGCAATAGCTCTGCAAAGAAGGGGTCTTCTTGGGCTGAGAATGCGAAGGACATCTCTATTGCTCTTCGGGCACAACACTTGAAAAGCAGAACTGCCTGACATTGCACCAGTGTTTGGATTCCGTTCTGATCGCAATTATTCAAGTATCGATGTTCTCTGTCCCCGATTCCATTCTGTGGCTCTCCAGTTCATGCTTTGTTTTGGAACACATCCCACGCTTCGGGGGGAAATAATTGTTCCATTCTCAGAGAGTTTTGTTTTGATTCTGAAAGCTCTGGAGACTTTCAATAGCATTCGAGAACATCAAGGCCTTGAAAGGCCTCGTGCTAATGGGGATGATGTTTCCTTCTGAGCGGCTGCAGAGGGAAATGGTCTAAGTGGTTGAACGGCAATGGCAGAGCCAAAGAGAATGCCATCTTGGAGGCAGAAAGCAATGCAAAGCCTGGTTCCAGCAAAGAGAATCTTATTTATACAATACATCCAAGGCCACCCCAAAGCAAGGGGGAAATGGTGCTTTTTATCTGTCCACTTCTAATTGCTGCATTATTCCATTTGAAATCTGTTCCAGCCACTCTTGTGAGGGTAGCTGATGGTTGGCACTTTCCATCGCACCTTTGCCACCTTTTTACTTTAAAAGCATTGTGTGCATGCTTTAGAAATCCACATGAATGGTGTCATTCATTGACTTTTTTATCTTGCTCTTCATTATGTGATTGGTTTGTCTAATGTTTCCACAAATTGTAGCTGCAATAGTGCTATGGCAGCATAGCAGTACATCAGTAGGATGAATAATAATAATAATAATAATAATAATAATAATAACTTTATTTTTATAGCCTGCCACCATCTCCCCAAGGGGACTCAGGGCGGCTTACAAAGGGAATGAGCCCATAAATTATAGATAAAATAAGACACATTAAAACCAATCAAATCTATATAAATAAAAATGTAATATTCATTTGTGGGATTAACATAACTCAAAAACCACTGGACAAATTGCTGTCAAATTTGGCTACAAGACATCTACTAACCCAAGGAGTAACCGTCACTCAAAAAAAATTGATTTTGTCATTTGGGAGTTGTAGTTGCTGGGATTTATAGTTAACCTACAATCAAAGAGCATTCTGAACTCCGCCAATGATGGAATTGAATCAAACGTGGCACACAGGACTCCCATGACCAACAGAAAACACTAGAAGGGTTTGGTGGGCATTGACCTTGCATTTGGGAGCTGTAGTTCACCTTTATCCAGAGAACACTGTGGATTCAAACTATGATTGATCTGGACCAAACTTGGCAGTAATATTCCATTTGCCCAAATATGAACACAGATAGAGTTTGGAGGAAATAGACCTTGACATTCGGGAGTTGTAGTTATTGGAATTTACAGTTCACCTACAATCAAAGAGCATTCTGAACCCCACGAACAACAGAATTGGGGCAAACTTCCCACACAGAAAATACTTAAGGCCATCCAAACCAACTCCCTTCACCAGGGCAAGAAAACGTAATCAAAGCTCTCCTGACAAAAAGCCATCCAGCCATAGATATAGATATATATGATTCACACACACACACATATAGTATTATAGATTTGAAAGGGACCCCTAAAGAAGGACAATTATATGTTGCATGTTCCAGAGTAGACAAATCAGACGATCTCCACATCAACACTGACAAAGAAACAACAAGAAATACTGTTTACCCACAAGCATAAATAAATTTCATATATTAGAAACCAACACTTTCTCATTACTTTATTTTCCAGATCAGCAGACTGGGCCACAGCAACACATGGCAGGGGACAGCTAGTAAAGTAATAAAAACATAACACAATAATAAACAACATCATAAAACAATGTGGCTGAGGTAAAAGTCATAGCTGGGTTCAGGCTCAATGAGTGCAATAATTTCTTAAAGGAGCCAATGAAAAGTGCAGAGATCAAATGTACAGGGACTAGGGCATTACCTTACAAAAATGACGAGGAACCAATAGGAGGGCCGGATTAAAGTACAGGATTTAGAGTGCGTAAGGATAATGCTGTAGTGCAGGGGTCCACAAACTTTTTAAACAGTGGGACAGGTCACAGTCCCTCAAACTGTTGGAGGGCCGGATTATAATTTGAAAAAAAAAATGAATGAATTCCTATGCATACCACATATCTTATTTGTAGTGCAAAAATCACTTAAAAACAATACAATAATTAAAATGAAGAACAATTTAACAAATACAAACTTATTAGTATCTCAATGGGAAGTGTAGGCCTGCTTTTGGCTCATGAGATAGGATTGTTGTCGTTGTGTGCTTTCAAGTCGTTTCAGACTTAGGTTGACCCTGAGCGGGGGCCGGGTAAATGACCTTGGAGGGCCGCATCTGGCCCCCGGGCCTTAGTTTGAGGACCCCTGCTCTAGTGAAACTGCCTAATCAAAGGCACAATGGAACATCCAGGTTTTTAATTCCCTCCAGAAGGAGGACAAGGTTGGAGCCTGTCTGATCTCCCTAGGGAGGGAGTTCCAAAGCTGGGGAGCCACCATCGAGAGGGCCCTCTCCCTCGTCCCCACCAACCACACTTGGGGCGGGTGTGGAAGCGAGAGCAGAGCCTCCCCTGATGATCTCAGGGTACATACTGGTTCATAAGGGAAGATGCAATCGTGAAGATAGGCAGGTCCCCAACCATTTAGGGCTTAGTAGGTGATCACCTGCACCTTGAACTGGAACCAGAAATTTATTTGAAGCCAGTGAAGCTGTTTAAACAGTGGAGTTGACCGCTCCCTGTAGCTGGCTCCTGTTAGCAGCCTGACTGCAGATCTTTGAACCAATTGTAGTTTCTGGGCAATCTTCAAAGGCAGCCCCATGTAGAGTGCATTGCAGTAATCCAGTCTGGAGATAATTAGGGCGTGGATCATCATGACCAAGTCAGACTTTACGAGGTACGGGTATAGCTGGTGCACAAGCTTTAGCTGTGCAAAGGCCCTCCCAGCCACCGCTTACACTTGAGCGTCGAGTGTCAAAGTGGATAACATTATGACGATATGGCAGCAAACTCCACGTCCTCCAAAATCAGAAGACGATTAAAAGGATTTACATTACAATTCGTAACAGTAGCAAAATTACAGTTATAAAGGAGCAACAAAAATAATTTTATGGTTGGTGGTCACTACCACATGAGGAAGCATATTTAGGGGTCCCGGTGTTAGAAAGGTTGAGAACCACTGGTCTACACTGACCATATAATGCAGTTTTAAACTGCATTACATGACAATGTCGATGGGACCTGAAATAACCCATTAAGAGCAGAGGTGTGAACATTTTCCTTTCTTCTTGGAAAATTTCATTTAGTTGGAATACAATTCCTGTGCATTCTTAAAAGCATTGCTTGCTGAAGTATTAAAAACAAAGTTTGGAAAATATTGTTGTTGTCATTGTTCCAAGTGAAGTTTGGTAAACTAATTTCCAGTCAGATAAATGTTTTGGAATTTTAAAGACTTTTTTAAAAAGTGGCATGTTATGAGTAACTGTGGCTACCAAGGCACATATTGGGCGTTCCCAATTGTGGTCCCGATGCTCCTAACCTGGCAATGTGAAACCAGTTGCTGACACTGAAGCCTCTCAGAACAAAAGAAATTTTCCCAACCTCTAAATTCCCAGGTTCCTCCAAGGACACGAGTCTCCGAAAGTGGCCTCCCCTCTTCTGGCTTTCTCTCTCAGGCTTGCTTCCAGAAAAGGGACATTATGATGTCAGGCTCCCAGAGGGTTTTTCAGTCCCAGCCAAATGTTCTTGGTGAAGCACATTCGAAAACCTCTCGGCCCCCATAAATCCACAAACGATTGATTTCCCCCATTAGCAGGGGCAGGACTAGGCTGGGGAAATCCATTTGAAACTGAGGCCCCTTAAATTATTCAGAAGGAGAAATGACAAAGCTCACCCAGGAGCGGGGAGCCACAAACGCCTTGCTTTCTACCCTTCCTCTCTCTGTGCCTCGCAACCCAAGGTCATACAGCCATGCTCCTTCTGCCTGGCTACAGGTAGAAAGAAACAGATGACACTTCAGCTGTTTTCTGACCTTGGCCAGAAACCTATTGACCTATTTACCTCATCACATTGAGAGGGGAAAGCATGGGTGACATCCTTTTAGTATAGAAAATCACCCCTTTTATATGCCATCCTGCTTCCTCATCACACTCACACGTGGAAACTTGAGAGCTGTCAATACGTTAATCTTATATTCATCTCAAGGTCAGTATTACATTTTTTGTTTTTAATCAGGAAAAACAACAATATCCAAAAGCCAAGAGATCCCTTGCCTTGCCCAAAGCTCCTTACATTAAAGGAGGCTGGCACCAGTTAAAAACCACTTCTTTCCATGGGATCCTATTGATCTGCATCAAACTCCATAGGATACAAGAGACTGTTGGTGGTTGGGCCATGAAACGGGACAGGAAACTGTGATGATTCCCATCCCACCTGTTTTACAGTTGTAAACATCAGAGTACAGCATGATAAGAGACTGGGGCCCTGAACAAGATGTCTGGCCCATGTTCAGAGTCCCCTCCTTTCAGGACACTTCTGCCTCTTTCCAACCACAGAGGGCTATGAATGATGGCCAGAAGTAGTTCAACTCACGTGATGAGCTCTGTACCTCTCCATGCTTGAAAAAGAGGCCCAAGTGTCCTACAATGAGGAAATTTCTCAATGTGGTGAGGTGGCATGACAGTGACTCCAGAATTGCCCATTGATATGGCTGGGAGATTCTAGAAGCAACAGCCTCCCAAAAGCAAACTTTTTCAAACTCCAGTTGTTTCAGCTATTTCACAGCAGCAGCCTTCAGGCTGAATACATCTCTGGAACCAGGTTTTTGGTGGGTGTTCTGTGCATCCTGAGACTGGATTTTCCTATACCAATCCATATTTTCCAATACCAATATTTGCTGAAGCCCAGAGTAGATGAAGTGCCTGGAAACTGGCTTTCCCAAGATTTCAAAGAGCCAACCTGTGGTGCATATAGGATAAAACAAATCTGAAGCCTTTTTGCATCACTTGAACATAAGAAAGCATATACATATTTTTCTGCACCCTTCCCTTGGGGGCAGATGTGAACTCCCAATAGCTTCTTAAAGAAGTCACAATAAACATGCCTCTCTTTCCCACTAAACAATTACAAAGGTAGGAAAATAACAAATAAGAAGTTGTTATTTTTTCAACCTGAGATTATCCCAACAGTGGTACACCACATCATGGGTCAATGAGGTCTGATATGAACACGTGCAATTCTTGGGAAACCATCACAACCTTGTTATTGAAAACCGGACCTGCAAAGGATGAATCCCAAAGTCCATGGCTCCATAGGGAATAACAGGTAGCCCACGTTGACCTTTTCCCTAGTTTCAAGCCACCCTTCATTGGACTTCTCTAGACTATTGCACAAGCACTATACAACCCAGACCCCAGGGAATGGCCACACATTAGTTGACATAATTCCATCACAATACCTTGAGAAGACACGCGGAACACATGATGTGCTTTAGGAAAAGCCACAGGGTTTTTCCTGATATGAACTGATTTTATTGCTGGGAACGTTTCCTCATCTCTATTGCTAAATCAAACCCCCTCTATGGGGGTCTCCATTGAATTTACCAACACTGAACACCCATTTGTCTTCCTAGATGGTATGCATTGTATTGACTGATACAGAGACATCAAAACTCATTTCAACCCATTATCCTTTGCTCTGCCATATTACTTTCCACATGTACCCACCTCCTGGGTGACTCAGTAAACAAACACAAGCCTTCAAATTACCCAATGACAGTTTATTAAATTTCTCATCACAACTGGAGCCAACTGATAAAAAATGGAGCTCCTGAACTTTTCTGGGAGCAGATCCTAGCCAGGACCATTTTGGACCAATCAGAAGTTAGTGCAACAGAGTGGCTTTGTTTTGAATACTTGTCATAATAAATGAATCTGTGTGTTTGCAATTCTTAAGTCAGTCTTTGGAGCACAGACTCTGCTGATATCCAATGTGAATAAATGTCTTTGATTTTGCCTTCAACCCATCTGCGTCTCATTCCATCCTTTCGGAGCCTGGCACTCCGGGCCCCGAACCTGCAGTAGCTGAAATCACACATCAGTCTAATAGGGCTGGTTGTTGCTAACACACACACACACACACACACACACACACACACACACACGTGTGTGTGTGTGTGTGTATTACACTTCCTTAAAATCTCCAAACCAGAGTAGCCTACAGAGTCTAGCACTGGGGGAAATTGCAGTGGTGCTCCTTAGTCCTTGCCAGTGTTTGTTGCCACTTTTACTAGTGAAGCCCAACAAGTCTTATCCAAGGCAGCATGATTCTGGGTTTTTCTTCTTTTTCACTAGAATCCCAATAGCCATTAAGCTAATGTGTATTAATTCACATTCGAGATCAGGCCATCCATATTACTTCTTGTACAGGGATCACTCTGTACAGAACACTTTGATAGCTCTTAACGGCAGAGACATGACATAGCAACATATTATTGCTGGGAAAATATATCCTCTTGCCCCAGCTACTGTAAGGACTGCAGCTAAAATAAGAAGGAACAAAGAAGTACGAGGAGGGGGTGATGGGTGCTATCATCATCCCTAACAACAATAAGAAGAAGTCTGGTTATTTTCCAGTTTCCCACAGCATCAGTGAGTATGAGAGACATTTTGAATGTTAAGATTTCTCTATGACCTTGCCTTTATTTGCAGCAGAATAACGTGGCAGAAAAGAGACTGTCTGTCTGTAGGTGAGGAAAGTCAGGTTTTAATGGTTCCTTGGGTGTAAACATATAACTCTCTTGTTGAAACATTTTCATTGGGTACCAATTCATTTTTTTGGGCAGAGTATTGGTTATGACCTATAAAGCTTTACACAGCTTGGTTCAGAGTATCTGAAAGATTGTTATCTCTCCAAGGGCTTTATTATACTAAGCTGGAAAATGGCAATTACTGCTGGATCAAAGTTTCTTTGGCTAAGAACTTATCTCCTGTTGGTGCTTTGCATTTCAATTGTTATTGAAGTTCATTTTTTCATTAACAGAAAAACCTTCCAATCGCTCCCAGTACTTCTGCTGTTTTAATGCTATCTCTTGTGCAATAGGCCCCTTCCTTGGCAATTTCAATATCCTGGCATGATTCTCCCCTCTGCTTCCCCTTTGCTTTTCCCAAGCCCAAGTTTGACTCAATTTTTCTTTTTAAATATATACTAGCTTGAGGACCCACTATGGTGAGTCAGTCCCCTCAAACCCCTCCAGTGGGTTGAGTTAGTCATGAAGGTTCTGTGTGCCAAGTTTGGTCCAGGTCCATCATTGGTGGCGGTCACAGTTTCTCTGTTTGTGGGTGAACTACAACTCCCAGAAAAGGTCATTTCCTCCCAAACCCCTCCAGTAATCAAATTTCAATGTATCAGGTATGTGTGCCAAGTTTAGTCCAGATCCATCAGTGTTTGGGTTCACAGCGCTCTCTGGATGTAGGTGAACTACAACTCAAGCAATTCAAGGTGAATTATCCCCAAAGACCTCCAGCGCTTTTTCTTGGTCATGGGGGCTCTGTGTGCCAAGTTTGGTCCAATGCGATCTTTGGTGTTCATAGTGCTCATTGATTGTAGGTGAACTATAAGTCCCACTACTTACAACTCCAACTCCAAAATGTCCAGGTCAATTTCCATCAAAACCCACCAGTATTCAAATTTGGGCATATTGGGCATGCATGACAAGTTTGGTCCAGATTCATCATTGTTTGGGTTCACAGTGTGCTCTGGATGTAGGTGAACAACAAATCCTATAAATCCCTCCAAAGACCTCCAGTATTTTTGTTGGTCATGGGGCTTCTGTGTGCCAAGTTAGTTCCAGGTCCATTATTGGTGGAGTTCAGAGCGCTCTTAGATTGTAGGTGAACTATACATCCCAGTACCTACAACTCTTATAAATCATGGTGAGTTCTCCTCAAACCTCTCTAATATGTTCAGTTGCTGATCATTCCCTCTTTTTGCTGTGTGTCATAGAAAAGAATAGAAAAGAATAGGAAAGGATTAAGGGAGAGGCAGTGGAGGGGGTCATGCAAATTCCACACCAATGGAGAGAGCACTGGGACATCTGTGGTGGAGGAAACACATACAATCTGGGATGAAATTGTCCTGTATGAAAGCCTTCACTTGGATGGTGGGCAGTATGGTGTTTGTGGAGGACATTGGCAGGGCTCTTGTACATGTTCATGGTGCTCATTATAACCTGAAATGTCATTGGAGGGAGGGCCATTGGTGTCTCCTGAGTAGTGGGAGTTATAACTATTTGTGGAAGTGGGAGCATGTCTGGGTAAGTGGACACCCCAGCCACACAAACACATAAATATTTTAACTTTTATTATGTGTTTAGAACATTTCTTTTTTCTTTTATCATTTTGCTGCAATTACGCAATAGCAGCCATTTGGGGGGGGGGGGGGAGGGGGGAGGGGGGAGGGGGAGTCAGTTTCCAACTTTCCTACCAATGATGAACTTTTATTGTCAGGCTCACTGTATCAGCCTGGGACTGGCTGCTTGGTTTTCTGGTATAAAGAAGGGAAGTGGGGGGAAGGTAGTGTAGATAAGACATCTGTTTGTGAGGGAAATCGAAACTGCAGTTAACAGACTGTGGGCACAGTGCTTAGCCACTAAGGGGCAGATGCGGGGTTGGGGCTGATATAGACAAGAGGTTTGAGTGGGAAAACTTTAGAACTGTCTTTTTAGGATTGTGGAAAGAAGGAATAAACTATTTGTTGCCAGCGTTTTATTGTTGTGAGCTTGATTTTAACTCCAAGATCTTCCAGAGTCTGACATATATTCATAATATTTCATATTTCAAATGTTTACTCTGAACTGTTGTGCTGGTGGAAAATTCTGGACCGCAAAGAAGATCAAACCAGTCCATACTCCAGAAAATAAAGCCTGACTGCTCAATGGAAGGAAGGATATAGAGGCAAAGATGAAGTACTTTGGCCACATAATGAGAAGACAGGAAAGCTTGGAGAAAATAATGATGCTGGAGAAAATAAAAGGAAAAAAGGAAGAGGGGCAGACCAAGGGCAAGATGGATGGTGGCATCCTTGAAGTGGCTAGCTTGACTTTGAAGGAGCTGGGGGTGGCCATGGCTAACAGGGAGCTCTGGCATGGGCTGGTTGAAAAGTTGGAAGCAACTGAATGAATAAAGAACAACAACTCTGAACTACTAATGTTGAAATCCCGCAGTTAGGGGCTGGGCTTAGCACAGCAGGCGACACCGCAGTGTTGCAGAAAATCCAGCTGATCGAAAGGTCAGCAGTCCGAGCCCGGGTTGGCATGAGCACCCGCTGTTAGCCCCAGCTAGCAGGCCGAAAGCAGAAATGTGATTAGATACAATAGGTAGCTATTTTAGCAGGGAGGTAATAAAGGCATCCTTAAGGACATTGGTTGGAGAAAAGCTCCTCGGCATGAAGATGGAGCGACAGCACCCCACCCCCTCCAGTGGCCGGAGTCAAGCGCAGCCTCCAAGATGCCAGAAATAAAATGGAAAATACTGCCTTTACCTGTTTGTGTTGTCTGTCCTTGTATGATTGACATTGAATGTTTGTCATATGTGTGCTCTGTAAGCTGCTCTGAGTTCCCTTTGGGGTGAGAAGGGTGGGGTATAAATAATTTAAATAAATAAATAAAATAAAATAGTTGACTTATTAGTTGGGCATCTGATAATTTTTAATGATGAAAGACTTTTAAATGGGGGACACATTTTTATCTTTAAAAAAACTTAAATCATTCTTTACCCAAAAGAAGGTCAGGATATCATTTCAATGTATAAATAAATGAATGCAACCCCACAAAAATACAATATAAACACAATCTAGCACATCAAGGGGAAAGATTCTTGCACAGCCTTTTGTATGCTATCTAGTTTTTTTTCCTACAGAGAGGATTTTTTATTTATAGACATAAAGAAACATTCAAAACATTGATTCCCTCCTGCTGTCTGAAGGGCTGCTGCGGTCTCGTCTGCTTCCTCCGGAGTCTCTTCATTTCATCCCACTTCGTGCTTTGACTAGGATTCAGACCAAACGAAGAGGCCAGATCCTTGCTTTGACTGCTGTTCTTTGGAGCCCAGTCATTCCTGGAGATGTTTCATTCAAGGAAAGGGGAGACCAGGACCTTTGCGACCTTACAAGATATATTAAGGACATAGCACAGGAAGGGTGTGCTGCAAAGCAGGGGGACAAAAGAGGCAAAGGAAGGCTGTGATGTATACAGTCATCCATTTTTGCCTTTTCTCTATGACAAGGGAACCTAATTCTTGCTGATTTATGGGGCATACAGATACACAATGCAGGCAGTGGCAAGCAGTTATTAGGGTGGAGGATGGATAAGAGTGTTTCTCCATTTTAAAATTAGTTTTTCCCTTTACACTATCCTCCTAGCAACAAGTATTTGGAGAGCAAGGATAGAGGGCTGATATTTAGAGAGTGTGGATGTGATACCAAGCCAAGGGAGAGCTTGGTAGAGCTTGGTAGATGCAGGGGATGCTGTGGATGGAGCATATCTTGATTTCAGCAAGGCCTTCGGCAAAGTCCCTCATGACCTTCATGCAAGCAAACTAGTCCAATGAGGGCCAGACAATGCTATTATTAGGTGAATTTGGAATGAGTTAAGCAACCGAATCCAAAGGGTGCTTCTCCCCAATGGTTCATCCTGGGAAAAAAGTGACTATTTGGTTGTCATAAAGAAGGTTTGGTCCCGGGCCCAGTTCTGTTCAACACCTTTATTAATGATTTGGATGAAGGTTTAGAGGGCAGGCTGATTAAGTTTGAAGATGTGACCCAACTGGGAGGGAAAGCTAATATTCCAGAGGACAGGATCAGGATCCAGAATTAACAGATGAGCGAGCTGATTGGTCAAAACTAACACAATGAATTTCAACAAGGACAAATGTAAGGTACTCCACTTAGGCAGAGAAAATGAAATGCAAAGATATACAGAATGGGTGATGCCTGGCTTCATAACCATCCATGTGAAAGAGATCTTGGAGTCTTTGTTGAGAACAAACTGAACATGAGCCAACAGTGTGATGCAGCAGCTAAAAAGCCAATGAGGTTTAGGGCTGCATCAAAAGGAGTCCAGTGTCCAGATCAAGGGAAAAATTCATGGCGCATCTCTATCCTACTTTGGTCAGATCTCTTCACCTGGAATCACTCTGTGTCCAATTCTGGGCCTCACAGTTTAAAAGAGATATTGACTCTAAGCTAGAAGGTATCCAGAGGAAGAGAGTGACTAAAAGGATAAAAGGTATGGAGACCATGAATAAACCCTCTGAGGAGCTTCTTAAGGAACTGGGTCTGTTTAGCCTCAGAAGAGAAGGTTGAGAAGAGCCATGAGAGCCATGTATCAATATGTAAAAGGGTGTCATAAGGAAGAGGGAGCAGGTTTGTTTTCTGCCACCCTGGAAAATAGGAGCAATGGATTCAAATAACAGGAAAGGAGATCCCACCTTTTTGACAATACAAGCTATTCAACAGTGGAACTCTCTGCCTCAGAGTCTGGTGGAAGCTCCTTCCTTGGAAACTTTTAAAAAGAGGCTGGATGGCCATCTGTTAGGGAAACTTTGATTGTGCCTTTCCTGCATGGCAGGGGGTTGTACTAGATGGCCTATGTGGTCTCTTCCAAATGTTATTTTATGATTCTATGAGAGAGATACAGAATAGGCAAAAATGCTATCAGCATTTGCTAAAAATGCAAAGTGTTAGTTGCCTCTAAATTGTACCCCACCTCCAATAGTCTGCATCCTGTGCTTAACGCCAGGCCAGTAAATGGGAAAATATCCTTGATCCAGGACCTGATTTAGGATCTGAGATACTGGCTAGGATTGTATCATGGAGGAGCAGATTTCGAATCCCGGCTCAGCCATGGAAACCCATTGGGTGACCTTGGGGAAGCGTCTCATGCTCTCAGCCTCAGAAGATGGCAACCCAATTGAACGAGTTGCCATGAACACCCCATGATCGGTTCGCCATAGGGGGCCCCCATAAATGGCAAGCCACTTGAAGGTACCCAACAACAGTAATGTAACATTGGGTGCAGGGAAAAAGAAAAAGTGACGGATTCCAAGTCTAGTACATTGAGCCAGTTTTGCTCCGGCACTTGTTCTTTGCCAGGGAGAATGCCTCCTGGTATTTATTTTTGGTTTTACTTTGTTACGGAACATGAAGGAGACGAAAAGGAATGAGATGGAGACAGAGATGGAGGAGGGAGAAAAAAAGATGTGACAAGCCCACCATTATGCTTCTTGCCCTCCTCCTGCTCTTCTTCCTTTGGACCCAGAGGAAGCGCTCAGCCCCAAGTCATGTATGAAGGCACAGGAGCCGTTTAGCCTCTCAGACAATGTAGACCAACAGGGACCAGAAAGCTGGCAGTGGAAGAGTTAACCCTCCAGCCTCTGCGCGTGAATCTTGAGCTATTAATACTCACACTGCTTTATCTGTCAGAGGGAACCGGCTGCTCTGTCAAATGAGACAAGCCCCGCGGATGTGGGTCTCTCTGACAACAGCGCCCAGAAGTTTGCATCTCAGAGTGGCTGCGTGCGCCTTGCCCGGCTTGAGGTTTTCTCCAAGATTACTTGGTTGCACACCCTCCACTACCAAGGAGGTATCCTTCCTTCCTCCCTCCCTCCCTCTCTCCTTCTTTCTCATTCTCTTCCATGCACATTCATTTCTCTTCACTTGCAAGCTCACACCCACCACTCCACCACTTGCCCTTTTGTCCTGGATTGTGTGGACACACAACAAGGAGGTCAACAGCTACCTTCGAATGATGGGCAGCAAAACTTTCCTCAAGCTTCATTGTCCCAGGATGGCTTGACTCATCCAGTGCGAAGCTTGGACTTGCCCATCTGTCTGTGGATCCTGAAGAGGAAGCCTTTCAGGTGAAGCCAAAGCCTGCGGCCACCACATCTGCCCACGGGGGAGCGCTCATCTCAGTATGAGCTGATGTTTGAAGGACGTGGCCTGACTTGCAGAGCAGCGTCAACTTTGCAAACCCAAATCCACAGGACTTGTCAATCTTCTTGACTGGCTCTTGGCTGAGGATTCTCTGCATCCATTGTGAGAGACCAAAAAGTCAAGCAAGGATCTCCTCTGAAAGGGTTGCAAAGAGATTGCAAAGAAGGAGGAATGAAGAGTCTCATGGAGGTGCTGCCTGGAAGGGACCTCTTCTGCTCAGGATAGTAGGAAATAGTCAAACCCATGAGTGAAGAAGGCAAGCCATTCTGTTCCAGTTGCACTGGCAAAGGAGCCCATTAAAGTCCAGGACGGACAAGTCCTTGCTCCGGACATCCAAACCTCTTCTGTCCCTTCAGTGCTGGAGTTTCCCGGCCCTGTTTGCAGTGTGGGCAGCCCCTTGGCTGGGGAAACTGAGAGTTGGTGCATGCTGGAAGGGGAGGCTGGCGGTTGGAGAGAAGATCAAGGCGTGAGATGCTTGGGACCAATGGGACCATCCTGTGCTCCAAAAGATGCTAGCGGCACCGGGCAGCAGGGCTGGCCCAGTCGGGTGCACCCGCTTCCTTGCACTTTGAAAGAGATGGATGCCTTCTGCTTCCCCTGCTTCCAGAAAGAGGAGCTCCAGCCATTGCAACTGAACAGGTGGGTCCGAACCCAGTTCTCCCATTGTGCATGTGAATGCAGATAGAGTGTTATCACTTTCCCCAAACTTCTGCTTTTGGGAAGATTTGGGCTACAGTTCCCATTTGCCTGTCCAATGGCCAGGCAGTCTGGGCTGGATGGGAGTTCAAATCCCACCCTGCGTTCAAGTTCAGAGAGGTCTTAGGGCTCAAATGTGAATGTAAACAATGCCCCAAAGTGAGAACCTTAATCCACAACCAAGGTTTGTGGGGCATGAATTGAGATGACTTTTTCTAAATGCCTGGTTGTATAGTTTATTCTCCTTTTTTGGCTCCCAAGCTTTGCAAACATGATCTATAACTAGGGGCCCTTCCACACTGCTCTTCTATCCCAGGATCTAATCCCAGATCATCTGTTTATCCCAGGTTATCTGGCAGTGGGGGCTCATATATTCCAGTTCAAAGCAGATAAGCTGGGATCAGATCTTGGGATATATGGCAGTGTGGAAGAACCCTAAGAGTCTGCTTGGGATGGAAAATACTATTGGTAGGAACTGCTTGCTTTTCACTGGTAGCAGTGGCTCTCTGGCATCTCTAACTAGTGATCTTTTCTATCAGCGGTGCTCTGAACTGAATGCTGGGATCTGAACCTGAGATCTTTGGTGTGCAAAGCATGCGCTCTTACTGAACAGTTTTTTTCTCACAAGACATTCCGGTCCTCATGGTACTTGCTAAAGGGTTGGCTCAAATGGGGATGTTAGAAGCTGCCTTGTATTGAGGTAAACTATCAACTAGATATTGTCAACTCTTCTAGAGTTTCTGGCTGGGATTTCTCTTTCTCAGCCTGAGACTTTCTGCACACAAAGCAAAGGAGCTCTTCCACAAAGCTATGGCTTCTGACACAAAGGAATTCCTTCACTTTCTGGCACTTTCCAGGGCAGGGAGACATTTCGCCAGCAAGGACCAGGGCTTGTAGAAGTTATTTTTATGGACTACGTTGTTTTTCAACCAGCAAATGCAAAACCTCACACATTTCCAGGCACTGGCAACAAGAATGTAATGGGCCTTCTTGTTGCCATGAATGCTGTTTGCAGTACTAACTAATCCAGAACCACTGAATCAGTTCAGTTGGCATCATTGTTGACTCGCTAGTCAACAACTGATTAAATGCATCTAGTTCAGACAACCGGTAATATTTTGGGTAAAGTGAAGAGCTATGAGTGTGAACAAAGTCTTTTCCCTGCATGCTAACATGGTTCAAATAGTGCATCATCTATCCGAAACATAATTTTTTTAATAAAACTGGCAAATATTTTTGTGGATATTTTGTGGATATTTTGTGAATATTTTCATGATTATTTTTATGAATAGGTTCATGATTATTTTTGCAAATATTTTTGTGTATATATTTTATGCGAATATTTTTGTGAATATTTTTGTGTATATATTTTATGCGAATATTTTTGTGAATATTTTTGTGTATATATTTTATGCGAATATTTTTGTGAATATTTTTGTGTATATATTTTATGCGAATATTTTTGTGAATATTTTTGTGTATATATTTTATGCGAATATTTTTGTGAATATTTTTTGCAAATATTTTTGTTTATATATTTTTGTGAATATTTTGTGATATTTTTCTGATTATATTTTCATGACTATTTTTGTTAATTTCTTTCATTATTTTTGTGATTATGTTTGTGAATAAGTTCATGATTATTTTTGTGAACATTTTGGTGTATATATTTTTGTGAATATTTTGTGATATCTTTTCCTCACATGGGCTTTGTTCATACAGTGCAATTAAACAAGTTTGGCACCAGTTTAACAGCCTTGTCTCCATGTTGGGGAGTTTGGTAGGGGATATAGACCTCCCCAACAAGTACTTGAATTAAGAAAAGCCAACCCCCAATACTACAGATCCCTGGATTACATAGGAAGTTAAAGTGGTATCAAACTACTATAAAGGCATAGTGTGGCTACATGTATGGAGGTAAAGCATGGAGTGTTGCCAGGCAGGGGATAGGAAACTTCACTCATTCTTTTCTCCCTCTCTCTCTATCAGGGTGTGATTAAAGCACAGAAGCAGATTAGGGGGAAAACATGGCAACCCTTCTCATGCCCAAAGGAGGAAAAACAAATGCTCATGCTACATTGATGCTGTCCACACCTCTCCTGCTAAAAACAGGAGTGTGAACCATTCTTGAAATTCATTTCAAAGAGGTGTTGATGTTTTTTTTTTTTTTTAAATGCACATAGTCTTCCTTTAGCAATGGGAAAATCAGGGAGAGTCATGGAATGAGGACGAAAAGTAGATCTTGGGTCTGTTGGCGAATTAATGACTAATTTCAAAATTAGGGAATTCTGACTGCTACGAGCATTGCAAATCTTTCTGGGTTTGGGCTTTTTAAAAATGTGCTTAAGCAAGATTATCCAAGCATGATTCTTTAACAAAAAATTACTAATGACCTGTCGGTAAAGCGGCTTTCATGATCCCTCCTTGATGTGCAAATGTATCACATATCTATGGCCTGTGAGTAATTTATTTTTAAGTAGGTCATGCTAGACTGCCCATTCCTGGCCTCAACGCTTCAGTGCTCACACTTGGGGCTGACAGCCTATGTGCTGCCCTATTGCCAATGTACACAACCATGAACCACAACTTGGGATCTTATTCAAGTGGATCGAGGGAAGTCTAATAGTCTTACTCTCTTCTGCTTTGATCAGAACTCTTTACCTGGAATAATAACACAATGTCCAGTTCTGGGCAAAACAATTCAAGAAGGAGATGGAGCAGCTGGAAAGTGTCCAAAGAAGGAGGATCAAAATGGTCTGACGGTTTCTAAGCAGAGGCTGGCTGGCTATCTGTTGGGAGGGCTTGAGTTGTGTGTATTCCTACATGGCAGAATGGGATTGTACTGGACGACCTTTGGGGATCTCATCCAATTCTAAGATTCAATGAGTCTGCACTCGATCATGAAAGCTATTGGGGTGAATATAGAAGAGCATCTGTCTCCCTCCCTTATGCGACCTTTTGTGACGGTTCAGTTGCAATGTCTTTCTGCCTCTCTTGTGCAATAAAGTCCAAAGTACAAGAATCCCCATAGGGCTTCCATTGGCAGTCTCACAAACCAATTTCACACCATACAGTTACAACCCTTCGATATCACTTTATACCAAAATTGCAACATCCTACGGCAGCGTTTCTCAACTTTCCTAATTCCGTGACCTCTTAATACAGTTTCTCATGTTGCAGTGACCCCTAACCATAAAATTATTTTTGTTGCTACTCCATAACTGTAACTTTGCTACTGTTACGAATTGTAATGTAAATATCTGATATGCAGGATGTATTTTCATTCACTGGATCAAATTTGGCTCAAATACCTGGTACGCTCAAATTTCAATACAGGTGGGGTTGGAGGGGGGTATGACTTTATCATTTGGGAGTTGTAGTTAATGGGATTTATACTTCACCAATAAGCATTCTGAACTCCACCAGTGATGGAATTGAACCAATCTTGGCACACAGAACTCCCATGACAAACAAAAAATACTGGAAGTGTTCGGTGAGCATTGTCCTTGAGTTTTGGAGCTGTAGTTCACCTTCATCCAGCGAGCACTATGGACTCAAACAATGATAGATCTGAACCAAACTTGGCATGGATGCTCAATATGCCCAAATGTGAACACTGGTGGAGTTGGGGGAAAATAGACCTTGACATTTGGGAACTGTAGTTGCTGGGATTTATAGTTCACATACAGTCAAAGAGCATTCTGAACGCTACCAATGATAGAATTGGGCCAAACTTCCCACACAGAACCCCCATGCCTTGAAGGGACTCTCTGATGCGAGCCTCCCTCCAGCCTCACATGCTCTCTCTCACCCCACACATGAGCACCACGCGGCCATGCGCCGAGCACACCTGTTCTCCCCTCCTCGCTTGGAGTCTCAGAAACAGCCCTCCCCTTGGCTGAGAGGCCAGCTGAGAGACCGGCCAATCACAGCAGGAGCAGGGCTTTTGGTGGGAGGATTCGCCATCTGTTTCTAAAGAGGAAGAGAAGGACAGGTGGAGAGATCTTCAGCCTTCTCTGCCAAAGGGGTTCCTAAGACCATCAGAAATATGTGTTTTCTGATGGTCTTTGGTGGCCCCTCTGAAACCACTCATGATCCCCCCCCCCCCCCCCCGGGATCCCAACCCACAGGTTGAGAAACACTGTCCTACAGAATCCTTGGATCTGTAGTTTGATGATGTAGATGCACTAGTAGACCTCTCTGTCAAGGAATTCTAAACACTCTAAAATTACAAATCTCAGAGATTCCATACAATGGAGTCATGGCAGTCAAACTACTGTAATAACCACCCCCCTCTGGTTTAAAGGGCAGAAATGATTCCTGTATTTGCTGCTACACATAACACTTAACACTGTATATGATGCAAGTGCCATGTCAACATGTGCCTCTTTGGTTCCCTCTCTCCTTTTGGCGATGCATTGACTCTCTATGTCTTGGACATTCCATCTCTGAACATAAGTAAAAGGTTAGTCTCCAGTCTCCGTGTTACAGATTGTGAGCCAGACATTTGTACTCTCCTCCAGTGCATTTAACAGCAGCTCACTAACAGTTGCAGTTGCTAAGGTTCACCTCCAGGCCACAAAAGGCTTCAGCTGCTATTAAAGGCAGACGAGCAGGCCACTTTCTGATCAGTTGGCAATCTGGATTGAATCCTTCCAGCCAAACAGGCAGGTGCTGATGCAAGGTAAATAACATCAGGCACCAGTCTTTCATGGTGATCTAAATGTGCCTTCAAGTTGACCATCCATTCTGGCAAACCATGATCATCATAGGGTTTTCTTCTAACAGGTCTGGTCAGTTCATTTCTCTGAAATAGAGCCTGCAGCATCTGGCATTACTTGGTGGTCACCCATCCAGAACTGACCCTGCATAGCTTCCAAGAACAAGCGCGATCTGGTACCTTTACAAAGGTTATCTCTGGCAGCATCAACGATACACAGTAATTGCAGAGATGATGCCTAGATTCTGAGATCAAGTGCATCCAAAGCTTTCTCCTTTCAATGAGAAACTTCTTCACCATCTAAAGGCCAATGGGACTGATTACGGGCATTAATGTCTAATCCGACAGCATCACAGTTCACAGCCAGGAAACCAGGCAAAGCTCTGCTGAGCCATTCCCGCAATGCCCTCCTTTCACCAGGTCAGGACCTCAAAAGTGCTTCAGCCGCATTGGCAAACAGTAAAGCACTGGCTTTGCGCATATGGACTTGGAGGGCTAACCTTATTGCTGGGGAACATGGCATTTTGGGGACACACTTCCCAGAATGCTTGTCTTCATTTCCAGTATTAGCAGCTCAAAGTCTTCCAAACTTCAGGGAACTCGAGTCAGCCCTGACTGCGGTTAGTAATGCACGGTGAGAACAAAACAGACAGCATTTCCCCACCCCCTCTCCTTGGGATCATCTAATGAAGCCAAACAGTGGGGGGTTCTGATGAAATTAAAGATTAAAGCATTGCAAAATGATTTCTTTCATTTCCACAGGATGCCAACACGGATGATTTTGAAATGGGATTAACAGAGGTTGTGCAGGGCAAGGTTAGCGATGGTCATGAATAACAACAACAACAACAACAACACTTCATTTATATTCCGCTCTATCTCCTCGTGGGGACTCAGAGCGGATTACAACATACACCGATAGGCAAATATTCAAATATTTTTAATACAGTGGAAATAACAATGACACACAAATACACAGAACAAAGGTAAAGGCTTCCCCTTTCATCTCCGGCTTCTGGAGGTGGTGCTGAACTCTGGCCATGGGGAGGTGCTCTTGTTACATTTCCAAGCCGAGGAGCCTGTTGTCCATAGAACCCTCCTGGTTGTGTTACCAGCATCACTGCATGGGTGCCTTTATTACCTTCCCACCAAAGTGGTTCCTATTCATCCACTCACATTTGCATGTTTTCAAATTACTAGATTGGCAGGAGCTAGGGCTAACAGAAGGAGCTCATCCTGACCTGCAACTTCGAACTGCCAACCTTCAGGTCAGTAGTAGAGCAGCACAAGGGTTTAGATGTTAAATAACATTGGGGATAGTGCTGAGCCCTGTGGGACCCCACAGTCCAATGGCCATGAGGTCAAGCAGGACTCCCCCCAGGACCACCTTCTGGCTGCAACCCAAGAAAAAGGACCAGACCCACTGCAGAACCATACCTCTCAGCCCCCTCCCTTTGAGACTTTCCAGGAGGATACCATACCACACTCCCCTTATCTAGTTCTTGGCGTTGATCACCCACCAAGGTGACCAAAGCTGTTTCCATTCCATGATCCAGCCTGAAGCCAGATTGAAATGGATCTAGAAAATCAGTTTCATCCAAAAACCCCTGGAATTGTTTGGCCACCATTCGCTCCAATATATTGCAGCTAAAAAGCAAATTATCCATTGGTTTCCTTTGGTCTCAAAATGGGGCCAGTCCTTCTGACTCTCCTTGCAATCAAAAGCTCAGGTCAAGGCAAGCAGAAGTGTGTGTCTTCAGCTGCCTTTACTCAAACTTTAAGGCAAACAGTAAATTCCAGGATGGTGCCCACGCATGGAGCATGTGCTTCACCTTGTTGGCTTTGGGGTCCTGGCAGGTGACCTGTATGGCATTTCCCTTCCTTCCGCTCTTGCTCCTTCCCTGGCTGGGATGTGGGCCTGACCCAGCAGGCCAGCCGGCAGTGATGACATTGTGTCCTCATGAACATATGGCTATGCAAGCTGTTGCCGCTTGGGCTGGCTATTCCCAGCCTGCAGGGGAATGTGGCTTGGATGGAGATTGCTGGGGGAGAGGGTGGGCTCTCCTCCTGGCATGGCATCTCTTCACTGCCCATTACACATCTTTAACAAATTTGAAAAAAAAATCTGTTCCTAGTTTGAAAATGCTTATTCCTCTTTACAATTTTTTAAAAATTTTCAATACTACTCATAAAAAAACAGGCAAACAAATCTATATACACGTATATATGCATACAATGCTTCTTAATCTATACAAAATTCATATTGGGTTATACCAGGCATGGGTAAACTTAGGCCCTCCTTCCACGTGTTTTGGACTTCAATTCCCACAATTCCTAACAGCCGCAGGCCCCTTACTTTTCCTTTTGTCTTTCCTTTTCTGCTTAAGTGGCTGAGAGGGAAAAGGAAGGGGCCTGAGGCTATTAAGAATTGTGGAAGTTGAAGTCCAAAACACGTGGAAGGAGGGCCTGGGTTATACCCTCCTCCGACCTCTCCCAATTTAGTGACTTGCTGTCTCTTGGGTTGGAGGCATTCATATATAATTCCATTTTTCCTTCCTATTGTTTTTCTGAGTGGTGTACTAATGAAGGACATCTTTTTGGAAAAAATATATAAAGTATGACTGAAGATGGAAATGGAAACAGAACTGAGAAAGGATTGTATGATTAAATGAGCACAAAATATCGGGCGCAACATAGAATGAGATAAATGGGACAAAATTTGGGCTATTGGCTTAAAGAAAATTTTGTGCTATGATCTTAGAGAAAATTTTAATAAAATGATAAACAGCAAAATTAGATAAATGTATAAGAGAAGAAACAGCAAGTGCTGGAAATGTAAAGAACACAAAGGAACTTTCTTCCACATGTGATGGTCCTGTAAAAAAGCAAGAGAATTCTGGGGCAAGGTACACAAACACTGCAGGAAAAATGTTCATTCAAAGATACAATTGGAGCCCAAATTATTTTTATTGGGAATGTTATTTCCTCTTTAATTGTGTGGCCATTACTTTGAAAGTAGTTGTTCTACTCCAGAAATTTTGTTTTTGTAGCTGCCACAAACAATATTGAATTGGTTGAGACTCGATGATGAGATATTCACTGGAAAACTAGAGCAAAATGTGCTGCAGAATGTCCCTTCTGCCAAAACAAAGTTTGGGTACTTTAATACACTTTTTCCCGTGTTTTTATGATAGAACCAGTTAGAAAATGACATTAATAACTTGTGGTCTTCTAAGACTCCTAGATCCCTTTCAGATGAATTGTTTTCCAGCCATCCGATATGTGCTATAGCAGGATGTCCCTCTGGCAAAAATAAAGTTTGGGCACTTTAATACACTTCTTCCAAGTTTTTATGATTGAAACAGTTAGGAGATGCCATTTATAACCCAGGAACAAAAAAGGTGTTAGGCAATGTTATTGCTACTGCAGTGGCAGCTGGTGGCTCCCATGTCTGCGGGCAGCCATTCCACTCTGGGAACTACTCCAACGTTTAAGGAGCTACCCAAGGTGCTGGACCTATTTTGGGAATAGTGTTTGGCAGGACATGGAGAGTGCCTTTAGATTTCTGGTGAAAACCCAGAGGGAATGTCATTGCCCCACAAAAAGTGGGGTCACTGGTCACCAGTGTGCTGCACGCCCCGCTTGTGGGCTTTCAGTTCAGCATGTCAGCCACAGAATGCTAAATGAGGGCTGCCTCTACATTGTAGAATTAATGCAGTTTGACACTGCTTGAACGGCCATGCTGTGAAATCATGAGAGGTGTCCTTCAATCGATTTTCCCCAAGGAAATGGGAAATTATTGTTTCCCCTCGATGTTTGATGTTTTGTCTTATGTCTGTTATAACAGGCTGTGCTTTTTATTTAATTTTAGTTTGTTAAGTCATAATTTGTGTTTATATGTTGGGTTGTATACATTTTGTTAGTATCGATGTATTGTTGTATTCAGGCATTGAATATTTGCCTTTTATGTTTGGAATCCACCCTGAGTCCCTTTGAGGAGATAGAGTGGAATATAAATAAAGTTTTATTATTATTATTATTATTGACAGAGTATTCAGCTTTCCTTGCTAAAGAGGGGCGGTGCTTCACCAGAATATGAAGGGTTTCACAGCACTGGACCACAACAAAGTTATGCCAAACTGTATTAATTCCTCAGTGCAAAGGCAGCCTAGAAAACCCTTCGGAATGACCCAGCATAGCTGGTCTTGTGCACGCTTACCATCAAATGGCTTGTTTCACAGAGCTCCATTTGTAAAAATGAAGCAAGAGACAAGCCCACTGGGTAAGCCTGAGTAAGCCACACAGCACCTAAATATGATGAAGCAAGGCTAGAACCAAAAGCAGAATTCAGGGTCTCATGGAGATGTGTGGTTAGGGATTTAAATGGTAATTCCCATAATCCTTTACTGCCAGCTATGATGGCAAGGCATGTGAGCATCATAGGCCAAACATACATAGACAGTGGACACTCCTGGTTGTCTATGTCCAACACAAGACTTTCCATTAGAAGAAGGGCTAGAGTGCGAGCTATAGAGGGAATAACCTTAAAAGGGAGAGAAGAGCTAATGATAAATGACTAGTTTTGGGATCATCAACTACAGGACATAACTAGGAAACATATTAAAATTGGATTCCCCAAAAGAAAATTGGAGAACATTTTAGAGAAAGAAAACAAAGGCTTGTGTTGCTGAAGGCTTTCATGGCCAGAATCACTGGGTTGCTGGGGGTTTTCTGGGCTGTATGACCATGTTCCAGAAGCATTCTCTCCTGATGTGCTGGTACAACTGCACCAGGAGCCCCAATTTTGTTTGCTTTGCATTTAATGTTTGTTGCAGTCCTAAGTTTCAGGGACTCTGCAGATAGGTGGCTTCTTTTGGCTGCAATCATAGGGCAAGCCACCTGTCAATTATAGTTAGGTTCACTGGTCCCGCCCCCTTTTTGGGTTTTTGGAGGGAATAGGAGCCTTTTTGGTTCAGTCCACACAGAGAAGCCTTTCGCACAGGACATAAAACGAAGAGCTCCTGTAGAAAGCTTTGTCTTCTACGGCTTGGCTGGGGAGATACAGCCCCACAGCTTGGCCGAGGATCATACAGCCTTACAGCTCCTTTGCTGAGGGACTTCAGCCAGCCATCACCGAAACCTGAACTCCTTTTTCCCTGGAAGTCTACAAAGCTCTGCCTGGTAAGGGTCTCTCATGGAAGCCAGAAGCAGTTGGTACCGGGTGTAGGGGCTCCACGCCAACAGAGGCAAAGACAGACTGCCCAGATTAGAAGTTAAGGATTTCCCCATTAGTTACAGTTAAGAAGATAGTGCCTGTTCCCTGTGGACAAGATTGAAAGAGCCTATAGACTGTTAAAAAAGCTTTAAAGTACCTGTTTGTTTTCCTTAATAAAGAACATTGTTGAACCTTTAAACAAACTAAAGACGCTGTGTTTTAAGGAAATCCAAAGGCCTTTAATCTGAGGCAGCCCCGGCGTCCCGTTGGGCACACAGAATTTATGTCCTGTCTACAGTCTGATGTACAGGCCCAGCGTGTGGCAACACACCTGACATTGCACCCACATCTATGGCAGGCACCCACAGAGGTTGTGAGGAAAAGGAAAATGAAGGAAAACTTCATTTCTAGATGTCCTAGTCATCCGCAAACCCATCATCTCTCTAATCTGTCAAGATCCCTTTGAATCCTGCTCCTGTCCTCTGGAGTATTGGCTATCCCTCCCAATTAGGTGTCGTCTGCAAACTTGATGATCCTGCCTTCTAACCCTTCATCTAAGTTATTAATAAAGATGTTGAACAGGACCGGGCCCAGGACGGAGCCTTGCGGCACTCCGCTCATCACTTCTTTCCAGGATGAAGAGGAAGCATAGGTGAGAACCCTCTGGGTTTGTCCATTTAACCAATTACAGATCCACCTCATCGTAGTTTTGCCTCACCCACATTAGACTAGTTTCCTTGCCAGAAGGTCATGGGGGACCTTGTCGAAGGCCTTACTGATATCCAGGTATGCTACATCCACAGCATTCCCCGCATCTACCCAGCTTGTAACTCTATCATAAAAAGAGATCAGATTAGTCTGGCATGACTTGTTTTTGATAAATCCATGTTGACTATTAGCGATGACCGCATTTGTTTCTAAGTGTTTGCAGACCTCTTCCTTAACAATCATTTCCAGAATCTTGCCTGGGCCACGATTCTATGATGTTTTCTTGGAATACCTCTGCCATCTAGGTATCTATTCACTCCTTACCAAAAGAAACATAGCAGGAGCCCCAGTGCAGAAGTCTGTAGATGTTGCTGAGTATTAGTATATTTGCAAGCTGCAAAGCTTGGGATCAGGGCAGTTGAAGACCCACCTGCAAACACAGGCCTAATGTGGTTGAAAACATAGACGCAAGGGTCGTTTAAGAAAACCAGTGAGCAGCAATTGTCGGTGTTGATGATGGGCTCGCTTTCTGCCCCCAGCCCTCCCACACAGCTCTGCATCATGCTGCGGAATGACCTGAGATCACGGGGATGGCTTTCAGATTTCAAAGGGAGATGATTGCTTGCGGCGAGTGGGTGGACAAGAATCTGTGCTTGATTCAAGCGCACCCTTCTCGCAACCAGCAAAACCCACAATTTCATGTCTCTGAGCAGGTGTCCAAGCTCGAACCCCGTTCCCTTTGAAAGTGGCTTTGAAAAAAATGATTTAATATTTGCAGTTTGCTGCCTTGACGAATAAACAGAAACAACTCGAGAGAGTCTGGAATTTATGACAGCTGAAGGCAGGGTGGCCAATTTATATTTTACACCTTACCCAGGAAATTAATTTTGATGGGAGTTGGCAAGTAGATGAGATTTCTAATTTTTGTAAACAGCCTTGAGACCAACGACTGGTGAGATAATAATCATAGTAGTAGTAATAACTGTACTAATCATTATCACCATAACCAACACCATCATCATCCCACCTCTTTTTAATAACCATTATTATTATTACTATTATTATAGAATTATTTATGCATAACAACACAACACACATGCATATTAGGTTCAAGTGTGGGGTTCGTCTCTGAATATTGGGGTCTTCCCAAGGGCCTAGGATATTAGAGATATTATTAGATTGTTATTATTATTATTGTTATTGTTATTATTATTATTTTACATGTACATACCAACACAGCAAACATGCACATTAGGTCCAAGTGTCTATGGCTTGTCTCTGAATGTCGGGCTCTTCCCAAGGGCCTGGGATATTAGAAATATTATTCCTTTCACATCTTTGAAAATCTATGTTGTAGTACAACTCTCAGAACCACACAGCCACTAGGTCACTAAACATACAAATTAGTGGCTATGGGAATTTTAGTCTTCACCAGTAATTCTTCCAAGTTCTGTTCCTCATTACTGGTAAACGTTGAATATCTGGAATTCTGAACTCCGAAATACTCCAAGATTGTAATCGGGGTGACTAAGATAGTGACACCTTTGCTTTCTAATAGTTCAATTTTGTACACATTTTATTTCACACACAAAGGTATTTAAAACATTGTGTGTAAAGTTACATCCAGGCTACATGAATAAGCTGCATCTGAAACATAAATGAATTTCCTTTTTTATGCTTGGGTCCCATCTTCAAGATATCTCATAATGTAGATGTCAAGTGTTCCAAAATCCTAAAAATAAAACAAAAATCTTTTAAAATTTGAATAATTCTGATCCCAAGCATTTTGGATAAGAGAGGCTCAACTTGCACAGATAAAAGGTTTTATTTACACAGTTTGTCCTTCTCATCCTGGGGAAGAGTACCAGCTGAGCACAACTTTCCTGGCTTTGGCCTCCTTTCTTCCTTTGGGCAAAAGTCCAAATTGTGGTGGGCAAAGAGGCAGCTTCAGGCCTCGATGGTTGATCTCCTGCCTTGTTTTGCCATTGGTGCTATTAATGAATGAAAATGCTTAGGCTATAGACAGGCGTTTCAGAGCATCTAGCCTCGAGGAGTTCCCTGATCTCCTTGTATTGCCCATTTCTTTGTGGGCACAGTAGCACAGCGGGTTAAACCACTAGCTGCAGGAAATCTGCTGACTGGAGGGTTAACAGTTTGAAGCTGTGATTCGGGGTGAGCTCCTGCCTATCAGTCCTAGCTTCTGCCTACCTAGTACACATGTGCAATCCATTAAAATGGTTCTAAACTACTTACAAAAAGGGGTTATTTCTTGTTTTGACATTCTTCAGTTTTTGCTCCTTCATGTTCTTTAGATTGCTTGCATCTGATCGTAGGCTCTTGATTTTTAACTCCAGCCTTGTTTTCCATTTTGGTTTTCCAATCATTTTTCTTGCGGGTTTCAGTTGTTGTATCCTCAGTTCTTGTGCTACAATCATTGCTGTACTGTATGCAAGCTGGTTGGTTTCTTCCATTGTTGCTATCTCATCAGTTGCAAGTGCAGCATTCACACCACTCATTAGGCGTGCCAGATGTTTTCTTGGCACTTTCTTCAATGTTGGCAGTCTTTGCCTTTGTTCTGTCGTGCACTGGGTCTGAACAAATTGTCTTTATTCTATAGGACGTATACTTTAAACCCAGTGGGAAGCCGGGGTGCCTCAAAGAGAGATTCTTAGAGATTTCCTGAAGTGATGGTCTTTAGAGTCTTTAATGGTACAACAAAGTCTTTATTAAGGAACAAATAACAACACTTAAGGCTTTCTTGTTCTAGTCTTTAAGAGACTGGCACTGACTTGGATTAACTATACTTTCTCAGCATGAGGAAGAACCCTTTATAATCTCTCCCAGGTTGTCTATTATCTGGGCCTCGCTGGTCTGGGTCTTACTACCGATCCCAAATGCATCTGGACATCGAGTAAACCTACCAGCCAAGGCTTGAAGATATTCCAGCTGGAATTCCGTGGTTCTGTAATGCTGTCCTGTGGGAACTTCAGGGCTGTTTTCCCCTCTGGTGCTGTGAGGCTGAGAGGCTGTGAGCTCTCAGCCAGAGCCTTTGGGATCTTTTCCTTCTGTTTCTATTTCCCTGGATGATCCTCGGATGATCCCCGGATGATCTTGAGGAATGAAGCTTTTCCTACGGGATGAGCTGTTTGCGTCCTATAGACTAGCTTCCTTGTGTGTGACTGACTGAAATTGCTCCCTTCCCAAAAGGGAGCGGAATTAAGGAACCTAATGATGATGGACAGGTGGCCTGCTCTATAACTGCAAACTTTAACAGGAAGCCACCCTTCTGCAAAATTCCAAGCCTTGGGCTGCAAGCAAACACCTAATACAATGCAAATAAAGTGGGAGCTTCTGGTACAGCTGTACCAGCACAGCCTTTCTTCCTTCAATGCAGCATGGGTCAATTTTTTTCTTTAAATTCTTGTTCGTTTGTGGTCAATATGCCAGGTGTAGTATAACCAATGGCCACAGGTTCTTCATACTCATCGCCTTGAAAAGTTCCTGCAATTTCTTCTGACTCCATATGTTCAGTGGACTCAGAAGTCATTAGAACTTCTGCAGCTGTCTCCACAGTTGTTTGTTCTTCTGTTTCACAGTTGCTTCTTATTTCTTCAAGTTCAACTTCACTGAACACCTTTTTCCTGGTGATGTATCTCCTCTGGTCAGAAAGCCTCTGTTCAGTTACAGTTGAATCTGGATATTCAAGTTTCCATAGTTGGAACATCCATTTTTGGTATCCACGTTTTTGTGGTGCTGATCTATAATAGCAGTTAATGACCGGTTCTGTGGCATTGAAAATTTATTCCGCTTCTGTAGTTGTTTTACTTCTAGTTGCCCTACAGGCTCACGCCCTGGTTGCTCGTTCCTGTACCCCACTTGTCGACAGGTGTCCAGGAGAAGCACTTGCCACGGTCCTTATTATCTTGGGTGATGACCGAGCCAGTATAGACTTCTTTAGAGTATGTTTCACCATACTTAAATGGGTTGAGTGCACTTAGCGCTACTTCTCAGTTGAGACCACTCTGGCTTAGTTTAACCTGTTGGTAGTTTACACTACCACCAGCACAGCTCTCAACATCATAGAAACAGCTAAGCCCTCCACCAACGACAAGGCAGCACCCAAAGGGGGATTATTATTATTATTAATACTATTACTATTATTATTACTAAGGAGATGCAAAGTGGTTTATGTTAAAAAGCATTTCAGTACATCTACAAATACACATAAAGAGATTAGTGTAAATACACTCAGGGTTCCAGCCAGACATTCAGTCTACCACCCATGTTCTGTTTTGCTTTTCAAACAGACAATATGCCATCTATACTTCCAAACATGTTGCATCCATTGCTCAGTTCCTCATTTTTGTCTCCCTTTCTATTGGCATTCATGGTTCATAGTTCACAGTTACAGCGAGCGATGCGAGAAGCTGTGTGGATGCAAAAGGAAAGGAATGTGACCAGTCAGTCTCGGTTCCCTGGCTAAGTGACCTTATTGACCTCCAATGTGTCAATTGCATGAGAATTAAAAACTGTCCATTAATGCTGTCAAATGGAAATGTAGGGGGTGAGATATGTGACGGAACCCAACCCAACCCCATGCTGCCCAGTTGTGTGTGCCTTCTCAGTTTTCTTGCTTCCAACCCTCCTTGCAGCTCCCAATGTAATAAGCAGCTGTCATCCCATTTCCTCCTAACAAGCGCCGTATTTCATTTCTGGCTTAATGTGGGTGGAACGGCTCACATGAATCCACAACTCCAAACCTGTTTTTAGCGAGTGAGGTGAAGTCACGGGAGAACAGTGAGATAGATAGGCAAAGTCATAGAAGGACAGGCAAGATTTCATTTGAGTCTATACAGAGTACTTTTCTCGCAGGGAATGGCACTTACTGAATTTCCAAAAACTCCCCATTCATTTTAGGCATCCATCTATTCATCTCTGTTGTTGAATTAATTTCTTACCTTCCTTTCACTCAGTGGAAGAGAATAGAATAAAACCAATAGTGGTTGAAACAGCAACCACCTCATCACCTTGAGAGGGCAAAGAATGGGTGACCGTCCTTTAAGAGTAGAGAATGCCCCTCTTGTATCCTCAGCAGTCCCGTTTCATGTTCTGCCTTCCCATCACACTCACACTGGAAACTTAAGAGCTGGCAATACATTCATCTTTTACATTCATCTCAAGATCAGTATTATTTGTTTTTAATCAGTAGAAACAATAATATACAAAAGGTAAGAGATCCCTTGCCGTGCCCTAAAGCCCTTTATATTAAAGGAGACTGGCACCAGGTTAAAACTATTACTTTCTATGGGGTCCTGTAATTCTGCATCAAAGCCCATAGGAGACAAAAGACTTCTGATGGTTGGGCAATGAAACAGGATGGAAACTGTGATGGTTCCCATCTCACTTGTTTTTCAGTTGTAAAGATGGAGCAGTGGTGGCACAACGGGTTAAACTATTGAGCTGCTGAACTTCCTGACTGGAAGGTTGACAATTTGAATCCACAGGATGGAGTGAGCTCCCACTGTTAGACCCAGCTTCTGTCAACCTAGCAGTTCAAAAATATGCAAAAGGTAAACAGTGCTCCATTAAGTCATGCCAGCCACATGATCTAGGAGGTTTCTACAGACAATGCAGGCTCTTTGGCTTAGACATGGAGGTGAGCACCACCCCTGGAACTGGAGATGAAGAGGAAGCCTTTACCTTTATTTGTGTGTCATTGTTTCAAGGCATTGTATGTTTGCCTTGTGTCTGTATATGTTGAAATCCATCCTAAGTCCCCTCAGGGAGAGAGGGCAGAATACAAATATTGTTGTTGTTATTGTTATTATAAAAATGGGAGTAAATGTGATAAAAGGTAGGAGTGCTGAACAGGATGGCTGGCCCGTATTCAGAGTTCCCTCCTTTCATGACATTTCTGCCACTTTTCAACCCTGGAACATGTGATGAGCTCCATGCCTCTCCATGCTTGAAAGAGGCTGAAATGTCCTTTGAGGGGGGAATGTCTCAATGTGATGAGGTCAGTTGTGGAGTTCTAGCTCAGAGTCAACATTTCTCTTCAGTTGTGGTGCCCAGAATTGGACACAGTGTGATTCCAGGTATTGTCTGACCAAGGCAGAATAGAACAGAGGGATAGCATAACTTCCCTGGATCCAGACTTCCTGGAACCTAGATACGCTACATCCATGGCATTCCCTGTGTCTACCCAGCTTGTAACTCTATTCAAAAAAAGATATCAGATTAGTCTGGCATGACTCACTTTTGATGAATCCATGTTGATTATTAGCAATGACCGCATTTCTTTCAGTGTTTACAGACCACTTCCTTAATGATCTTTTCCAGAATCTTGCCTGGTATCAATGTGAGGCTGACTGGATGGTAATTGTTTGGGTCGTCCTTTTTTCCCTTCTTGAAGATAGATAGGGACCACATTCACCCTCCTCCAATCTACTGGGGCTTGTCCCATTCTCCAAGAACTCTCAAAGATGATTGCCAGTGGTTCCAAGATGACTTCTGCTAGTTCCTTCAATATTCTTGGATGTAGTTGATCCAGCCCTGGGGACTTGAATTCATTTAGATGGGAATATCACGACTCCCATCAGCTCTAGCCATTATGTCTAATGATGAGGAAGACAGGAGTTGTAGTCCAGAATAATAATAATAATAATAATAATAATAATAATAATAATCAACAGCAACAACAACAATAATAACAACAAAAACAATGTAAAAGTTTCCCCTTGACATTAAGTCTAGTTGTGCCTGTCTCTGGGGGGTGGTGGCATCTTCATTTCTAAGAGCCAGTGTTGTCTGTAGACACCTCCAAGTTTATGTGTCCATCATAACTACATGGAGCGCTGTTACCTTCCCACCAGAGCTACTCACATTTGCATGTTTTCAAACTGCTAGGTTGTCAGAAGCTGGTGCTAACAGCGAGAGCTCACTCTGCTCCCCGGATTCAAACTGCCAACCTTTTGGTCAGCAAGTTCAGCAGCTCAGCGATTTAACCCATTGTGCCACTGGGAGCTCCAATATTATTATTATTATTATTATTATTATTATTATTATTTCTTACCCACCTCTCCATCTGGAGAAGGGCCACATCAAATGACATGGAGGGCCGAATATGGCCCACAGGCTTTGAGGTTGACACATATGATCTAGGATCTATATGTTAAAGAAATGGAAGTACATTCACTGATGGGGGACACTTTTACTCCTCCTTGGATGTACATTGGATGTATTACCTGTCTGTCTGTGCCTTCTTATCCTAAGCAGCAACAGCAATAATAACTTATATTACGTCCAAAAAGAAACACGTGTACATACTAAATTGTATCTGTGTGCATATGTGTGTCACTAACTTGAGCCCAACTTCCTTGTGATTGTTGTTATGGGCTTTCAAGTCATTCCCAACTGATCCCTCTTTCAGAGGCTGAGAGTGTGTGACTTCCTAGTTGTTTTCCATGGCCAAATCCTGGTCTCCAGTTTTCTAGGAGAATTATTATTTCATAGGATTAACAGAATCATATGATTCTGGCAGAAAGCAAGCCAGGAATTAGTTGACAACATCTGAAAATAATATGCAAATCCTTGACCTCGTTTGCCCTCTGGATTGATTGATCTGACTTGATTGCCCCCGCCCAAAGCTGCCACTCAAGGCAGCCCATGACAGCTTTCATTAAAAAGTAAACACTCAAATACACAAAATTATAATGGCCTAAAATTAAACCACAATTGGATGTCAAGCAATTAAGAGCAAAACAAAGCAAAAAAGAGTGCAACACCCACCCATTGAAAGCTTTGCTTTGGCAATCGGGCTGCTTCTTTGGGGAATGTACAAGATGGCACAGCTTGGAAGTGTTCCTTTTTTGGACTTCCCTCAGACGTCCTCATCCAGCATAGACACCAATGATATTGGATAGGGGATTCTGAGATATGTGTTGTCAAAGGTTTTCATGGCTGGAATCACTGGGTTGCTGGGAGTTTTTCGGGCTATATGGCCATGTTCCAGTAGCATTCTCTCCTGATGTTTCACCTGCATCTGTGGCTAATAGCATCTTCAGAGGTCCTGTTGGCAGTGAGGCAAATGGAGTGTGTGTATGTGTATATGCGTATGTGTGTATACAAACATACATACATACACACATGCATATGCCTGTGGAACAATGTCCAGGGTGGGAGAAAGAAGCCCTGTCTGTTTGAAGCAAGTATGAACATTGCAGTGAGCAAGCTTGATTAGCATTGAGTAGCCTTGCAGCTACAAAGTCAATCAGTGAGGGTATCTGCATGGAGGTATCCTGGCCTTTGTTGCCTGGGAGGATCCTTTGTTTGGAAGGTGTTAACTAGCACTTGGTTGTTTGCTGTCTTGGAGCCGCTGGTGGCACAGTGGGTTAAACCTCTCAGCTGCTGAACTTGCTTACTGAAAAGTCGCAGGTTTGAATCCAGGCAGCAGTGTGAGCTCCCACTCTGAGCTCCTAGCTTCTGCCAACCTAGCAGTTTGAAAACATGCAAATGTGAGTAGATCAATTGGTACCGCTCCGGAGGGAAGATAACGGTGCTCCATGTAGTCATGCCGGCCACATGATCTTGGAGGTGTCTACGGATAATGCCTGCTCTTTGGCTTTGAAATGGAGATGAGCACCAACCCCCAGAGTCGGACACGAATGGACTTAATGTCAAGAGGAAACCTTTACCTTACCACTTTGGCCCCATCTACACTGTCATACAATGCCATTTGAACTGCATTATAATGGTCAGTGTAGACTCATATAATGCAAATTGAACTGCATTGATTATATGAGTCTACGCTGCCGTATAATCTAGTTTAATGCTGAATTCTGAAACCGGATTGTATGGCAGTGTAGATAGGGCCTTGAACTGTCATGGTGCACAGCTATAAAATCGTGGGAGATTTAGTTTTACAAGGTCAAAGAGTGCTGGTGTTGCACCAGAATTGATCTCCCATGATTCCATAGCACTGAGCGATGGCTGCAAAGGTGCTGTCAAACTGCATTAATGCTACAGTGTAGCTGCGCCCTATGTGTCAAGAATAAGTCCCATCTCCACGCCTGCAGGAATCAAGAATAAATCCTGTCTCCACGCCTGCAGGAATCTGTTTCTTGAGAGTTTATCACACAAGGCAGGCAATTCGTAATTGCTGCCAAACAACAGCAGTTTCGTTTTGGACCCATTGCATGACATCGTTCTGCTTGGTGGAAAACAGTCTGGAAAGCTTTCCTTTTGCAAACACAAAAAATCTGTTAATGAGCTCCTTTTGCAAAAGAACCACCTTCCAGTGGGAGAACATTGTGCTTTAAGATGCGGTAACTGCGATCTTCCTTATGTGATGAACTCCTTTACCATGTAACAGAATGTTTGGAAGTCAAATGTTTCTTTCTTGAGCCGTCGGCAGACATCTGTTGTTTCCTTGCTGCCCGAGATTCTCACTTCTTTCTGAAGAGAGTGGCCAACTCTTGGGATAATCCTCTAATTGAGGATTATGGCGGTTCAAATGGGCCGGCTTAATGTCTCTGGAGACCAACCCGGTTTTGGCATATCGGGAGAGTTAATCACGGCCAGGGACACAGTGACCCAACTTGATCAGGGCAAGAAGGCTTAAGCAACAACCCAGGACAAGCAAAGCAGATCTTTGATCTTGTAAACAGTGAAGAAGACCACTCTTCTTCCACAGGACAACGATGCCTCTGGATTTGGGAACGAAAACAGCTTTTGGGCTCCAATTTTACAAATTCTCCGTACCCACTAATACAGCTGGTTAGAGGATTCTGAAAAGTGCAATCCCAAAAAAAGAAATGTTCTAAAACACTTTGAGTCCTGCAGATTGGGAAGTTTCACATATGCATAGTTTAGGCAGGACAGAATGTGCCTTGCTGTTCTTTTTCATACTGGCATTAAGCTGAATCCAGTAGCGTCTTAGAATTGTATGATTAGTACTGCCCCCCTGGTAGCACAGTGGGTCAAACCACTGAACTGCTGAACTTGCTGACCAAAAGGTTGGAATCCGGAGAGCGGGGTGAGCTCGTGCAGTTAGCAGGGGTGGCTCAACCCATTACGCAAAGTAAGCATTTGAAGTATAGTTGATTTTGCCCAGGGGCACTCTTGGGGGAAAATAGACCTTGACATATGCGAGTTGTAGTTACTGGGATGTATAGTTCACCTAAAATCAAAGAGCATTCTGAACTCCACCAATGATGGAATTGAACCAAATATGGCACACAGAACTCCCAGGATGAACAGAAAATATATATCAATGATTGGTTGGGGGGGGGGGGGAGGATACTGTTTGCTTACCGTTGAAAATTACCTAGGGCCGCCTCTGGCTGTAAGGTCCAGCTTCTGCCAACCTAGCCATTCGAGAACATACAAATGTGAGTAGATCAATGGATACTGCTTCCCTGTGAAGCCACATGACCTAGGAAGTGTCTACAGGCTTAGAAATTGGCTTAGAAATTGAGATTAGCACCACCACTCACAGTTGGACACGACTAGACTTACTATCAGGGAAACCTTTACCTTTTTACTTAAATTGTATGACTATTTGGTTTTTAAATCAGATGACAATATTATTCCTCTTTTTTGTTACAGAGGATAAATGGAGTTTGTAACAATTTAAATACTCTCTCTCTATATAAGGGTAATAGAGAGGAAGAATTAGATGTAACATCATAGTCATCGGCGATCACTCGTATCCGAGTATGGTTGTCTTCCAAGTGTTGTAGAAATGTAACAACTACAATTTTGTGCAATTTCTTTCCCTCTGTAAAGAGTTAACCTACTAACAATAACTCCATTACCACGACCCCCGCTTCCTTTTTACCTGACTGTTCCATTTTCCCCTCTTCTGTGAAAAAATCTGGAAATAGTCAATTAAAATAATAATAATAAACGGATTGACACAGTCCCCAGCAGAAGGGGACTGTGGATGGGCCAAACAGACCGTCCCTTTTGGCTCAGCATGGCAAAGGTTAAAAGGCACCAGTGTTGCTTTTGAGCTATGCAGGAAAAGGAGATGTTTGCACCCTCGGTCTATTTCAGGACGCTAAAGTGATACTTGCCATCATGGTTTGTTGAGGAAACAGCTGCGGATTCGATGTGAGGCTGGCTGAAGAATGCACTCCCCTTTGGGATCAGAATCCCCCTGTAGATCAAATGGATATTTATTTTCATAAGATCTGGAACCCACCCAAAGCTCCATCCTCATGTTACCGGTGGTTTTGGCAGGAAACTCAGAAAGTGTTGCCACTTATAGAAGCTTCCAAGAATGGCATTTTTTTTCCCGAAAGCAAGGTGCAGACCCTCCTCATGCCTAGTCTTGCTCTAGCCTTGCTCCTACTTTTTCTGAAGGAGGTCTAACCCACATTAGTTCTCCAAGAATGGGTCCTTGGTGCTACAATGTGTCCACACAGGTCATCACTTATTACAACAACACAAAGATTTATGATGATGATGATGATGATGATGATGATGATGACACTTTATTTATATTCCACCTTTCTCACCCTGAAGGGGACTCAGGGCAGATCACAGTACACATACATGGCAAACATTCAATGCCTTTTTTGGAAGGGACAAAGACAGACAAAACAGAATGGAGGTATATTGTGTTGTGTTGACATCCAGTTGAACATCCAGCTTGTCGGATGCTTTGGAAGTTGCGTTGTCGCTCCATCCTCTATGACAAAGAGCCATCAGGACTTCCTTCTTCCTTTTGGTCACTGGCATTCTTTATCTTTTTCTTTATGGTGTCGTAAAATACTTCCCCTGCATTAGCAGTATCTAATTTCTCTAATAACAGCTGTTTAGCTGTTTTCAAACTGCTTAGGTAAACAGTGAGCAGGGCTGACAGTCGGGTGCTCACGCTGACCCGGGGCTTTGAACTTGCAACCTTTTGGTTGGTGGATCTTATCATTGCTGGTGATTTACCAGCTGTGCTAAAGCCCCAGTGGTAATAATCATTTTGAGACCACGTCTTGAAGATAACAACAACTATGGAGGTGGTGGTTTCATTCTCACACAAATTTGGCAAGGGGGCTTGGGATGCCAGCTCAGAAAAAAGGCTGTACAATGAATTGAAAAATGGTTAGAACTTCATCACACGAGGCTGGTCAGTTGCAGTTACGCGAGGATAATATTGTCTAAGGACTTCATCCCACACAGTGTTTCTACGCATTTAAGAAATGGCATCACCACGGGGTTTAGTCATTTTGCTGTTTCCAAAGTGTTGGTTTCCCCAACAATTCCTAAGCTGGTTGGCAATTGACTTAGTTCTAAATTCCCCACAAAGAGATGGGCAAAACGGCCAATTTCCTCATGTGATATTAATTCTTGTTGCTCGCTTTGAAATAAAATGATGAGCCTATGTGTGCGAGAAGCTGAAATGCCCATTTCCCCAATGATCCCAATGCAGAGGCTTGGGAAAAGATCTGGGCTAATTTAAAACCACTTCCTGTGATCCCTTTTAAAAAAGATAATTAAAATCCTGGAAGGACAATGGGAGGAAACACATCTCTACTGTATGATGGACTGGGCTGTGGCGCAGCTGGTTGGGAGTCAGCTGCATTAAAATCACTAAGGTCATGAGTTCAAAGCTGCCTGTCAACCTTTGTAGCCCGAAAGACAGTTGCATCTGTCAAGTAGGAAATTTAGGTATCACTTTATGCAAGGAGGCTAATTTAACTAATTTGTCATGCCATAAAAATCTCCAGCAGCATGCAAAATAATGAGGAAGTACTCCATCAGTGTCACTAGTGGACTGTGAAGCGACAGCTCCCCTGGTGGTTGGAATTCAAGCATACCCTCATGAAGCTGGAAAGTTAAATAGCCTCTGTGTGTCTGTCTATATAAATTGTGTGTCTATTATTATTATCATTATCATTATTATTATTATTAACTTTATTTGTACCCTGCTAGCATCTCCCGAAGGACTTGATGCGGCTTACAAAGGCCAAGGCCACAATAACACAACAATATAACAATTACATATAAACCAAAGCAAATCAAAAACATTAAAGCAATAACAGTAAACAATAAAACAACACACCGTGATACAATAAAAACTAGGCCGGGCAAATGTAATGGGTACAGATTAAAAAGTGCTGAGTGTGCTGAGTGATCTATAAGGATTTTTGGATAGGTGCAATGTGCGGACAATCTTAATCTCTAATAAAGTGCTTTTGGGACATGTTGCTGGGGTTTTCCTATTCTGGAAAGGCACACCGGAATAGCCAGGTCTTCAAGCTCTTCCTAAAGACTGCCAATGTAGGGGCTTGTCTGATGTCCTTGGGGAGGGAGTTCCAGAGTTGGGGGGCTACCACAGAGAAGGCCCTGTCCCTCGTCCCCACCAGCTGCACTTGCAACGCAGGTGGGATCGTGAGCAGGGCCTCTCCAGATGAACAAAGAGAGCATGCGGGTTCATAGACGGAGATGCGGTCATGCAGGTAGGGCTTTGTAGGTGAGCACCTGCATTGAATGCTTTTCATGTATATGTGCATTGTGATCCGCCTTGATTCCCTTGTGGAGTGAGAAGGGCAGAAATAAATGCTATAAATAAATTATAAATAAATAATAAAATGTGATGGGAGTAGGAATATCATATGCTTCATTCCCAAATGGGTGTTTTATGAAGCTTAGGGGAAAACCAACCATCCCAAACGCATTACTTATCCCGTGGGATGAAGTCCTATGCCTGATATTTATCACACATTGTCGCACCTCTTCTGATGCTTTATTGCATTGGAATCCTTAGCAAAACATCTCTTTTCATTCATGGGGGAAACCTGTCCATGGCTCCAGATATTGCTGTTCTTCCTATATTGCCTCTAGTTATTAAACTGGGAAGGATGGGTTCAAAACACTGAAGGGATGTAAAGAATATACGCTTCCTTACTCAGTTGACTTAAAATGAGCCACATTTGCTGCCTGGATGAGAGCATTGCAGTTAATAGCCATGATGCCTCTCCTTGCAATATGGCAGCGGGTTCGCTAGAGGGCACTTCAGCCTCAGATTCGGAAAGAACTGTAATCTTTTGTAACCTTTCTTGGAAATTATTTTGCCTTGGATGATCCCTTTTCTGTTCACTCTTGAGGACAAGCCAGCTGTGATTGCTGCATTCCTGCATTTAGAGCAGGGAGGTGGTGAGGCCAGCTCCAAGGTGATTCTTTATTTTCTTTTAAAAAGCCAATAAGGGCCATCATGAGAATATCTGACTCTAGCTACATCTGCACTGTAGAATTAAAGCACTTTGACACCACTTTCACTGACTGTCATGGCTCAATGCTACTCCTGGACTTTGGTGAGGCACCAACACTCTTTGGCAGAGAAGTCTAAAGGCCTTGTTGAATGGCAGCTCCCATGATCCCATTGCATTGAGCCACAGCAGTTAAAGTGGTGTCAAACTGCATTAGATCTACAGTGTAGATGCGCTCCAGAACCCTGGAGGCCCTGGTTCTAGTCCCCGATGGGCCAAATGAGTCTTACATGACTGTAATGGTCTCCCAATGCTTTGCTAGTGAGTAAGTATATCTATTTTGCGCAGCATCCAATATGTTCCCTGCTTTTCCGCACAGCCTGCCAAACACCACCACACTTCTTGATGTTTCAGAAGCAGAAGACAGGGAGCTCCTCTGAAGAAGGTTTGGGAGGTTCTTCTAAGAAGGAATGAGTTCTCCACTAATTAATGCCCATCATTTGTTGGTAGAAGAGACTACTTAGGTAGCAAATTATAGATCACAGCAGTTCACCATGTCTGACAATGGCGTAGAATGCTTTCTCCGGCAACATGGGCCATACTTAAGTTCCCCCTAACTAAGCACTGAAGTCACTGAAACTTTCCCAGCACAGAATATTACTACTAAATCAGAAGGAAGATCCCATTTCTGGGTAACAAGTCTCACAATCCTCAACTAATATGGCCAGCCACCATGTGGCCAAGGGTTGCTGTGAATCCAAAAAAGAGCTTTCCCCAAATTCTAATCTTGTTAGTGAGCAGAACCAGAGCTAATGGAGAAGGGAGAGAGAACAACACCCACTCACCCCGGCCCACCTCTTTCATTGTTTCTTTTAATTGCTGTTCCACGTATCTCTTCTTTTCCCCATCTTTCCTCCTTTTCTTCTTTCCTTCCCTCTTTCCTTCTTTCTTTCCTTCCTTCTTTTCCTTCCCTTTTCCTTTCTTTCCTTCCCTCTTTCTTTCCTTCCGCCCTTCTTTCCTTCCTTCCCCCTTCTTTCCTTCTTTCTCTTCTTCATTCCTTTTCCTTCCCTCTTTTCTTCCTTCCCTCCTCCCCTCCTCCTCCTTCCTTCCTTTCTTCATTCCTCTCTCTCCCCTTCCCCCTTTCTTCCTTCCCTCCTCCTTCTTCCTTCCTTTCTTCATTCCTCTCCCTCCCTCCCCTCTTTCCTTCTTCCTTCTTTCCTTTATTCCTTCCCTCTTTCCTTCCTTCCATCTTTTCCTTCCCCTTTTCCTTCTTTCTTTCTTTCCTTCCCTCTTTCTTTCTTTCTTTCTTTCCTTCCTCCCTTCTTTTTCTCCCCTGCCTTCTTTCCTTCCTTCTCTTCTTCATTCCTTTTCCTTCCCTCTTTCCTTCCTTCTTTCCTCCCTCTTTCCTTTTTTCTCCCTCCCTCCCTCCCTCCCTCCCTCCCTCCCTCCCTCCCTCCCTCCCTCCCTCCCTCATTACTTCTTTCCTTCCTTTCTTGCTTCTTTGCTTGCTTCCTTCCTTCCTTAATACCTTCTTTCCTTCCCTCTTTCCTTGTCATTCTTCCTTCCTTCGTTCCTTTTTTCCCAATTCATCTAAAAATTCCACTCCAACTTTGGCTCATATGTCTAAAATCATCAGCCACTTTGTCACATGATTTTGTTTTACCAGGCATCAGGACCTAGATGGGAATTGTTGGGAATATCAATTGCTGCAATCCATCTTTTTGGTGTGGGGAAAAGGGTTGTGGGTCCATGAAGACTAAGCATGCTCAGCTTGGAGCAGAATATTTTGAGAGCAACTGATAAATGAAGAAAGGTGGTAATTGAGTAGAGTATTGTAGACGAGGGGCATGACCGCCCAGGGCTCTGGTCATCCGTTTCTGATGCAGCATCATATTGTCATCAGGTTTCCTTAGGATTTCTGATAACAGAGAGGTTCCCCCCTTTGGAATGTGTCCCCCCTTTATTCAAAAACCCTTACATTCAGCCTTTGAGCTGATAGGACTTATTTATTTACTTGTTGCATTTATCTGCTACGTTTCTCTCCGAGTGACATCCAAAGATCTAGATTTTTTTTTGTCGTGTCAGGAGTGACTCCTGGTGTGAGAGAATTGGCCGTCTGCAAGGACGTTGCCCAGGGGACGCCTGGATGATTTTGATGTTTTTATCATCCTTGTGGGAGGCTTCTCTCATGTCCCCGCATGAGGAGCTGGAGCTGATAGAGGGAGCTCATCCGCCTCTCTCCAGATTCGAATCTGCGACCTGTCGGTCTTCAGTCCTGCCAGCACAGGGGTTTAACCCACTGCGCCACCAGGGGCTCCATAAAGATCTAGATACCAATGCTATTCTTCAACCCAAATTATAGTATTTCTAACTTGCTAAATAGCAGCTGCCTTGGATTTTGTTTACTTTCATCCCATTTCCCCCAAATACATCAGGGTCAGATATGTTCTTTATATCAACTTAGTAGATTCCACAAGTTCTTTTGATTTGCTTCTTCATTAAAAAAATATATGCACCTCCGCAAACACCCCTCCTCACACACTATAAATATTATTCATTTCACCAAGCTGTGAGATCCTTTATCAGTTCTGAGTAACAGATATTTCTGAATGTGGTTATTAGGTCTAAAAATAAACCCCAAGCCAGAAAGCAAGTGGTGAGAAACATTGCTGCACGTGGAAGGCATGTGCCTGGCTGCGAGGTTGACAGAGGGAGGGAGGCAGGGAGAAAGGAAGGAAGGAAGAAAGCAGAAATCTTTTCATCCTAGAGATAGATAGAGAAGACTATTTTCAGGTATGTCAAAGCTGTGATTCACTTGTCACCCCTTTCTAGTTGCATTAGGAAGAACTTCCTGATCACAAGTAGAGATGACCAACAGTGGAACTCTCTGCCTCGGAGTCTGGTGGAAGCTGCTTCTTTGGAGGCTTTAAAACAGAGCCTGCATGGCCACCTGTTGAGGGCGCTTTGTGTTTTTCTTTTTATGAAGGCAGAAAGGGGTTGGACTGGATGGCCCCTGGGATTTATGCTATCATCATCGGTGGCAGCAGCAGCACAAAGACTGGGTGGCCTCGGACTCCCAAGGCATAGATTCACAGCTTGGGAGTTTTCCTGGACTCATCGCTGAGCCTAGAACCCCAGGTTTTTGTGGTGGCCAAGGGAGCATTTGCACAATTCACTCTTATATGCCAGTTGCGCCCATACCTTGAGAAGCCAAACTTGGCCACGGTGGTCCATGCTCCTGTTACATCCCGAATAGACTACTGCAACACCCTCTACATGGGGATATTTTTGAAGACTGTTCGGAAACTTCAAGTAGTGCAATGGGCGGCAGTCGAATTTCTCACTGGAGCGGCATACAGGGAGCATACAACCCCCGTTCCACTGGCTGCCAGTCTGCTACCAAGCACAATTCAAAGTACTGGCTTTAGCTTATAAAGCTCTAAATGGTTCTGGCCCAGTTTACCTGTCTGAAGGCATCTTTCCCTATGAACCATCAAGGAGATTACGATCTTCTGGGGAGTCCCTGCTCTCGATCCTCCCTCCTTCATAGGCATGATTGGTGGGGACGAGAGGCAGGGCCTTCTCAGTGGTGGCCCCTCAGCTTTGGAAATCCCCCCACCCCAGCTAAATTAGATCAGCACCCTCCCTCTTGGCCTTCGGAAAGAAAGCAAAGACATGGCTGTGGGACCAAGCCTTTGGTTAGTGAGCAGTGCAAGAAATGAATAGGGAATATGTTTAATTAACAACTGGAATTGTTTTGGATTATGATTTTGAATTATGTGATTTTATTGTTTATAGTAATATATTTTTAATTCTGTGTCTTAATGCCTTAATGCCTATGTTTCATGGTTTAATATGGTTTAATAGTTTTAATTCATATATAATTATATATTATTCATATATAATTCCTGGTTATCCTATATAAACCAGTGTCTGAACCCAAGGGGCAGCTGGGCTTTCCACAGAAGTTGAGGAAGCAGGAACCCATTTTGTTTCCTTCTGCTTCAGGGTAAGCTTTGTTTAAATTTAACAGCTTTCAGCGCTGCTTTCTTTGAGAGGCGGGGCTTCCTGAGTTTAAAAATTAACTGCTCTGTTTGAGGGGAGGGGCTTCCTGAGTTTAAAAATTAACTGCTCTGTCTCAGAGGCGGGGCTTCCTGGTTATCCTATATAAACCAGTGTCTGAACCCAAGGGGCAGCTGGGCTTTCCACAGAAGTTGAGGAAGCAGGAACCCATTTTGTTTCCTTCTGCTTCAGGGTAAGCTTTGTTTAACTCATACACTCAGTAACCTATACTTTCACCCCTGCATACAGACAACAACATCAAACACACACGAAGAGGAGGTCATTAGCAACCTCCAGATGGAACAAACACGAAAACTTCCCATCTCATGCACAAGCTGTGGCATGTTCAGCTTTTTCACACTACAATTACTCAATTACATCTGCCCCAAGTGTATACAGATCACTCGCATGGAACACAGGATACGACAACTCGAGGACCGTATTAAGACCCTTAAGGACATTCAGGAACTTGAGCTGTTCTTAGACACCACACACCACACTGGCCTAGACACGCGGCCCATATCACACCAACATTACGGGGAGGCTCAACAGAACAGCACCTCAGATGTGGACAACCCTCAGGCTTGGAGAAATGTCACCCTTAGAAGGACACATAGGACCCAGAAACCTCCTCAGAATACTTCCGCTCAGCTGCAGTTACACAATAGATTCCAAATTCTCACACAACTAGCACCTGACCAAGAAACACAACATATTGGGGAAGACCAGAATGGCTTAGATACTGATCAGTGGCTCATCCTTGATCAGTGTGCAGGGGATAGCCCTGACTGGGACAACACTTCACAACATTCACACTTGCACAATCGTGCAGGGGTACCATCCCCAACCATAGACCAGGAGCAACAGGAACACATACAGGAGAACCATAGGCTCTTGGACGAATCTCAATGGATTGTCCTTGACGAATGCACCGGGGATGTCGAGGAGGAGGACAATACTTTTCACCTACACAATTCACACCAACAGGATCACTTTTCTGGAGACCTACACACTACATTGCACAAAAGGGGCCCTGTCATTCCTGAAAGTAAACAGGTCTTGGTAGTAGGCGACTCCCTCCTTAGAGGAACGGAAGCTGTCATTTCCAGACCAGATGGGATGGCTCGAGAAATATGCTGCCTACCGGGGGCAAAAATACACCATATCACTCAGAGGCTCACCAGGCTCCTCAAGCCCTATCACCGTCCTCCCCTCATGTTGATTCATGTAGGAACCAATGATACTGCAAGGCATACGTTTCAAAAGATCACAAATGATTTTCGAGCTCTAGGAGCAATGCTAAAAGAATGTAATGTACAGGTGGTCTTTTCATCCCTCCTCCCTGTTGTAAGACACGGACCCACAAGAGCCAGAAAAATAGTACAGGTCAATGACTGGCTTAGAAAATGGTGTCAGGAGGAACGCTTTGGCTTCCTCGACCATGGCCTGCTATTCCAGGAGGATGGCCTACTGGCAAGGGATGGGGTGCATCTCACACAAGTAGGAAAACACCTTTTTGCTCACAGACTCGCAAACCTCATCAGACGCACTTTAAACTAGGTCCACTGGGGGAGGGGGACAACAGCCTTGCGAACACTACTTTACCCATAATGTCTGGGAATCGCCAGAAGGCTAAACGGAGGGCTGCACAAACACAACAAGGACCAAGTACCAAAAACACAATAATCCCAATTAAACAGCTCAAGGGAAGATCCCAGGGGCTCACATGTCTTTACACTAATGCACAGAGCATGGGAAATAAACAAGACGAACTCCAACTTCTAGCACTACACCACAAATATGATATCATAGCCATCACTGAAACCTGGTGGGATGACTCCTATCGCTGGAATGTAGATATCGAGGGGTATAACCTCTTTCACAGAAACTGAACAAAGGGGAGAGGAGGCGGAGTAGCCTTATATTTCAAAAACTCTTATGCTGCAGAAGAAATTCAAGACAGCAATCTGGGAAACCAGCTTGAAATCATCTGGATAAGAATCAAGGGAACTGGGACTCAAAAAGATGTCGTTGTAGGCGTCTACTACAGACCCCCAAGCCAGGAGGAAGATCTTGATGAAGTCTTCTGCCAACAGTTGACCAAACAGGCACAGAAAAGAGATGTAGTAGTCATGGGCGATTTCAACCATCCCGATATTTGCTGGAAAACAAACTCGGCCAAGAGTACAAGGTCCAACAAATTCCTCGCTTGCCTTGCAGACAATTTCATGGTCCAGAAGGTAGAAGAGGCAACAAGGGGATTGGCTACTCTTGATCTCATCCTAACAAATGCGGAGGACCTGATCGATGTGGTAGGATCCTTAGGGGCAAGTGACCATGTGCTCCTGCAATTTGAGGTACAAAGGAAGGCCGAAACTAAGACAAGTCAAACCCACATTTTGGACTTTAGGAGAGCTGATTTCCAAAAAATGAAGGAAACGCTGAGCAGCATTCCGTGGACACAGATACTAAAAGACAAGGGAGCTACGGATGGATGGGAATTTCTCAAGAGTGAAATACTCAAGGCGCAATTGCAAACCGTGCCAACAAAGAGAAAAAATAGGACAAGTGCAAAGAAGCCAGAATGGATGTCCAAAGAACTTCTAACTGTGCTAAGACACAAAAGAGACATGCACAAGAAGTGGAAAAAGGGAGAAATCACCAAAGAAGAATTCAAACAAATAGCCAACACCTGTAGGGAAAAGGTCCGCAAAGCTAAAGCAAAAAACGAGCTCAGACTTGCCAGGGACATTAAAAACAATAAAAAGGGTTTCTATTCTTATGTCAGTAGAAAAAGGAAAAACAAGGAGGCGATAGGACCTCTTCGAGGAGAAGATGGGGCAATGCTGACAGGGGACAGGGAAAAGGCAGAACTACTTAATGCCTTCTTTGCCTCGGTTTTCTCACAAAAAGAGAGTCTTCAACCTCAGCAAGATGGAGTGGATGAGGGATTGGAGGACATCCAACCCCAAATTGGGAAAGAAGTTGTCCAGGAATACCTGGCCGCTCTTAATGAGTTCAAGTCCCCAGGGCCAGATCAACTACACCCAAGAGTACTGAAGGAACTAGCGGAAGTCATTTCGGAACCATTGGCAACCATCTTTGAGAGTTCTTGGAGAACGGGAGAAGTTCCAGCAGATTGGAGGAGGGCCAATGTGGTCCCAATCTTCAAGAAGGGAAAAAAGGATGACCCAAACAACTACCGTCCGGTCAGCCTCACGTCGATACCGGGCAAGATTCTGGAAAAGATTGTTAAGGAAGCGGTCTGCAAACACTTAGAAACAAATGCAGTCATCGCTAATAGTCAACATGGATTTATCAAAAACAAGTCATGCCAGACTAATCTGATCTCTTTCTTCGATAGAGCTACAAGCTGGGTAGATGCGGGGAATGCCGTGGATGTAGCGTACCTGGATTTCAGTAAGGCCTTCGACAAGGTCCCCCATGACCTTCTGGCAAGGAAACTAGTCCAATGTGGGCTAGGCAAAACTACGGTGAGGTGGATCTGTAATTGGTTAAGTGGACGAACACAGGGAGTGCTCACTAATGCTTCCTCTTCATCTTGGAAAGAAGTGACGAGCGGAGTGCCGCAGGGTTCCGTCCTGGGCCCGGTCCTGTTCAACATCTTTATTAATGACTTAGATGAAGGGCTAGAAGGCATGATCATCAAGTTTGCAGACGACACCAAATTGGGAGGGATAGCCAATAGTCCAGAGGACAGGAGCAGAATTCAAAACGATCTTGACAGATTAGAGAGATGGGCCAAAACTAACAAAATGAAGTTCAACAGTGACAAATGCAAGATACTCCACTTTGGCAGAAAAAATGAAATGCAAAGATACAGAATGGGGGACGCCTGGCTCGAGAGCAGTACGTGTGAAAAAGATCTTGGAGTCCTCGTGGACAACAAGTTAAACATGAGCCAACAATGTGATGTGGCAGCAAAAAAAGCCAATGGGATTTTGGCCTGCATCAATAGGAGCATAGTGTCTAGATCTAGGGAAGTAATGCTACCTCTCTATTCTGCTTTGGTTAGACCACATCTGGAATACTGTGTCCAATTCTGGGCACCACAATTCAAGAGAGATATTGACAAGCTGGAATGTGTCCAGAGGAGGGCGACTAAAATGATCAAGGGTCTGGAGAACAAGCCCTATGAGGAGCGGCTTAGGGAACTGGGCATGTTTAGCCTGAAGAAGAGAAGGCTGAGAGGAGATATGATAGCCATGTATAAATATGTGAGAGGAAGCCACAGGGAGGAGGGAGCAAGCTTGTTTTCTGCTTCCTTGGAGACTAGGACACGGAACAATGGCTTCAAACTACAAGAGAGGAGATTCCATCTGAACATTAGGAAGAACTTCCTGACTGTGAGAGCCGTTCAGCAGTGGAACTCTCTGCCCCGGAGTGTGGTGGAGGCTCCTTCTTTGGAAGCTTTTAAGCAGAGGCTGGATGGCCATTTGTCAGGGGTGATTTGAATGCAATATTCCTGCTTCTTGGCAGGGGGTTGGACTGGATGGCCCATGAGGTCTCTTCCAACTCTTTGATTCTATGATTCTATGATTTTATGCTCTGGTTTTTCACATGTCTTTTGACATTGAATTTTGCCACAATTATGATGGAAACCGCTTTGAGTACCCCTGGGGTGAGAAAAGTGGTATATAAATGCAGTAAACAAACAAACAAACAAACAAATCTGTCAGGGGTGCTTTGATTGTGCTTTTCCGGAATGGCAGAACAAGGTTGGACTGGATGGCCCATGCGGTCTCTTCCAATTCTATTTATTATTATTATTGACACAAAAACACAGTACATCACAGCAAATGAGATCTATATGCTGGATTTCATATCCCAAGCATTTAGGACTGTGTGATGCATTTTCGAATTATGCACACAGATCCAAGTAAGGTGGCCTTTTGCAGTTGACAGATCGCGATTTTGTCAATGTTTACTGTTTCCAAATGCTGGCTGAGGTCTTTTGGCATGGCACCCAGTGTGTCAATGACCATTAGGACCACCTGTAAAGGGTTTATGCCAGAGCCTTTGCAGTTCGATTTTGAGATCTTGATAACAGCTGAGTTTTCCTGTTGTTTTTCATCAATTTAGCTGTCACCTGGTATGGCGATATCCTTGTCGTGGTGGGGGGCTTAACTGCTCCAAGGATGCTGACAGCTGTGCTGGCGGTAATGTAACTACCAGCAGGTTCAACCAAGTCAGAGAGGTCTCAGCTGAGGAGTGGAACTAAGAGCACCTAATCCAATTAGCATTATGGAGAAACAAACCAAAATGAAGTCTATACTGGCTCGGTCGACGCCCAGGATAAAAAGGACTGCAGTGGATGCTGCTGATTCTGGACATCCATCGACAAGTAGGCTACAGAATCAAAATACAAATGAACAATCACAGAAGCAACAGAAATATGCAATGCCAGAAAACCGCACATCATCATCATCATCATTATTTCTTTTTAGGCAGAGGCTGGATGGCCATCTTTAGGGGTGCTTTGATTGTGCTTTTCCTGTATGACAGAACATTGCTTGACTGGATGACCTATGGGGTCTCTTCAATTATTATTATTATTATTATTATTATTATTATTATTATTATTCATAAGCAGAGGCTAGATGGCCATCTGTTGGGGGTGGGGGCTTGATTGTGCTTTTCCTGTAGGGTAGAACAGGGTTGGACTGGATGGCCCCTGGGGTCTCTTCCAGCTGTATGATTCTATGATCCCAAATACTTGACATCTATGACCAATTCTCCTAATATAATACTGTAAGCTGCCTTGAGTTGCCTTAGGGCTGAGAATGGCGAGCTACAAATACCATAATAAATAAATAAATAAATAAATAAATAAATAAATAAATAAATGTCTTTTCAGAAGGTGGGGGGAAAACCCTACTGTGAATAAAGAGAGTGAACTCAGGCAATTGATTCCACCCCACAATATTTTCTGAATTGGATTCCTGTCTACTGTCTAGTAGACTTGTTGGCCAGGTGAAGCAAGAGTAGGGATAATAGCCTTGAGGAGCTTATTTGAGAAACAGTATAGAGGAGAAACTCTATGCTGTGTTGCTGTTGTAGCCTGAGTCATCGCCACCTCCCATGGCTGATGAGCCATGGATGCCTAAGTGGAGGAGGAAGCTGTTCCCAACATTCAGCTTGGACAAACGCTCTCTGCAAAATCCATGGATAGGAGGAACTCCAGGAAGACCTTTTCCTGCCAACATCTTTCTCCAGCTTTGGCGAGACCTTCACCTTTGGAACCATCATTGTCAATGAGACAGTCAGCCTATACCAGTTTCTCATAGAGATTTGTTGCTCTGCATTGGGAAGAGAAAGAAATTAAAAATGGAGAGAGAAAGAGAGAGAGTGATCCTTTTAAGAAGGAGTGTCCAGCCTTTGCTCAGGGATTCTGGAAGCTGAAGTCCATAACACCTGGGTGATCCAAGGTTGGAAACTACTGCTTTTAAGTTTGGAGTGAAATCAAACTGCAAGGAGATCTCCAAGGTGCTGAACACTGTCCTTCAATGGGTCCAGGACCTTGGATAATGCTCTGAAAGTTCAATCTGATTCTGGCAGTAGAGTTGATGCACCATTAGCATGCAAGTCATCAACCATCATGGTCTTCGAGATCCAGCTCTGAAAGCCCAGTTTGGACACAAGCACATTGCAGTGTTTGCTCAGTAGGGTCAAGGACCTTTGAATACTAGAGTTTGCTAATGGAAGTGAAGCAAACTGCCCAGTCTAAGCTGCAGTCCAATAGAGTTCTTAAAGCAAGGAGGCTCATGAGGCTCTCATGTAGTGCGCATGTAGTTGCTGCGGTTGGATGCTTTCCCTTGAACCCCTTTGGAGAAACATTGATGTGGCATTAGGGGTTGTGCAGCAGTGACTAGAACATGGAAGGATGGGCATTTTGTTTTGTACATATATAGTGTGCATTGGGGATGGCATTTGATTTCATTGTACGATGTACAATGGCAATGAAGTTATTCTATTCAGATGTTATTGGACTATAACTCCTATTAGCCTCAACCAGAGGTGAGGAATCCTGGAAGGTGCAGCTCACAGTTCCTTCCCACCCTTTCCTTGAAGAATACTGGATGATTGCCAAAGGACCATTGGCGTCAGCTTCATGGATATGAATTTCCATAGCTGATATTATACCACCATGGTGCTATCCATGGTCCTGAAATCCTATTCAGCTGCTCAGTTTGAGTTCATGCTTCCAAAACTTTGACCTTCCAGATGTTTTGGACTTCAGCTCTCAGGATTCCCGATTGCTGGCTAGCTGACTGGGGCTTCTGAGAGTTGAAGTCCAAAACATATGGAAGAAAAAACAAAGTTTTGGAAACACTGATCTAAAGAGAACAATGCCTCTCCCATGTCATGTGGAGTTTGGCCTCAATATTCAAGGTCTAAGTCTGGCAAGACCTTCTCTCAGGTGTTTCCCTGTCCCAGCAAAACCTGCAAAGGTTCTCCTGGGATGCCAGTATTTTAATCTCCACTTTGAATTTGTTTTACTGGTTTTCAATTGGGAATTTTTAAAAATAATGTCTATATTCAATCCTGTTTTAAAGTTTGTATATTTGAAATGGTTATGATAATGCTTTTATGTTAAGCTGCTTAACATAAACATGCTAAACTACAATTCCCAGAAGTCCAGGCCAGTGGAACTCTCTGCCCTCGAGTGTGGTAGAAATTTCTTCTTTGAAGGCTTTTAAACAGAAGCTGGATGGCCATCTGTTGGGGATGCTTTGAATGCGATTTTCTTCTTCTTGGCAGGGAGTTGGACTGGATGGCCCACAAGGTCTTTTTCAACTCTGTGATTCTATGATTCTATAGGTCTGCTCACTCCCCGTGTTAAAGCCTCAATGTGAGTGTGATCTCTGCCTCTCTCTCTGGACCGGCTTCCTCCTTGCCCGTCTATCCAGCCAGCCAGACATCCCTCACTTCCTTGTTTCACCCTTTGGAGAAAAATCAGATTTCTTCCTCCACTCCAGCCTTGCCATCCTCCTTGGGAACCTTTGGAGGGACCAAACCAAGCCTTTTTGGGGGAGAAGCGGTGCCCATGACAGAGACTTGGAGCCACTTAAGAGTCTTATATAACTCATCTGAAAAGTCATAGCTGTGTGTTTTGAATCTTAAGTTTTTTGCATGGCCAACCCTTTTGTTTCTTAATATTATTTCATACATATGGATCCAACAAATTAGATCTGGAAAACGAATTAAAAACAAAATTTCGCACAGCCATGCTATGTACATCAAATTGTCATTAGAATTACTGCCAGAAGATGTTTGGTCAATCCTGGGGAAGGTATCATGAGAACATTTACTATTTCCTAAAGCGTTTTCTAAGCAGCACCAGCACCTGAGTCACCTAAGGGCTGAGAAGGGTGGTATACAAATATAGTAAATAAATAAAATGCATAAATAATATTGTGCCACTCTCACCCACTCCCTTGTATTTGCAAAATAATAATAATAATAATAATAATAATTATTATTATTATTATTATTATTATTTTATTACCATGCTTTATCTCCCCTGAAGGGGACTTGCCTTCCCAAACTACATTTCCCAGAATTCTGCTTACCACCTTGTGCTGCCTCCACCACCGCCTCCTCCTCTTATGTGTTTGTTCTCTAATGGGATTTCGAGATAAAAAATGGATTGTTGGGAGTTGAATCAGCTCTGTGAGGTAGGCAAAGTTGAGAGGCAGTAACTCCAAAGTTTACTTAGTAGGTTTCCTATTATTGTTGTTTTTGTTGTTATTTCAAAGGCTGGCACATCTCTTGGGGGTGCTTTGACTATGCTTTTCCTGCCTGGCAGAATAAAGCGGGTTGGACTCCCTCTCCCTTGTGCAATTACTTAACGATAAGTAACAAAGAATTTTTATACCATTATAGTAATGATACAGACCCCTAACAATATTATGGAAACACTTTAGAAACTATTCTCTGCACCCTTCCTAATTTAGTAATGAGTAAACATTTTTTCATTGATAACACAGGCCTAGTACTGTCTTGAATGGGTTACATGTGGAACTGACCTAGAAGATCCTTCAGGAGCTACACATAGTCCAGGTCATAGGAAGTTCTAGATTTAAAAGGAGCGTGGAAGGCTTGAAACAGTGTGGATCCTTTCAACCTCTTTAGGGATAGAGTCCAGGCCCAAAATGATCATCCCATGTTTTAAAGGAGAATCATTACTTTGAACTGGGTGGGGCTGTTGCTGAAATCAGGGTGAACTGGCAAGATGTGTCTCATTCACAAGAAAACAAAAAGATGGAAGCTAATATGCACCAAAGGAGCGCCTTCATCAGCAGTGGCAGCGGTGCGGCATAGTCCCTGGTGATTTCCAGACAGAGCTGGAAATGATATTATTTTGGACGATTGTCTCCAAATCTTCCTATTAATTCTAATTCCTGGGGTGGACAACGATGAGCCAATTTCCCACCCACTCATTTACAAGGCAAATAATTGGCAGGTGGGAAGTTCAGATTTGCCCAAAGACTTGCAACTGGCTTGGAGTCTTTGGGCAGGTTTGCAGGTGAGAGTCACCTGAAAATTGTCATAGGCAATTAAATGGGGACTTGGGGGGGGGGGGTCACTCAGGGGTGTTTGGGACTATAAAAGTGGTGTTAAGGTGCCAGATTTGGCAACTGTAGTAAAAAAAAAAACCCAACATCTTATAATTCTGGGGTATATTAACCTGACCTAGAAGGACTGTGGATATGTGTTCCTTGGGATGCCGTATGGGGCAAAGGGAAGTCTTGCTCCAAGGGAGAAAAAAGCCACCTCCTTCCTCTGAATGGCTGCCTCATTCCGCTCTAGTGCTTCATTCATGAAGCTTTCCCCTTTGCCTACCTTTCTGCGAGATTCCTGAGCAGTTCCTCATCACACCTGACCTAAAAAAGAGACAAGATGTGGGCTTGAAATAAAGCAATGTGAAGAAAAGAGGAGACTGCGGGGTGGGTGGGTTGTTGTTGTTTGAATCATAGAAAGATCAGCAAAAGGCTGTGAGTGGCAAAAGGGAATGATTATGTAATAATAGTATTTGGTATCAGGCTGCTTTGAAATTTCCAGGAAGGGCTGTCACTCTGTCACAAAGCCCCTGATTTGCATGCAGCTGGTGCCAGCTACACTTTCTTGCCTCCTTCAGGTAAAAGGATCAGGTAGCAGGAGATGTGGGAAACCGCTGGGCCAGCAGCCTGAATGGCAAGTGCTGAAAGGGGATCATGGATATGATTCAAGGTGGGCAATTCGTATGGGAGGATTGGCCACATTGCCCCCAAAAACCCACTGCTATCGTGCTGTTGAATTTTGGCAGTGATATATCAATTTTCTTTCAAACGAGCATTGTTGAACTGCATTAATTCTACAGTGTAGATGCACCCTAAGCCTGACCCATGAGCCACACGCACTTTCACCCCAAGATTTTAGGGAGGATCTGGGTCTCTTCTGCGTATGTTTGTGCACCCTTTTTCCTGCATCTATAGCTCATCAAGATTGCTGAATTTGTGTGTGCTTGTAAAAAGAAGTTTGGAAAATGGTATATATTTTCCACACCCCAAATTTATCAGACAGTGTCAGGACCATGGGAGAAGAGGAGGATGAGGAGGAAGGGGTTTGCCTCAAGTAGCCGAGTCAGAGCCCATGAGTGAGGAACAGCCAGGCATGCCTGATAATGATACTGCTGTGCAAGAGCAGCACCCTGTTGTAGCAACTGAGTCGGAGGAAGATGAGGGTCTCCAGGAGGAAAGGCAGGACTTAACACTCGCTGCCTGGTTACAGCTGAGAGTGGATGTGATTCAGCTGCGCCGGTCAAAGATATTGTCCCAAAAGAGGAAAGACCAGTTGTAGGACTACTGCAGAGGCAGCATAAAAATTGGGTGTTTGCAACAGTACCTTGCTGGAAGAAATAGTTATGCTGGATATTTCAGCTGGTGATTTTGACTCTTGGCTCTTGTATTGCATATTGGGATATTGGTGAGTTGTTTGTGTGTTTGCCCCTCGGACTGGATTCTAGGAAGATGTCTTGTGCCTACTACTTTGTTTGGACTTCCTTTGTGAATGACTCTGGACTTCATTTGGACTAGCTAGTGAATATTATTATGAATAATAATAATAATAATAATAATAATAGTAATAATATGGATCGTTGATGTTGCAATCCCAGGCAACAGCAGGATTGAAGAGAAACAACTGGAAAAGCTGACACAATATGAGGATTTAAAGATCGAACTGCAAAGACTCTGCCACAAACCAGTAAAGGCCATCCCAGTGGTGATTGGCACACTGGGTGCAGTGCCTAAAGACCTTGGCCTGCGCTTAAACACAATCGGCACTGACAAAATTACCATCTGCTAGCTGCAAAAGGCCACCTTACTTGGATCTGCATGCATTATTCACCGATACATCACACAGTCCTAGACACTTGGGAAGTGTCCGACGTGCAGAGGCGGCCCTAGGTAATTTTCAATGGTAAGCAAACAGTATTTTGCCCCCCCCCCCCCAACCAATCATTGATATATATATTCTGTTCATCATGGGAGTTCTGTGTGCTATGTTTGGTTCAATTCCATCATTGGTGGAGTTCAGAATGCTCTTTGGTTGTAGGTGAACTATACATCCCAGTAACTACACTTGCTGCACTTGCTCCCTTGCCTGGCCCGCTTTGGGTCCAGAGGCGTGCCTGAAGACCCCGGCGTGTGCACCAAAAGTCACCTCTTCTCCTGACTTTCTCCTCAGCCATTGGGACCAAGAGAGAGAGAGAGAGAGAGACAGAGGGGGAGATACCCACCTTTCCTGAAGGTAGGCGCAAAAACAAAGGAGGGAGCGGAGGTGGGAGATACCTCCAGCTGGAGGGGCTCTCTCTCTTGGTCCCAATGGCTGAAGAGAAAGTCAGGAGAAGAGGCGACTTTTGGTGCGCACGCTGTGGTCTTTTGGTGCACACGCCTCCGGACCCGATGCAGGCCAGGCGTGGCGGCTCCACCCCTTGGCCCACCCGCGGATTGGGGAGAGGAGAGGAGGCGGGTGGAGCCCCGGGGGATCGGGAAAGGGAGCCGGTCATGGGGAAGGGATCGAACATGGAGAACGATTGAGCGCCGGCTCTGCTCGCACACCCGGTGGCCAGGTGGAGCAGGAACAAGAGGGGCTAGGCGAGGCTCAAGGGCCCGGCTCCTTTGGGAAGAGGATCACCCGGCAGCGAGGCAAGAAAGCTCCCCCCGGACTGCTAGGGCTGTTGTGAGCTGAGGGGGCGCTCCTCAAGTGGCGGTCGAGGGGCATTTACAGAGGCGCCTCTGCACCCCTGGCAAAAAAAAGTGTTCTGCGACCGCTTACTTCGCGTAATGGACGAGCCGCCCCTGCCGACATGTGATTCAATACAGCAGCCAGCAGAGTGATCTTATTTGCAGTGAATTCATCTTTTTGTGTTTCTAATAATAATAATAGTAGTAGTAGTAGTAGTAGTAGTAATAACTTTATTTATATTGCACTCTATCTCCCCAACTCAGGGCAGATTCCAAACATAAAAGGCAAACATTCAATGCCCGAATACAACAACAATACATCCATACTAACAAAATTTAAACAACCCAACATATAAACATGAATTATGACTTAACAATTAAAATTAAATAAAAAACACAGCCTGTTATAAGAGACATAAGAAAACATCATGAATATGACCTTCAGACTGGATTTTGGCATTCTTTGTTGTTTAAAACTTTGTAAAAGCTACCTCTGTGTTAACTAGGGGCTGCCTAGACTGTGCTTGCCTAGCTTCAGCCACAGAGGCAGTTCCTGGGTTTTGCTTTGACATAAGAGAGGTGTTTTGAGTTAAGAACTGGCATGAGAGGGAGCGCTAGTGTGAAAATATTGGGCGTTAGGGCTTCAAGGGAGCAGCCTCTGGGCCTCGTGCTCTTGCTCTTGCTCTAAGGAACTTTGGGCTAGTTGATTTTGTGTGGTTTGTTTTTATTCCTGGGCTGTTTGGCTTCATGAAGGGGGGGGGGGAGAACAAGAAAGGGAAGGAAAGAGGATGGAAGGAGGACAGGAGGAAAAAGAAAAGAACGCTTCTGCCTCTTCACTTGGTGCTTTGGGCTTCCTTGCCACAACTTTGGGCTTCTACCATTGTGCCACACTTTTAAAGTTCACTTTTCTTTTTTTTAATTACTCCACATGAATGTACATGTATATATGATTTATTTCTGAAGTACATTTTCATTTTTGAAAATCATGTAACAAAAGTGGGATGGGAGTTTACCGACATGGGTGGAACAAATTGATAGTATTTCAATGGGAAATTTTGCTTTGAGGTAAGAGCAATTTGAATTAAGAGCTCTGTTACCTCAAGGTATTGTTGTATATGGGTTACTGTGTATGGAATTAGTCCCCTGGTCCACTTAACTAATTACTGGCTGTGTCTCTACAGGATTAAATGCTGAGTTAAACCATTCCTTTATCTAGGCCAGCATTGCCTACACTGGGTGGGGGCAGCGGCCATGGCTTGCACGCTGGGCCCTTTCTCTTTCCTACCTGGAGAGACATAGATTGATTCTAAGCTTCTGGGTGAAGAGCAGTGCTTTTCACATAGGTGTAGCTGTGTGTCTCGGGTCCTGCTATGGTGCATCTGCACTGAAGAATCAATGCAGTTTGGCACCACTTTGACTTTCATTGCTTAAGGCTACAGCTATGGAAGCCTTGGTTTTGTCACCTTCTTTGGCAGATGAGGCTAAAGACATTGCAAAACTACAAAGGATTCCATTGGATTCATCCATGACAGTTAAAGAGACTTGAAGCAGCGAAACAGTACTGTATACAACTAAGACCTAAAGCCTGTAAGTCAGGCATGGGCCAACTTGGGCCCTTTCTCCAGGTGTTTTGGACTTTGACTCCCACAATTCCTAACAGCCTGCAGCACAGGGAAGCTGATGAAGAAATAATAATAATAGTAGTAGTAGTAAAACTTTATTTATATACCATCCTATCTCCCCAAGAGGACTCAAAGCAAAACATTCTCTTGCCAAAACCACAACCTACAAACTACCTACAGACCCACTAAGAAAATCCAACAAATGCTATGTTCAAAAAGGAACAAGAGAGATGCTCTCACCTCTGCAGGAGTTTGCCATATACCATGCAGCTGTGGACAAGTCTACACAGAGACCACCAAACGTAGCAATGCCCAGACATGAATCAAGGAACATGAAAGGCACTGCAGACTAATTCAATCAGAGAATTCAGCCATAGCTGAGCACTTGATGAACCAAATTGGATGCAGAATATTATTATTTGACAACACAGAAGTGCTGGACCGTTCTAACAACCATCATGTCGGACTACACCGCGAAGCCATTGAAATTCACAAGCATGTGGACAATTTCAACAGAAAGGAAGAAATCATGAAAATGAACAAAATCTGGCTACCAGTATTAAAAAACTCTAAAAGTAGGACAGTAAATAAAAAACAACACTCAGAAAACTGGGGAATTCCATACATGAAACTATCAAGGCCAGCTAATAACCCCCAACAAAGGATTCCCCCCAGGCAAGAAGCATACAGGCTTTGAAGCTCCAAGAATATTCAATGCTAATCAAGGAGGCCAAATGCAACATTCATACTTGCCTCAGACAAGAGTTCTTTCTCTCACCCTGGACATTCCACAGATATATAAACCCTAGTTTCGAACAGACCTTACAACCTCTGAGGATGCCTGCCATAGATGTGGGCAAAACATCAGGAGAGAATGCTTCTGGAACATGGCCAGACAGCCCGGAAAACTCACAGCAACCCAGCATACTGGCTGGTAGGAATTGTGGGAGGGAGGGCCAAAGTTGGCCCATGCCTGCTATAAACCCTAAAACAGAATTAAATCTAGAGCTAGCTAAAAAACAAAAGCATTTAAACCAGTAATATCTATTTAAAATACATATCAGGTCCAATCTATCTCTTTCTATGAACTGGCACAGGATTTGAGATCGGCAGGGAAGGCCCTTCTCCCAGTCCCACCACCGTCTCCAGTACGGTTGATGGGAACAAGGGAGAGGGCCTTCTCTGTAGTGGCTTCCCGTCTCTGGAATAACCTCCCAAAAGAGATTAGCTTTGTCCTCGCCCTTGAATATTTCCGTTCTAGCCCAAAAACATGGATTTTTAAGCAGGCCTTTGGCTTCGAGTAGGCTGAAATGGACCCATATGAGGTTGACAATCTCGCACTTTAGTTGTGTAATGATGGCAGCTCATTTTAACTATTGATGGTAAGCGTTTTTAAACTGTGTATTTTTATCTTATTTTATGTGTTGATAGTAGATGTTTATAACTTTTATGTGATATTATTTTATACTCAGGTACTATTGATGTTTATACTGCACTTGAGAGCTTTAGAGGCTGCCCCGAGTCCCTTTTTGGGAGATGGAGGTGGGATACAAATAAAGTTTATTATTATTAGATTCCCATGGTGTAGTTCAGTAAAGTTAAACTGTATTGCATGAGTATCCACTGTTTCAAACTGCATTCTATGGCAGGGTAGATAGGGCCAAAATTGCCAGCACCGTGCTTCCTACGATAGCCAATCCAGACCGTATGCTGCTGTGTGATATAAAAAGATCCATGGGGGAAATTAAAATTCCATGACTCCTTGTTGCAGGACCAATGCTGCTCCTGACGCCTGAGCACTTCTGGTTATTTCCATAAATTTTGCCAATAGAGAAATGCATCTTGAGAAAAAAGCCATTTGCATCCCTACCCAATTCCACATAATACGCTTTGACAGAATGCAATGTAGATGTGGGCTATGGCATAGCAGAATCGTGATGCTATTTAATCATTGGTTTCAGCTTGCATTGAGAGGATGAGGGCAAAGCGTGTGGATGCTGGAGGCCTACCACACTTTCCCTTGACCCTTTCCCTGTCTTAGTTATTTCAATCTGGGTGAGAATTGAGGCGAGTTGGGGTAAGCCAGGGCCTCCAATGGCTGCCTTTAACAAGGCTATGGGGAAACCTTGACTAAAGAAACCCAATGGCTTGGGGATATATACTTCCCAATAATTCGTTCTTGGAGAACATGAGCAGCTCAAGCAACAATGGACTTTCCCATTATGAAAAGCACTAGAGGGTCTGGTTTTGTGTGTGTGTGTGTATCTTGGGTGCCAAAATAATTAGATTGCATCTTAGGTATCATTTTTTCTAATATCTTGAGCCAGCCGTAATGATGCATGACTGCAAGAGATAACGAAGTTTCTCTGTGCCTCTAGGCTGAAATCCCATTTTGGTTATCCATGCAGGCTTCAGTTTAGCAAGTTAGTTGCCATTAGATCCTATTGAATTAGTCATCATGAACTGAGTAGTACCCAGGATTTGCACCTTTATAGTAGTAGTAGTAGTAGTAATAATAATAATAATAATAATAATAATAATAATAATAATACCTTTATTTATATCCCACCACCATCTCCCAGAAGGGACTCAAGGTGGCTTACAGAGAGCACATTGTAGTGCCACAAAACACATAAAACATTTACAACAATAACAATGATTAGCACAAGCATCAGGGGAGCATGCTTGCTCCATCAATGTTTAACATTGACACAAATGACCACCCACTTCCAGAAGGGACAGGGAGTTTCATCTATGCTGATGATCATGCCATCACCACTCAAGCAGGGAATTTTGAAATGGTTGAATAGAAGCTCTTTGAAGCTTTAGGTGCTCTAACTGCCTATTACAGGGAAAAAACAGCTGATTCTGAATCCATCTAAAATGCAGAAGTGTGCTTTTCATCTTAAGAACAGACTAGCATCTTGAGCTATGAGGATGACCTGTGAAGGAATCCCACTGGAGCATTGCAGCACACCCGAATACCTGGGAGTTACGCTGGACTGTGCTCTGACTTACAAGAAGCACTGCTTGTTTACCAAGCAAAAAGTGGGTGCTAAAAATAATATCTGAAAGCTGACTGGCACAACCTGGGGATCACAACCAGACACAGTGAAGACATCTGCCCTTGCGCTTTGCCACTCTGCTGCTGAGTATGCATGCCCAGTGTGGAATCCATCTCACCATGTCAAAACAGTGGATATGGCTCTTGATGAGACATACCACATCACCACAGGATGTCTACGCCTTAACCACTGGATAAATTATTCTGTTTAGCCAGTATTGCACCACGGGAAATAGCAGCCTGTAATGAAAGGACCAGGGCATGGATATCTCCAGCCCATCCTCTGTTCAGATATCAGCCAGCAAGCCAACGCCTAAAATCAACATCTCCTGATGTTTCACCTGCATCTGTGCCTGGCATCCTCAGAGGCTTGTTTAGAGCTTCTGTTGGAAGTGGGGCAAGTGGGGTGTATCTATACCTGTGGAATAATGTCCAGGGTGGGAGAAAGAACCATTGTCTGTTTGAAGCAAGTGTGAATGTTGCAATTAGCAAGCATGATTAGCATTGAGTAGCCTTGCAGCTGCAAAGCTAATTAGTGTTGCTGCCTGGAGGCATCCTTTGTATGGGAGGTGTTCACTTGCACTTGTTTGCTGTCGGAAATCCCCCTGTTTCTGAGTGGAGGTTAACGCAGATAATCTGGATTTTATATGGTAGTGGAAAGGGGTCTTAATATAATCCAGTTCAAAGAAGATAATCTGGATTTTATATGGCTGTGGAGAAGTGGCTCAATACAATCCCATTCGAAGCAGATAATCCAGATTTTATATGGCAGTGGAGAAAGGGCTTAATATAATCTGTTTCTGCGGAGCGCCTGGGCCAATTGCTAGGATTCTGCAGCCTCGGCATCCTGACGAATCAGTAGAGAGGGAGGAGGGACGAGAGGGAAACAATGGATTCTTGAGAGGATTACTGAAGATAGGAAATGTCCAAGCGGCCAGCGAGTCCTGGGGGCCTGCGAGCCAGCCTTTCCTATTGTCTTTGATTGGCTGTAATAAACATTGATGTCTGGCAAGCCTGCGAGATCCGGATTTTCCGGGTGCTGAGATATAGAAACAATGAGGGAATTTTGGCTGAAGTTTCAGTGGAAGGAGATTTAAATAAGTAACAGATCAGGACAAAGGGTGGCTTTCCGAAGGCTTCCTTTGTCTTATTGAGATAGGATCATTAATGCCAAGTGACCGCCTCCCCTGGGGGAACCAACTCTGAGCCCCAAAGGTCACGATCCTTTGTTATTGTCCATGCAAAAAGTGTCTTTTGATAAGGGTTTTTTTTTCAACTGAGGATTTCCTTCTTTCCAGGGTCACAGAGGTGGCTTCTTATATTTTTTATACATTTTTCAATAAAGGGGAATTGGGCAAAAAGGGTCAGGAAAAGGTCAGATACACAGGGAGAAATATAGAAATATCGAAATCATGATATAGAAAACATACCCACTTATCCCTCCCACCAGAGTCCCATAGAAGTTCAAGAGGGTACATAAGTGTAAAGGGAGGTGCTTTCTCAGTAATAAATGTGCTACCTTCTGCTATATATGAAACATAGGGCATAAAACCTTGATTAAATGTACACATTATCTAACATGGGAAGGATCCTTGTTGTTGTTAGTGTCTTGGCAAATTGACCAAGGCTTAACCCTTATTATCCAGTCTGGTGTCCTTGTCCTTAGCAAAACTATAAGTTACTATTGGTGCTGCAACATTTACATTGGCTTCCAACTGAGTACTGTGGCCTGTATAAGATGTTAGTTCTGACTTTTAAAATTCTTTACGGCCAGGGTCCATCATACCTTAGGGACCGCCTCTCCTTCTCCCATCATCGGAGGTTGCAACTGCCAGCCCAACGTGACTTACTCTATATACCGGGTCCTAGAGAAGTGCACTTGGAAAGGACCAGACGCAGGGCTTTCTCTATTTCTGCCCCTGCCTTATGGAATTCCTTGCCACCCTATATGAGAGCCATGCGTGACTTAGGACCTTTTACTCTAGCACTTAAGACTTGGCTTTTTACTAGAGCATTCGATCTCTGTTAATTTTTAATTTCTATATGTATGCATTTTATCTTTTACAATTTAGCTGTAAATCGCCTAGAGCATTCCCGGATGGAGGGTGATTAATAAGTAATTAAATATGATGATGATGATGATGATCTTTTATGGGGGAGGGTCATGTTCGACTTCAAAATGAGGGTGGGTACTTAATATAATCTGCTTCAAAGCAGATAGCCCTGATTTTATATGGCAGCGGAGACTAAGTCCCCTTTTACACTGCCATATAAAATCCAGAGTATCTGCTTTGAACTGTTTTCTGTGGCAGTGCAGACTCGTATAATCCAATTCAAAACAGATATGTGGGTTGTATATGGCAGTGTGTAGACTCAGCCTTGGGGAGGGGGGCGGTGAGTGAGGGGGGAATCAACCGGATCCCAGCCGATCCTTCCCTTGAGGAACTTTCTTGGCTCCTTTTGGCAGGCGCTGCAAGGCGAGAGGCGTGACCTAGAAAACAGTAAGGGAGCCCGGGCAAGGGGAGAAGGAAGCCGGGTGGCTTTAGGACCCAGCGAGGGAGGGAGGGAGGGAGGCAGGAGGGCGAGGAGGCCAGCCTTGGCTCCCCTCTTTCTTGCTGCTGCCTTTCCTCTCTGGGGGAGAAGCCTCCAGCGGGAGGAGGAGGCGACGGAGGCCGGGCAAAGAATCCCAACCCCAACCCCTGCCGCCAGAGAGTCCCATTCAAAGCCGAGCACCGGGATGAGCTGTGTTGGGCTGCTTTCCTTGGGGGCAAGGATGACTCCGTGTTCCTGGGGCTGGAAGCCGAGGAGGCTGCGAGGATGGAGGGGATGAAGGAGGAGGAGGAGAAGAAGAACAAGAAGAAGGAGGAAGGAGCCGGCGCTTCCTCCTCCTGCTCCTCTTGCTGCGGCTGGTGCCATCGCCGCCTTTCTCCTTGCCATCTCCGCCTCCTCCTCCTCCTCCTGCTACTGCAAAGCCCCTCTTGCTGCTGCTGGGACTCCGGATCGGATTGCAAGGCTTGCGGGGCAAGAAGAGGAGGGAGGAGAAGAGGAGGAAGGCGCCCCAGGCTGGTCTGGAGCCTTTGCTGAGAGAAGAAGCCGAGAGGAAGCCTCCGGGCGCATGAAGTCGGGGCTGGAGCTTCCCAAGCGGCAGGTGCGCCTCCCTCCCTCCCTCCCTCCCTCCCTCCCTCCCTCCCTGTATGGCTTTGTGTGCTTGTGATCAAAGACATGGCCATTGTCTTTCCTTCTCTTGCTATTGGGGGATCTGTACCCTTGAGTCCCTTAGCAAAAGGCCCACAAGGATTGGGGGGGACACACGAGAGAAGGAGGGGAAGCAGACAAGGGAGAGAAGATGCTCTTCTTGGCAAAGGATGCTCTAGCTTTGGATTGCGGTGAAACTGGGAAGGAAGGAAAGACATTGCTATTGTCTTTCCTTCTCTTGCTATTGGGGGGTCTGTACGCTTGAGTCCCTTAACAAAAGGCTCACAAGGATTTTGGGGGGGGGGGCACAAGAGAGAAAGAGGGGGTGCAAACAAGGGAGAGAAGATGCTCCGGCCTTGGAGATGCTCTAGCTTTGCGGTGAAACTGGGAAAGAAGGGAGGAAAGAAGGGAGGGTGGGGCTGCGGAAAAGAGGAGGGGGTCCCCAACCCCAGGTGCCTCTCCTTGGACGCAAAGCCACGCCCGGAACAATAAGACCCCCCCTCCTTTTCTTTCTTTCTTTGCTATGTTCCCCTTCTCCTGCAGCAAGGCATTGCATGGTTGACCCTTTCTTGCAGATAGAAGAATGGGGAAGGAGGACAAGAAGGGCAGGGAATGGGAGCAGGCGGGTGCCTAGTGCAAGGTCAACTTGGATTTGTGTCACTAGGTATGGATCCGTGGAAAGGAAAAAAAAGAGGAAGGGATCTTGCACCTCTTTCTAATGGGTGCTAATGGTGTTTTCCTCTCTTCTTTTTCTCCAAAGAGACCTTCCTCTTCTCCCCATAGTTTGGATGGGGTTGCCAATGTCACCCAGGGCTTTGTCCCCAAGCCATTCTTGCTTTCCCTAAGCCTGGGATGAGGGATTGACCCATTGCAAGGAATTGCACACATAGGTGCATACATAGATATATACCAGCAATGGGTGCTTTGGTGTCTTCTCTTATTTCTTTCTTTCTTTCTTTCTTTCTTTTCTTCTGAAAGAGATTATTCCCCCCCCCCCTTTTAGGTAAAGGATAATGTCATTCAGGGCTGTGTCTCCAATCCTCCCTGCTTTCCCTAGGCCTGGAATGAGGGATTGACCCATTGCAATGAATTACACACATATACATAGATAGATACCTGCATGGGTTAATGGGCGCTTTGGTGTCTCCTCTCTTTCTTTCTTTCTTTCTTTCTTTCTTTTCTTCTGAAAGAGATTCTTCCCCCACCATTTGAGTAAAGGGTAATGTCATCCCCGGCAGAGTCCCCAATCCTCCCTGCTTTCCCTAGGCCTGGAATGAGGGATTGGCCCATTGCAATAAATTGCACACATAGATGCATGCATAGATACATAACTGCATGGGTTAATGGGTGCTTTGGTGTCTGCTCTTTCCCTCCTTCCGTTCTTCTTTTCTTCTGAAAGATTCTTCCCCCACCATTTGGGTAAAGGGTAATGTCATTCAGAGCTGGGTCCCCAATCCTCCTTGCTTTCCCTAGGTCTGGAATGAGAGATGAACCCATTGCAATGAATTGCATACATAGATGCATACATGCATCTTTGCAATGTTTGTGTGTTTTGACTGTGCTGTGACCCACCTCGAGCCACGAGGAGAGGTGGATAAGAAACAATATTAATATTAATTTCATCATTATATACCTGCACACTTTAATGAATGCTTTGGTGTTTTCTCTCTTCTTTCTTTCTTTCTTTCTTTCTTTCTTTCGTTCTTTCTTCTGAAAGAGATTCTTCCCGTTGTTTGGGTAAAGGGTAATGTCATTCAGGGCTGTGTCCCCAATCCTCCCTGCTTTCCCTAGGCCTGAACAAGGGAATCTACCAATTGCAAGGAATTGCACATATTGATACATGCATGCACGGGCATCTACATGCCTTGATCAATGCTATGGTGTCTTTTATGTCTCTTCCAGGTAAGTTTCCTTCTCCTCTTCCTTCTTCTCTCCCCTTTTGTTTCCTTAAAAATATCCCCATCACACAATCTGGGTTGAGGGACAATGCCGTGTTAGGACGGTGCCTCCAATTCTCTCTGGGCTTGGAGGAAGGATCATACCAAAGGCAACATATGCTTATAGAGGCACCTGCACGCCTTCATGGATGCTTTGTCTCTCTTCCAGGGAGGGCTTCCTCCCCTCTTTTGTTTCTACACAAAGATCTTCCCCATACACATGATTTGGGTTGGGGGTCAATGCCACATTGTTAGGACGGCGGCCCCCATTCTCCTTGCTTTCCCAGGCCTGGGTGAAGAAATTGACCCATTGCAATGAATGGCACATATTGATGCACAGGTACATATGTGCACATCGAGGGACCTGCATGCATGTGGCTTTGTCTGGTGTGTGCCTTCTCCTTTCCCACTTGGGGGCAGAGACAGACAGCGGAGGAAATGGATAAAGTGTGGGAAGGAGGGGTCTCGCTGGGAGGGGCCAAGGAGCCTCTCTCTCTCTCTCTCTCTCTCTCTTTTATCAATGGGCTGCATTGTATTTCCTTTCCCCCACTCTTGTGGTTCCATCGCCATTCTGGTTCCACCTGCTTTGGCAGGACTAGAAGCAAAGAAGACCAGACATGGGTGCGGACTATGTATTGTAGCATGACAACCTTATGCTCAGCTTTCTGCCCTCATTCCTGATTATATGTGTGAGAGAAAGCCTGGAAGAAGAGTCCATGGCTTTTTCTAGACTGCCGTATCACCAGATTATCAAAGCAAAAAGTCCACACCATCTGCTTTGAACTGGATGATATGAGTCTACACTGCCAGATAATCCAGTTCAGATCAGATTACCTGGATTTTATATGGCCGTGTACAGGAACTCCCATTTTTATCACAGCATTCTCAATGGCAAGGGGAAAAAGGAGGGGTCCTGAAGTTGTTAGGAATTGTAGGAGTTCAAGTCCAAAATAACTGGAGGGGAGAAGTTTGCCTATGCCTGTACTAGACAGATTCGTTTGGCAGCTGTGGATGGGGAGGTGCCAACTTAAGGTGGAAGGGCCAACACATCTGCCTGTGAGGGTGAGGTCATAGAACCATGGAATAATAGAGTTGGACCATTAGTCTAACCCCCTTCTGCCATGCAGGAAAAGCACCATCAAAGCACCCCTGACAGATGGCCATCCAGCTCTCTAGCCATCCATCTATCAAGAGCAGGCTTCGATATGGAATGGGCTGAGGAGGCTGAAGCCCTGTCTACACTTCTATATAAAGTCCAGATTATCTGCTTTGAACTGGATTATATGGCAGTGTGGACCAGGCATGGGCAAACTTTGGCCCTCCAAGTGTTTTGGACTTCACCCCCCCACAATTCCTAGCAGCCCCAGCCCCCCCCTTCCTTTTTTCTTTATGCTTAAGCGGCTGAGGTGGAAAAGGAAACGGCTTGAGGCTGCTAGGAATTGTGGGAGTTGAAGTCCAAAACATCTGGAGGGCCAAAGTTTGCCCAGGCCTTGTGTAGACTCACATAGAGGTACGTTTTCATATGTGTTTCTGTGGTGTTTTGCTGTGCTTATGTGTTTTAATTGTTCTGTAGCCTGGGTCAGGCGGGTAAGAAATAAAATTATGATTGGATAATTAATCTGGATTGTATGGCAGTCTAGAAGGTGCCTGAGACTCTCATAGTGATGGTCTGTCTCCCCAGTTTTCTCCCTACGCTTTTGAACATCATGTGGCAACAGATTTACCCTTCACAAACAAACAAACAGCAAAGGCGAACATGCCTGTACTTTGGGTTTAAGTTCTCTTGCATTGCTCTTTTATAGATCTTGTGCACTGTCCCCAGAATGGGTGGGATCCATATTTTTAAATAATCTGCCACCATATGCCATTTTTTCCCTTCACTTCTTTGTGGTTGGTGTTTTCCAAATGACTGTTCACAAACTCTTATCTGCCATGCCTTCGATTACCTTGATGCCAAGGAGGGTGACAGGTTTCAGCTCTGCCTTTTATTGCCAGACACTGTTATCCTTTCCATGGCTCTGTGTCCTGCATTATGTGGCCTCCAGCAGCCCCAAGCAGCAGGCATTCCGGCACTGGATGATGGGAATTGTAGTCCAACATATCTGGAGGTCACTCGTTTGGTGAAGGCTAACCTAGCGTTTTCTCCTCACCTTCCTCCTCATCTGTTTACTGGAAATGCTAGTGTTTTGTATATAGGCACACCAAGCTATTGTCCTTCCTGCTTCATTGCTGGCAAGGTTGGCATGGCTTGCAGAATATTTTATCTGCTTAATAGGATGATTAGAAATTTAGGTCTGTGTGAACCTTGTATGTTATATTTGGCATTCATTGTGGCCATTCTTATGCTTTTCTGCAGTAGTGCATGCATTCTGTATTTTTTTAAAAAAAATCTGTACCAAAATAACCCAGATTCTGCACCTGAAAAGCAGGGTTCTGCAACTGGCAAAAGTGATGGAAATGAGTACTGTGAGTAATGAGGGCGAGAAGAAGTATGCAAAGTTGCTGAAATCCAATTAGTTTCAGCAATTTGGATGGCCCCTGCTTCATTTTGTAAAGTTTTGGAGGGATCCCGTTTTGTTTCATAATCCAAATCTCCAAAACTTCATAATTGTTTTGTTCAGATTTGTTCCATTAGCAGCAATGAGGAATATTTCAAGGCTTGTTTCTCCGTCATTTGTATGGCTATTGGGATGAAACTTGGCACACTTGTAGACAACATTTACGAATGTAAGCCTGCCAAGTTTCCGAACGTTTTGGTTATCCAATAATTTTAAGGATATTTTTTATTGTTTACATTTTTTAAAAAACAACCAAGAAATCGCATTATCCCCCTCGCCCCTCTGTAATACCCCAGACAATTATGGAGTATGTTACATTAAAAAAAACTACATCTTGAAATGTTGTGGAACAAGAAATCTTTACTAATCTCTCTGAAACATTTTGGAGGCTTCCGTTTTGTTTTGTAGTGCTTTGGAGGGGGTCCCATTCCAATTAGTAATTCAGAGATCTGTATTAACAAGTCATATAACTCTCTGAATTACAGAGCAGACCTCCGAAGCTTTGCACAGCCATAGTAGTGAGCGAGTAGTCCAACAGAGCCATCGGAGGCACACTCCCCTTGTCTAGTTGACAATGTTGTTCATCCACCAAGACAACCAAAGCTCATTCCATCCCATCACCAGGGTTGAAGTCAGACTGGAATTGATCGAGATGATGTAGGAACCACTGGAGCAAAGTGGCCACCACATATTCCAGTACCTCAATAGGTATCCAGTATAGCTGTATCCTGAGAAGGATTTTTACAACAGAAGTCTTACAATAGCTTCTTTCAGGCATGCTATTCAGAGGCATTAGTCACTTCCAGTTCTCACTCATCCAGTCCCCCTCTGGCTTTCTTTAAGAAGGGTCTAATACACATGTGCTGGCTCTAACATGTGCAGGCTCTAACGTCTAACCTGTCCTTGGGCTGCACAAACAGAAAAGGGACGATTTATATCTGTGACATTCACCAGGCCTGTATCAACTGCAGTGTCCAACTTGGAATTCATATTCGTTATTATATCTATAAGACACTGGTGAAATTCGTCATAGAGGACACTGAGAACTTGCAGTTCATCCGTGGGCCAGATTGCACTATCTATGCTGGATGGATGGCCCTTTGCAGAGGCAGTGGAACTAGAGAAGACCTTTTCCTCCTTTTTTGCAGCCTGCACTGCCACAGCATTGCTGTTCAGAGAGGTTTTAGTCCATGCTTGGTAGACTCGCTCAGAGTATTCTGCCAATGTCACTTTAATCGCCGCTTTACTTGCTTCACTGCTGCTGGCTCCTTAGAGAAATAGCAAACGGGTTAACTCCACATTGTGAGAGCGGATGCGTCGATCTCAATATGCTTCTGGCTGTTTTCTCCACTACCCTTTATTCAGCTCTTTCTTCCTTCCAGTTGAGTATCCCTTATCTGAAATGCTTAAGACCAGAAGTGTTTGGGATGTCAATTTCTTTGGTGTGGATTTCGGAATGCCTCTATTTGCAGACAGGTACACAATGAGGTGGGAGATGGGACCCAGATGGGACCCAGATCTAAATGCAAAATCCGTTTATTTCATATAAATATCATATGCATAGTCTGATGGCAACTTGATACGCAATAGTTTCGTGTGTGAAACAAGTTTGCACACATTGAACCACCAGAAAGCAAAGACGTTGATAGCTCAGCAATCTGTGTGGATGGTTTCAGATCTTGGAATTCCAGGTGAGAAATGGCCAAAGGACAATTGCCTCCGTTTCATCTGAACTCACAATCCCATAATAGCCAACTGCATTGACCCTGTCCTCTTGTGGGAGCGTCATGGCCAGCCTTTTTCACTCCCTTGTCCTCCCTTCCTTCACACCCTTCCTGCTCCTTCACTTGCCTTCCCTCATGCGATACCATGCTTTCCTCCCTTGTTCTTTCCTTGCATTTTGTTACTGCATCTCCGAGTTTCCGCATTCTTTGTCTTTCTTTCTGCCCACCACTCATTGCTCTCTGGCCCAATCCTTCTTTCCTCCTTTGTTCTCCCTTGCAATGCTTCTCCCCTTCGCATCTCACACTTTGCTGTTGTATCTCCCGTCCTGTCTCCTCTTCTTCCATATTCCTTGTGTCAACCTTTTCTATGCCATGCTCTTGAACTCAATCACATGAACTTCCCCTTCCTTTCCGCAATGCATGTTGCTGCCCTTTCTTTCATTTGTACCTTCTACCCTTTCCCCCGTTTGCCTTCCCTTGTATCTATGCAAGGTTTCCTTCCTTTCTACCTTTTATTTTATTTACCTTATTTATACCTCACCTTTCTCAACCCTGTAGGGTACTCAAGATGGCTTACATATATAGGCAACAGTTTGATGCCATGTAAAATAGACGCATATAATAAAAACATATATTAAAACAATAATTAAAAACACTTATTAAAATCAAGTTATCCAAAATCATCGTCCATGGCCGTTCCAAAATTGGCATTGCACTGTTCCATAATTCTCTAGTGGTTTACTAAAGGAACACTTGATCCCACATCCACGTATGTAGCCTTTTCCTGAAAGTCAGTAGGGACCGTTCTCTCTCCCTCCCTTCTTCCCTATGGTCTCACTTTCCACTTTTGCTTGCTTTCTAGAGAAGCATCAGCTGCTAGGGCTATGCAAAACTTCAGAGGTCAGATTCTTGTATGGTTTGTTATTAGAAATCTCCAAAATACTAATTGGAACAGAACCCTTCCAAAGCATTACCAAACAAAACGGAAGTCTCTGAAACGTTTTGGAGAGATTCGTAAAGATTTGTTGTTTCAGAGAGTTTCAAGATGTAAGGTAAAGATTTCCCCTTGACATTAAGTCTAGTTGTGTCCGACTCGGGGGGGGGGGGGGGCTGGTGGTGGTGGTGCTTGTATCCATTTCTAAGCCAAAGAGCTGGCGTTATCCATAGATGCCTCCAAGGTCATGTGGCCAGCATGACTGCATGGAGTGCCATTACCTTCCTGCCGGAGTGCTGCCTATTGATCTATTCACATTCACATGTTTTCGAACTGCCAGGTTGGCAGAAGCTGGGGCTAACTGCAGGAATTCACTCGCTCCCCAGATTCAAACCACCAACCTTTCAGTCAGCAATTTCTTTTTTTTTAAAATATCTTTATTGCAAAGTTTTTCAATACACATTTAAAACATCCCCTTGACATTAAGTCTAGTTGTGTCCGACTCTGGGGGGGGGGGGGGGCTGGTGATCTCGCTCCCCAGATTCAAACCACCAACCTTTCAGTCAGCAATTTCAGCAGGTCAGCAGTTTAACCCATTGCACCACTGTGGGCTCCATGTAGTTGTTTTTTTTTAAAATTTAATTGAAAAAAATGAAAAAATCCTAGAAATTAGTGGATGTCTAAAACATTCTGAAACTTGGTAGGCTTAAATTTGTAAATGTTGTCTATAAGCATGCCGAGTTGCATCCTGATAGCCATAAAAAAATGACGAATGAACCTCAAGATTTTTCCCATTGCTGCTAATGGAATAAATTGTAATGAAACAATTCTGAAGTTTCAGAGATTCAGATTACAAAATGGGACCTCTCTGACTCTTTACCATACAAATCTCTGAAACAAATTGCAAATCAGATTTCAGCTGCTTGAATGGAGGATTGGTAAGTAGACTGTCAAGAAAAGCAGCCATGGCCTTGCAAGTTGAGAAGGGAAAGAGGAGGATCAAGCGAAGTGGAGGGAGATGGGGACAGTAAGGAGGAACAAGTAGGATTGCGTTGGGGAGCCCCCAGTGGCGCAGTGGGTTAAACCCCTGTGCCGGCAGGACTGAAGACTGACAGGTCGCAGGTTCGAATCCGGGGAGAGGCAGATGAGCTCCTTCTATCAGCTCCAGCTCCTCATATGGGGACATGAGAGAAGCCCCCCACAAGGATGATAAAAACATCAAAAATAATCTGGGCGTCCCCTGGGCAACGTGCTTGCAGACGGCCAACTCTCTCACACCAGAAGCGACTTGCAGTTTTTCAAGTCGCTCCTGACACGACAAAAAAAAAAAAGTGGGGGAAGGCAGCAGCACTGGATATCTTTCCACTTCTATATCTAGCATTGGAAGAATCCAAGATGGTTGTTATATGCTTTGAAGTTGTTGTTTTTAAATCAACTTTATTTTTAAAAGTTTTAAAAGTTGCATTACAAGTCAATAAAGTGAATCAAGAAAAGAAATAGAATAGAAACATAAAAAATGCAAAGAAAAAAAAGAAAGATTGAAAAAATAAAAGAGAAAAATTAATGACCTCTGATCTATTCTCACCTGGCCAAAAGAAAACATTGGTGTCACCCTCAGGGCCTCCCAATGCTGGCTCCTGTCTTGAAGGAAAAAAAAAAAACCCAAACCCACAAAATTTTCTTCGAAACTCAAAATTGGCCTGTACTTCTCTTCCTCGTGCAAAAAGTGAACAAAACGTTTCCAGTTTTTCTAAATTTTTCTCATTGTCCCTTCTTTTAGTAAACATGTTAATTTGTCCATCTTGGCCAAGTCCATCATTTTTATCATCCAATCCTCTGTTGTCGGTGCTGTGAGTTCTTCCATTTCTGTGCATAGAGCAACCTGGCTCCTGTGGTCACGTATTGCAACAGTTTATCATAGCCATTTGTATCAGTCAGAGCAAGTAGAAAAGCCTCAGGTTTCAACTGGACATTTTTCCCCAAAACCTTCTGGACCACCTTATGCATTTGAATCCAATATTTCTTGGCATGTTTACATGTCCAGTACACATGGTAGAATGACCTCTTTTGCTGGTTGTATTTCCAGCAAGTGTTGGAAATCTCTTTACTACTACATCACACTAACTAGTTGCTATCATCAAATGGAACTTTTTCTGTAAAAAATGCATCGTTTTACTGTGTCACACCATGCAAAAACAAGTCACAAAAAGTGTTGGGAAACCCCAGTGGGATGAATACTAGAATGGTCATAATGTTTGCAGTTTAAGATGTATTATAGGCAGAAATTGCACAGGCTCTTGGAGAACTAATAATAATAATAATACTTTATTTATAACCCACCCTCTCTCCCTGAAGGCACTCAAAGTGGTTTGCAAAAAACATAAATGGCAAACATTCAATGCCCCAAAACAGACAAACAACAGGTAATCAAGATGGAAAATGAAATAAAATGAACTCAGTATAACTTATAAACAACCAAAAACCGAGGATTAAACTAAATAAACATAATAAACACAAGGAGTCAAATTAATTAAAACATAATACATTAAAGGCATAATATAGCAGAAAAAGCAGAAATCCAATTTTCTGTGGAGAAAATGCAAAACCCAACCACCTTTGGAAGTCTGCCTAATGGTAGGACTGGTTTGAATCTAGCAAATTGCCAGGCACTGATATTTTTTTGTAGGTCTCCAAGACTTTTAGTGAATCCACAAAATGGGGTGATACACAGGGTTTTCAAACATATCCTGAATTTTTTAAAAAGCCTTTGAAAACCAATACAAAAGTCGATTGGCTGCCACAGCTTCTGCCAGCAATACATCTTGGGAGCTGTTGTTTTGTGAGCGCGCCCAGCATTAGAGAAGTCATAGCTGCTTCACAGAAAGAAAGAAAGAAAGAAAGAAAGAAAGAAAGAAAGAGAACAATGGATTTTGAAGGTTATTGGCATGGGTCGAGGAAAGATTTGAAACTTTTATGCTCCTTGGAATAAGGACCCACTGCGTTTAGCAGATGGTCTTAACACCAAGTATGTGTACATGAGTTTGCAGGCAAATCTGGGGCATACATGCATATGCATGGCATGTCAAATGCACAAATGTCTTACCATTAGGTGTAGTGAATTCTCTGAGAACGGATAGCTATTGGTGGTGGGAAGCAGTAGCAAATCCACCCTGCTCCTCTGTTGTCAGGTGGAGCTGTATCTCCAACTCTGCCTAAGTTAGTTCAATGAGTGGTTGTAGCAGAAAACATTTTATCCACCCACTAGTGAGATTCAGCTGCTAGGCCTGCCAAACTTTTTAAATGGAATAGTGTGGGGGAGACCCCAAAGGTCATCCAGTCCAATCCCCTCCTTTCAGTCAGGCTGGAAGGCACAATGGGAAACCCTCTTGGCAGACAGCCACCCAGCCCCTCCTTTAAAACTTCCAGAGAAGGAGACTCCATTGGACTCAGTGGTAGCATAGTTTACAGTTCTAACCATCAGGAAGTTCTTCCTAAAGTCTATGTGGAATCTCTTTTTCTGCGATTTGAATCCATTGCTTCATGTCTAAGACCCTCATCATGCGGGAATATCCACTTTAAATCCTGTCATTAATATATTTTATATTCTGCACTATCTCCCCGAGGGGACTCAGGGTGGATTACAGAACACATATAAGGCAAACATTCAATATCATTATACAATTAACAAAGACAGACAGTACATAAACAGAGGTAAAGGCTTCCCATCTTTTCCCATCTCTGGCATCTGGAGGCTGTGCTCGACTCCAGCCACAGGGAGGTGCTGCTGCTTCATCTTTCATTCTGAGGAGCTTTGTTATCCATAGATGCCCTCCCGATCGAATCACCAGCATGTCCGCATGGATGCCTTTTATTATCTCCCCGCCAAAGAAGTACCTATTTATCTACTCACATTGCTGTTTACTCAGGCTTTACTCTGGCTACTCTTCAGATCGTATAAATCTTTTACCTTTTACTAAAGATTTCCGTGGAGAGGAACATTTATGAGTTTTTCCACATTGCTGTTTTTTAACTGCTAGGTGAGCAAAGGCTGGGCTGACAGCAGGAGCTCACCTCAACCCAGGATTGAACTGTTGACAATATTTTCTGCAGCTAGCAGTTTAACCCGCTCTGCTAAGCCTGGCCTCCAGCAGCCACCGGATTGAAAGTGGATAGATAGTCAAGTGCTGCTTTGAATCTCCTTGTGGAGAGAAAAAGCAGGGTATAAACAAACATAATAAACATAATAAGTGATGAGGTTCCTACTCTCGAGAAGTGGAAAACAAGCTCAACCACTTCTTCTCCACGGGACATCTTTTCACGTATTTGAAACATGGCTTTCATGTCCCCTCTCAACCTTCTGTTCTCCAAGCTAAACATTCTCAGCTTCCTAAGGAATTATAGGAATGCATGGCTTACGAATCTTTGATAGTTTCTCTGGACATATTCCAGCTTGTCTGTCTCCTTGAATTGTGGTGCCCAGAACTGGAGGCAGGATTATTTCTGGTGAAGTCTGGCCAAAGCAGAATGGATGGGGTATGACTCCCCTCGATTTAGACCATATACAGGCAGTCCCCTAGCTACAATCACCCGACTTACAAATGACCCATAGTTAAGAACAGAGGTGAGACAACAGGAAGGGAGAGAAATCTTCCCCATCAGAAGGTAGGGAAATCCATTCCTGGAAGAGTTGTTATCATAGGGAAAAGGGGTCTCCAATGAAGCTGTATCTCCTATCCTTGTTTCCACAACAAGCCAATGTTTCCAAAACCCGATTCTCACAGAGAGAAAGTGAGGTGAAATCATCTGAACAGCAGCCCAGACAGCAAAGAAAACACAACAGGATTGTTCATCCTTCCTTAACCTATCCAAAGAAAGTCAATATTGTCTTCTTGTAGATACATTTTCAAATGTATCCCCAATGTATATACATCTCCTGTATATTTTCCCATTGATTTTCAGTGTCTGTGTGTGCATTTTCCAGTTGCAAATCTGTGTAGTCATTTGCATCCTTAAAAACATAAACATGGTTTTGTACATATTTTTGTTTCCCCTGAAATGTGCTGCCAGCTTCACACATTATCAAGGCAAGCTGTGCTTTGTCTCGCAATGCCTCTCATACGGTGTGAAATAGACACTTCCAGTGAGAATCTCAATTCTAACTCCATTTCCCCCAGTTTTTCTTAGAAATGCCTTCCCCGGCATTCAAATCAATGCACTTTTGACATGTAACTTCAGGACGATCCTTTGGGATATATCTGTTTCTTAGGTTCTTGGGAGAGAATGGTAATGAAATGCCACAAGGAATTAAATAAAAAGTGAGTTATTATATACAGGTTAACCAAAAGACTTGGGTTTTTTGGATTTCAGATTTTTATTCTTTATTTTGGAATATCTACAATGGGTGTGCAAAATTTCGTTTTTAATTAGTAAGCCGTATCTAATTCATAAGGTTTGTATATACAAACAGATATCAAGAAACACTGGGGGGGATGCAAATGCAAAAACTTAAGAATAAAAACTTACCCAATATTTTCTCGTTTGAATTCTGTAATGCTCGAAAGCCTATCCAAGTCAGTTTCATTTTCAACACAAGCTGAAATTCCTCTTTAAATTAATGGTCTCTTGCCATGAGGAGAGGAAAGCAGCAGGGCAGGACGAGCTGAGTGAGCTGGGAAAGTGACTGAGAGCACAGAATTCGGAGAAATAAGAGTTTGGGAAAGCGAGGAGCCCTATGGCAGAGACTGCAAAAGGCCCTGCCCTCAACCACATTTCCCAATAGTTAACTCATTATAGTTACGATACGGACCCTGTCCAATTTCGGAAACACTTTAGAAACTATTTTCCCCCGCCCCCTAATTTCGTAATGAGTATTGAAACATTTTTTTCAATGATCGCACAGGCCCAATGTCTACATTTCCTTATATATACACCATCCAGAAGTTCTTCCTAGTGTTTTTCAGTGGAATCTCTTTTCCTGCATTTTTAATCCATCGTTCCATTGTTTCCTAGGCTCCGGAACAGATGAAAGCAAGCTTGCTCCATCTCTCAAAAGAAATTCTTCCAAATATTTAAATATAGCTCTCATGTCCCTTTTTCTAAGCTTTCTTTTCAGTAAGCTAAACATAAAGATGCACAACTCTCTATGTTGCCCTGAAATCCAGAGAGTTTTATGCATCCAACAAAGTGCCAATACAAGTTATGAGTGCAGGACTTCTTCATATGCTGCTCAGCTATTGTGCAACTTTGGGTGCAAACCATAGAGCTCCAAATAAACCATCTAAAGTACCTGTAAATACATCAACAGAAATGCCCTTTAGGGACAAAAAGCGGAGTATAAATAAATATAACAGCAACAACAACTTCCACAAAAGTGAAAAGGGCCTAATGCTTGTCTTGGTCAATTGCAATACCATTCGTCTCTAGTTCTCCCTTGTTTTCAAAACTGACGTAGAGACCCTACTTTAAGGTTTCCAGGAATTCTTTGAGGTTTCCACAAATACAGTGATACCTTGAGTTAAGAGTTTAACTCATTCTGTGACTGAGCTCTTAACTCAAATCTCTCTTAACTCAAATAACTAATAAAATGTACTTTATAAATAACAAATAATGTATAAGTGCATGTTCATATGGAACAATAAAAAGAATGACCAACTTAAAAATGGTATAAGCACAAAGTTGTGACAAGGAAGCACCAAGTAAAGAAGAGGCCATCCTCTTTCCCTCTCTTACTCTCTTGTTCTCTTTCTCTCTGTCTTTCTTGATGAAGCCAAACAGACTAGGAATAAAAACCACACAACATTAGTTCACCCAAATTCTCTCTAAGCGGACAGCAGTTTATCTCCCAAAACAGACAAGAGCACGAGGCCCGGAGGCTGCTCCCTTGAAACCCTGAAGCTAGTGCTCCCTCTTAACTCAAAATGCAGTTCTTATGTCAAAGCAAAACCCAAATCAAGTGACAGTCTTAACTCAAAATGTCTTCATTTGAGATGCTTTTAAGTCAAGGTCCTGCTGTACTGTGTTTGGTTCTGAGCACCACCATTCAAGAAGGATATGCCCAGAGAAGGGTGACTAAGCTAAGCAAGGTTTTGGAAAGCGGGCCCTGTGAGGAATGGCTGATTGTACCATGTTTAAACTCATTTTTCAATAAGAACTAATTACTTATGCAGAGGGAGATTTATACCGTGAGGTTGCAGAAATGTGTGTGTATATATAACACTTGATTTGTATTCTATCCTATTTCCCCGAGGGGACTCAGGGCAGATTCCAGCATATAGACAAACACAGGCAAACATTCAATACCTTGAAACAACAAAACACAAATACACAGACAAAGGGAAATGCTTTGTCTTTCCTCTCCATCTCTGGAGGAGGTATTTATCTCCATTTCCAAGCCAAGGCACCTGCATTGTCCGTAGATGCCTCCTGGTCATGTGGCTGGCATGACGGCATGGAGCACCGTTTACCTTCCTGCTGAGGTGGTACCTATTGATCTACTCACATTTGCATGGTTTTGAATTGCTAGGTTGGCAGGAGCTGGGGCTAACAGAGGGAGCTCACCCCATTCTGTGGATTCGAACTGCCAACCTTCAGGTCAGCAAGTTCAGCAGCTCAACGGTTTAACCCGTTGCATCACTACAGCCCCTATATGAAAACCCCCCGAAGTTTCTGGGGTAGAATAATGTAAGGAGTGCACAATTAAACAGAAAACAACACTTTCGAACCAGGAACTGAAAATATTTTGAATTTTGTTATCTAGTGTAATAAACCAAGTGACCAGACAGTCACTCTGAGGAACACAAAGAGCACAAATAAATGCAGAAGAATCATTAGGAGGATGGCTAGAATCCTGCATCGGGTCTCATCTACCTGCGTCTCCATAGCTACGCCTCTGCAGGGTCTTTGGGAAGTCCCTGGAAACAGCATCTTTGCAACGCATTCAGCAACACATGGAATGAGATGGATGTTTCATTGTCGATCCCCTTGAGGGATGGGATGCTGTGTTGCTTTCAACAGTGCGGTTGTTCTTGGTGGACAGGAGATTCTGGTCATGGCTTAATTGGAACAGAATTCTCTCCTCCACTGCTACCAAAAGAGTGATTTTGGAATGGAGTTGTCCTGATTAGAAGGCATGATCATCAAGTTTGCAGGTGACACTAAATGGGGAGGGATAGCCAATACTTCAGAAGACAGGAGCAGAATTCATAATGTTCTTAACAGATTAGAGAGATGATTGGCCAAAACTAACAAGATGAAGTTCAACAGGGACAAATGCAAGATACTCCACTTTGGCAGAAAAAATGAAATGCAGCGCTACAGAATGGGGGACAATGCCTGGCTTTATAGCAGTTTGTGTGAAAAAGATCTTGGAGCCTTTATGGAGAACAAGTTAAACATGAGCCAACAATGTCATGCAGAGGCAATAAAAAGCCAGTGGGATTTTGGCCTGCATAAATAGGAGTCTATTGTCTAGATCTAGGGAAGTTATGCTACCCCTTTATTATGGAATCGCCTGGAATCACACTGTGTCCAATTCTGAGCATTGCAATTGAAGGGAGATGTTGACAAGCTGGAAAGTGTCCAGAGGAGAGTGACTAAAATGATCAAGGGTCTGGAGAACAAGTCATATGAGGAGGCAGCTTAAAGAGCTGGGCATGTTGAGCCTTCAGAAGAGAAGGCTGAGAGGAGACATGATGAGGACCAAGGACAAAGATGTGAGGGGACGTCATAGGGATGAGGGAGTCGCCTTGTTTTCTGGTGATCTGGAGACAAGGGCATGGAACAATGGCTTCAAACTACAGGAAACGAGATTCCACCTGAACATTAGCAAGTATTTTCTAACTGGGAGAGCTGTTCAGCAGTGGAACTCTCTGCTCTGGACTGTGGTGGAGGCTCCTTCTTTGGAGACTTTTAAACAGAGGCTGGATATGTTAGAGTTCATTTCTGAAGTAACAAGTGATGTAAGGATCAATGTAGCAGTGAATGAGCCAAACCACCTGGCCAACATTGTGTAGTTACAGCCAGGGTGCGCCAACTGCAGGAGGAATAAAGGAACTAAAGTACAACTCCTTGGTGTGGGTTGTTAGAGAGGTGTGTTTGGAGGAATTAGAGGAGTTCACTGGAAGGAGTTTGGAGTTCTACAAGGCTTGTGTCTTAAGGAGAACATTTGGACTCCGTATGTATATATGTTCTTTGCAAAAGAACTCTGCAAAAGAAAATGACTGAGTTTGTTTCTTGGTCAAAAGCAAAAGCCTTCCGTGTTCGTGAGTATCTACATTCATCTTCATCGTGACAGGATGACAATCTGTCAGGGGTGCTTTGAATGCGGTTTTCCTGCTTCTTGGCAGAATGGGGTTGGACTGGATGGCCCACGAGGTCTCTTCCAACTCTATGATTTTATGATTCTATAATTTCTACCCTCATAATTCACCAACAGGATTATGACTATAATTTGGGGAGGATTATAGTAATTGTTATAATGGTTAATTTAATTTGGAACCAGATGGCCTGGGGCTTGATTTCTATGAACTTCCAGCCAGGGTTATTATTGTATCTTTCCTCTTTTATGCTGTTGTATGTCTCCTCTTTCAGAGACAAGCCCCCAAAGGTCTTAGTGTTTGCAAGCCAGGTAATTACGTTTTGGACACTAGATAACATGAGAAGCTGGGGCTCTGGCCCACGGAGGTTGCTTTGTTTATTAAAGTGAAGGTATTGCTTTTGTGTTGCAAAGGTTTTTAATAAACAGCTCTTTCTTGGTATCCACTGGTTGGATCCAGGACTTGCTGTGGACACCAAAATGTGTGGCCACTCAAGTCCCATGATATGCAATGGCACAGTGACAAGGCAAAAACAAAATTTGCTTTTTCAATTCTTCTAAAACACTTTAAGCTGTGGATAGTTGAATAAGTGGATAGCAGAATCTGTGGATATGATCAACTGTTTACATTACAGAGAGCAACGCAAACATCACTGTTCTATCCAAAGCTTTTATATATGTGTGCATGCGTGCGTGCGTGTGCGTATGTGGATTTAGAATTCAAAAATGCCCCTGTTCTGACTTACATACCAATTCAACTTGAGAACAAACCTACAGAACCTCTCCGTAATTTGGGGACTCCCTTTGCCAGCATTTGCATATATATGTATAGCGAGATATCTCGGAGATAGACCCAAGTCTAAATACAAAATTGAAATATTGTTGAAGGCTTTCATGGCCAAAATGACTGGGTTGTTGCCGGTTTTTCCGGGCTGTGTGGCCATGTGAGGTCACAACCTCTGAGGATGCCTGCACATAGATGCAGGCAAAACGTCAGGAGGGAATGCTTCTAGAACATGGCCATACAGCCCGGAAAACCGGCAACGCAAAATTGATATATGTTTCATATATAGATAGATATTATACATATAACCTGAAAGTTGTTTTATACATATAATACCTTAAATATTTTTGTGCATGAAGCCAAGTGTGTGTGCATTAATCCATTAGAAAGCAAAGGTGTCTCCATCCCAACCACACAATGTGGACAATTTGGGATTTTGGAGGATGTTGACATTCTAAATAAGGGATGCTGATTGCTCAAGCTGTACTGAAAGCTAGGAGACAGGAGAAAGCATCGCCTCCCAGGTGACTAGGTTACATAGAAGCAGAAGTTGTGTCCCTCCACTGGTAGATAAGCCAGAATGGAAGGTTTACTGCCTTATCACACTTAGACAATACTGCAGTCTGATAGGGACCTTTGTTAGGCTGAAACTTTCCATTTCGTCCAATCTGCAAGGCTTCTCATTCTTGAAGAAGCCCTTGTGTCAGAGGAGCTCTCTTTTTCTCAATGGGGCTTCAGACGTTGTGTACTTGGATGTAGCCTTTGCCAATGTAGAGTTGCTTGTATCTGTTGGTACCTGGTCTGGCACCTGCGGACAGGTGTGCAACATCAATGGCAGTGAGAGGGACTCATAAGGAATCCTGCCTCAAATATGAGATTTCTGGAACCAAGCCGCATATAGGCAGACATTGAGAGCTTGCAATAGCACACTGTTGCTGGGAAAACCAATTTCCTCCCCAGCTACTGCACGGAGTTTGTAGCTAAATTTAGAAGGAGGAGAGGAAAGCCTGTGTTTGTCTGATATCATCATATTGCTTTCCCATTTGAGACTGCTTGGGATTTGAGGCAGAATAATAAAGAGTTGGAAGGGCTCCCGTAAGGCTGTTGAGCCCAAGCCCCCATCGAGTGCAGGAAATGCAGCTAAAGCATCCGTAGCAGGTAGCTGTCCGGATATTTGAATATACCCAAAGAAGGACACAAAGAGGAATTATCTCACCACTCTGTTCTTTTTATTATTATTTATTTTTTTGTAATATTTCCATATTCTTTCACATGAGGTAGAGGTATTAAAGTCAGGGGAAAAGGGAATTATTATTATTATTATTATTATTATTATTATTATTATATTTTTTACCCATATCTCCCCAGGGCTTGAGGTGGGTCACAGCACAGTTAAAAACGCAAAAATCTATACACATACAAAAGTGAAAATATGTATGTGTGTGTGGCTGGGGTGCCCACTTATACAGACCGGCTCAAACTTCCACAAATAGCTATAACTCCCACTACTCAGGAGACACCAAAGCCCCTCCCTCCAATGACATTGCAGGTTATAGCGAGCGCCATGAACATGTACAAGAGCCCTGCCAGTGTTTTCCATAAACACCATGCTGCCCACCACCCAAGGAAGGCTTTCATACAGGGACCATTTCATCCTAGATTTCATGTGTTTCCTGCACCAGAGACATCTCAGTGTTTCTGACTCTCTCAATTGGTGGGAAATTTGCATGAGCCTGCCCACTGCCTCTCCCTTAACCCTTTCCTATTCTTTTCTATGGCACACAGCAAACAGAGGAATAGATTAGCAACACACAAGAGAGGTTTGGGGCGAATTCGCCATGATTTATAGGAGTTATAGATACTGGGATGTATAGTTCACCTGCAATCTAAGAACTGCACTCTGAACTCCACCATGATGGACCTGGAACTAACTTGGCACACAGAACTCCCATGATCAACAAAACATACTGGAGGTCTTTGGAGGGATTTATAGGAGTTGTAGTTCACCTAACCCAGAATACACTATGAACCCAAACAATGATGGATCTGGACCAAACTCAGCGTGCATACCCAATATGCCCAAATTTGAATACTAGTGGGTTTTGAGGGGAATTGGCCTGGACATTTTGGAGTTGTAGGTACTGGAATTTATAGTTCATGTGACGGCGCGAGTGGCGCCACCTATGTATAGAACTGTTAGTTGTAAGATTTAAACTGTTGTATCATGCTTAATTCTGCCCCCTTTTACCCTGTTTATGTATAGTTGTATGGATTGGTTGCTTGTAGCTGTCAATCAGTACTGTTTGGCTCCACCTCTTCCTGCAAGAGGGGAGAGCTTCCTTTTTCTTTTCATTCTGCCATCAGAGTTCATACCACATGGACGTGAGTAAAAGACTTGATTCTAAAGGACCCTGATTTAAGTTACCTCTTAGCACCAGTTCTGAGGTTTTTTACCCTTGGGACTCATGCTTTATGTCCGGATCGTCCTGGATAACATTGAGGAGATCCCAAGTGCCTTCAAGCCGGTTCTTTTGGCACCAGAGGAAGATCCTGAGTCTTCAAAACATAGGCCATCTGAACTGGGGTTGTGGTTTGCTCCGGCATTCACAGCCATTGAGGAAAGAGGAAACTTGGTGAGGCTTCTCAGCTTCAAACCCCTTGAACCCAGGACTAATTGAGACTGTAACGTATGTTTCCTTCACCCCTCTAAAGTTTTCCAGCTCATTGCTTTGAAGAAATGACTTTGTGATAAATAAAACTTATCTTGAGCTATTTACAGTGTTTTGGGTTTTTGGGAGTTCCAGTTTCCTATAGGAGGGCAAGAAGCAATCCCTTGGGGGAAATGTGCCACGTCCATCCCTCCTTCATTAAGACTAATAGCCCCCAAGTGCGACGGCACAGTTCAACTGCAATCAATGAGCACCCTGAACTCTACCAAAGGTGGAATTGGACCAGCAAAAATACTGGAGGTCTTTGGGGGGAAATTCACCTTGACTTGGGGAAGTTTTAGGGAGCACTGTGAACCAAAACACTGATGGATCTGATATACTGAAATAGCACATACCTGATATGCCTAAATTTGATTACTGGAGGGATTTGGGGGGAACGGACCTTCCTTTCTGTAGTTCACCCACAACCAGAGAAACAGTGACCTCCACTGATGATGGACCTGGACCAAACTCGGCACACAAAAACCCCATGACTAACTCAACCTAGTGGAGGTGTTTGAGGGGACTGACTCACTATAGTGGGAGTTGTAGTTTATCCTACATCTAGAGAGCACACTGAACCCCGCTAATGATGCATCTAGAGAAAACTTGCCCAATGTAACAAACTTGAAATACTGATGGGGTTTTTCGAGGTTAACCTGGCACGATGTCAGTTGTAGTTCACCCACAACCTTATGCATTTTGTACAGTTAAAAAACTGATTTTTTTCAAATAACCTGGGCAACAACGGGTACCCAAGCTAGTACTATATAAAAATTCTACAGCACACATTAAAATTCAGTTCCATAAAATATACAGATCAAAGCATTTCTGTAAGAGACACATTAATCAGAAGAAGAAAGAAGGTGGGAGAAGTTTTCTCTGTTGTACACTGTGAGCTCCTTGGTTTTATTAATGTTAAGAACCAGATGATTGACCCTGCCAATTATGTAGCTGATTCACCTCATCCCGATAGGTGGGCTCATCCCCTTTGGAGATAAGAAGCCCTGCCAAAGTTGTATCATCCACAGATTAGGTAATTACATTGCTGTGGTGGATGGGAATGCAATCGTATGTGTACAAAGTGAAAAGCAGAGTACTCAACACACAGCTCTGTGGCATCCCAGAGCTGAGAGTGAGATTAGCTGAAGAGGTGTGTTTACCTAATCTAATCCTCTGGGAACGTCCAGACAAGAAGTCCATAATCCAAGTCTGTTCTTCACCAAAATTTAAAAACTAACATGAAGTGGGTTCCAGGTAGGGGAAGAGGTTTAACTTGGACAAGCCATAATCACAGGGGCAAAGTGAAGAGATCAAATGGACATCTAGGAAGGGAACAGAGACATGTTAGGACTGGAAATCTGTAGAACCGCATCACTCTTCCTACCACATATCATGGACCTTTCATCCTGGACTTTGGGAGCACAAGGTTGATGTCCAAGGCTAGGTTATCAGTGGTACAAATGGAGCCAACGCTCCAGGATCCTCTATGGCCATGGCTTTCTTGCTGTGCTGCTCAGATAAGATGGTCTGGAGATAACATTATCCATGTGTCAGATGACAGTTGCCATGAGTTGAAGTTGACTTGCAAGCACGAAACAAGAACTGATATAACATTGGGCAATATGAAGTTTGAATGCAATATTCTAGGAAGGGATTGGCTGTTATTGTTTGTCTTTGGGTGGCTTGTCACTCTGCTTAAAATGGAATTAATTCTTCAGACTCGAAGAGGATCTGCATTCTTGGACTAAACATTGCCCCCTTCAAGGCAGGAAAGGTATTTGCATGGCCTTGATCCTACCCCCCCCCCCCTTTTATACTATGACTCAGAGTCAAGCTGAATACCCATAACAATAAAGGGAAAGGTCCTATGTAGAAAAAAATGTTAGCCCATTTTTTGGTCAGGTATGGAGAGATAAATGTGGCATTTGGCGTTCGCACAAAGCATGATAACTGGAGCCAAACTGCATAGCTTTATTTCGTGTTGGATGATAAACAAAGCTACAGGAAATCAAGTCCCAGTGTAAGTTGACATTTATTTTATTTATTTATTATTCAAACTTATATGCCGCCACTCCCCTGGGGCTCGGAGCGGCTTACAAGAACAGGCTAAAATCTAACACAATTTAAAAACAATTTAAAAACAACAATATCAAAGATCAAAGGCCTGTTGAAACAGATATGTCTTACATGCCCTGCGGAAAGCTGATAGGTCCCGCAAGGCATGGACATGAAGTCCATTTCCTCCTGTTCAAGATCCCCTGCTGAGCAAACAAAGACCGTGGCAGGAAAGAGAAAGAGAGAGAGAATGAGAAGTCAGAGCAGGGATGAAGAGCAATGCTGGAGCTTGGAGGGATGGGAAGGAGGAGGATGATTGAAACTGACTGCTTGAGCCCCCAGAGACAAAGGGGAAAGAAGCTGGAATGTGAAGGAGGAGAGAAAGGGAGCCAGGAGAGAGTTTGTGCGCCATGTTTTCCTGCAAGTCACAGAATATAAGAGCAGAAAGCACTACAAAGTCAGAAGAATTCAAACATGTCGCGGTGTCAGTCTGAAATATACATATGCAAAGGATATGGTTTCAACATTGATACTATGGGTGCTTCTACAAACACTATAATCCATCTGCGTAGGTCCAGGAATTGGTTTTGCTGTGGGAATGATCAGATTGCCATGCCTAGAACTGGTTTGCAGCAAAGAAGGGGATGACATTTTCCAGCTTCAAGCCACTTTGTGGGTTTTTCCTTCATTTCCTGGAAAGATGCACACCAGCGCACCAGAGGGGATTACATTTTCCACCTTCAAGCTATTTTGTAAGCTTTTTGCGCATTTCCTGGAGAGATGCTCATCAGCACACCAGAGAGGGTGACATTTTCCATCTTCAAGCCACTTTGTGGGCCTTTCCCTCATTTCCTGCACATTAGCGCACCAGAGGGGACGGCATTTTCCAGCTTCAAGCCATGTTGTGGGCTTTTTTCTCATTTCCTGGAGAGATGCGCATTAGTGCACCAGAAGCCTTCAGAATGGGTGATAGCACTGAAGGTGATCAATGACTCCTGGAAGTCAGTAAGCGCCTTGCTGTCTTGTCATGCCCTTGGGGTGCTTTCCAGCAGCCCCATTTCGATCTTTGACTGCACTTCAGATGAGGCCAGTTTATTTATTTATTTATTACACGCACTTCTACCCCGCCCTTCTCAACCCCCGAGGGGGGACTCAGGGCAGCTTACAAAAGGCACAATTCGATGCCAGCATAAACATACACAATGGATAAAACAAGTATATAACATAACAATTGAACAGTCACTTTATACAACAAAATCAATAAAATCAATAAAACCAGTTTCTACAATGCGCTCTACATTTTATGGAGCCTGGGATACATAGGAATCCACTGCAGCACGTTTTAAAAGATGAACTTGGACTTTGCTAAAAAAAATTGCAAAAACCATGTATCACCCTTCGGTGCTTGCTGCAGTGTGCATTGGTGGTGTGCATTTTGTGGCCACTCCATTCCCAAGTTGGCTTCAGATAGCACTGTATGATCAGGGCCCTTAGTCTGTGAAATCCTATGCTACTGAACGGGTGCGTCTACATATAGAAGCGTGGCCCCCTTTAGCTGCTCCCACTTAACACTATGGAGTCCCAGGAAGGTGTAGTATGATAAAGTCTTTAGAGGCCATGGTGGTGCAACATGTTAAACCATTGGGCTGCTGAATTTTCTGACCTGAAGGTTGGCAGTTCGAAGCTACCAGATTAGGTGAGCTCCTGCTGTTAGTCACAACTCCTGCCAACCTAGCAGTCTGAAAATATGCAATTGTAAGTAGATCAATAGGTACCACCTCAGTAGGAAGGTAAACGACGTTCCATGCAATCATGCTGGCCACACAACCAGGAGATGTCTGCGGACAATGCAGGCTCCTCAGCTTGGAAGTGGAGATGAGCACCTCCTTCAGAGTCAGAGATGAGCACCATCTCCAGAGCTAGATAAGAAAGGGGAAGCCTTTGGCTTTGTCTGTGTATTTGTGTGTAATTGTTTCAAAGCATTGACTGCTTGCCTGTATATATGCTGGAATTTGCCCTGAGTCCCCTCTGAGGGATATAAATTAAGGTTATTATTATTATTATTATTATTATTATTATTATTATTATTTGAAACACAACAAGATGAGTCCACAGCAGACACTCTGCTGGCTGTTGTAGTGGATCACACGTCGGACACTTCCCAAGTGTCTAGGACTGTGTGATGTATCGGCGAATAATGTGTGCAGATCCCAGTAAGGTAGTCTTCTGCAGCTGGCAGATGGTAATTTTGTCAGCGCTGATTGTGTTTAAGTGCAGGCCAAAGTCTTTAGGCACTGCACCACTGGGACCACCTTGACTGACTTGTGCCAGAGTCTTTGCAGTTCGATTTTTAAATCCTCATTTTGTGTCAGCTTTTCCATTTGTTTCTCTTCAATCCTGCTGTCACCTGGGATTGCAACATCGACAATCCATACTTTGTTTTTTAACATGATTGTGAGGTCAGGAGTATTGTGCTCCAAAACTCTGTCTGTCTGAATTCGAAAGTCCCAGAGTAGCTTGACATGTTCATTCTCTGTAACTTTTTTCAGCTTGTGATCCCACCAGTTCTTTGTTGCCAGCACATGGTTTTTGTGGCACAAGTTCCAATGAATCATCTGAGCAACGGTGTTATGCCTCTGCTTGTAGTCTGTCTGCGCGATCTTCTTGCAGCACTTGAGGATGTGATCTATTGTTTCATCTGCTTCATTGCAGAGTCTACATTATTCTTATTCTTCTTCTTATTATTCTTATTATTATCTGCCCAAGAGGGCTGATGCACCCATCAAACTACAAAACCCAGGATTGAATAGCTTTGAGCCAAGACAAGTAAACGGGATTAATTCTACAGTGAAGATGCACCCTTTTGTGGCAAAGACACTGCAGTGCTACCTGCAAGTATGAAACAGGGGCCCAGCTATGTTGGGTTTGATATCTTTCTCAAAATGCAAACTCAGAACAGTAAGTACAACCTTGCAAATTTTGCCAATCTCTCCCTGTCCAAGACTTAAATTATGATGAGATTCGGTGAGATGAGGGGATGGTAATGTCTGATTCATGGGGAACAATGAATCCACAAGGTAGGAAGACCTCCTCAACGATCTGCATTGAAAGGGAGAGTGGGACATGGTTGGCACAGAAAAAGGTTCCAGTTCTTTCGGCTCATTATGCGAGTTGTGGTCCAAAACATCTCAAGTTAAAGAAGACTAGTTGTAGCTGAGTCTAGCTCAGACAATTCTTCAGAAAGATTTAAGGGAATACGGAACATGTAATCCTGGAGAGTCCCATTTCTAAGCTCTGATCTTTCTAAAGGAAAAACTGGATACAAACAAGCAATTGTTCTTCATAGTAATAATGGAAATGTTTCTTAACATGACTTAAGGCTGTTACCTGATTATTACCTGAGAGCATATTTAATTCACCAAAGTGAGACCTCCATCTCAATAAATATAGATCATGTTGTGCTTCATGGCTGTCAACTCGTTAAAGATGGTGTCACTTATCGCCCTTTAAAAACTGATTAATCAGCACGTTCCTCTATTAAATGGAAATCAATGTTTGTATGGCTACCAAACCCTTGAATCGGGTATCTATTGAACTGTGAAGTTGAAAACATACAATGACAGTCATCTCCAATATTTCATTTCATTTCCGCTTAGAGTAATTAATATGGTCTTGCAAAATAAGCAAGGATGCTGCTAATTCATTGCTCTATACAATTAAATTGCTCTCATAGTCGAATCAATCGCATTGTATTAAATTAGACTAATTAAACATTGGGAGTCTAGCTGTGCTTGCAGGGTGGTACCTACATATTTAACACCACTTTGCAAAGAAGGCCTCATCTGCACTGACCATTTAGTGCAGTTCAAACTGCATTGTATGGTCAGTGCAGATGAGGCCAAAGTCAGCAGACGTTAATAACCTATAGCCCATTCACATCACACCATTTGTTGTTGTTGAGTGCCTTCATATAATTTCTGATCAATGGCAACCCTCAAGTGACCCTATTGTAGGTTTGTCTTGGCAAGATTGGTTCAGAAAAGGGTTGCCTTTGTTATCCTGTGAGGCTGAAAATGTGTGATTCTCCCAAGGTCACCCAGCGAACGTTTTAACCAACTCCTGGTCTCCAAACTAATAATCCAATGCTGCACCATGGCAGCTCTTATGACAGTTATGACTCTATTATTGCACTTTAACTGCCTTGGTTCTGTCTTTTGAAATATTACAATTGGCAGCTGAGGGAGAGACAGTTAACATTTTCAACCATAGCAATCCAGTTCCTCACCAAACTACATGTCCCATAATTCTATAGGATGGAGCCACGGCAAATGAATTTCAACAAGGACAAATGTAGGATATTCCACTTAGGCAGAAAAAAATGAAATACAGATACAGGAGGAGTGATGCCTGGCTCCACAACACAGTTACACGTGAAAAGGATCTTGGAGTCTTCATGGACAAGTTGAACACGAGCCAAGAGTGTGATGCAGCAGCGTCTTCTTCCTTCTTTGGAGCCTTTTAAACAGAGGCTGGATGGCCACCTGTCGGGGGTGCTTTAAATGCGATTTTCCTGCTCCTTGATGGGGGGTTGGACTGGATGGCCCACAAGGTCTCTTCCAACTCTATGATTCTATGATTCTAGGCAGCAGCCTTTCTTTCTGCTGCCCTGGAGACCATGACTCAATGAATCATGGGCTCAAATGACAGGAAAGGAGATTCCACTTGAACATTAGGAAGAACTTCCTGACCCTAAGAGGTGCTCAACAGTGGAATGTTGTGGAAGCTTTTTCCTCGGAGGCTTTTCAACAGAGACTGGATGGCCATCTGTTGGGAATGCTTTGATTGTGATTTTCCTTCAGGGCAGAAGGGGGTTGGACTGGATGGCCCGACTCTATGAATCTATGATTCTGTAAGGGGAATACCAGTGCAGTAGTTGGGTTATGTGAACATGCCCTCGGAGACAAATGTATTAACTCATCTCCTGCTGACATCTATCTCTGGTGACATATCAGCCTCCACACAAAGAGTGGTGCCAAGGAAAGATTAACTCCTCCAGTCTGATCATTGAGAAGAGTCAGCATCTCCTTTTCACCCTTTTCATCAGAGCTTGGAAAGCTGACTTTATGGAGTCCATTCATCTCCCAGATCAGCTTGGTCATGGGAATTCAAGGGTGGTCTTGCAGACTGTGATATACCAGACCTCCATCAAAGTTAGTTGGTCGGAGCTATGTGCAGAGAGACCATTTTACCATGGACAATTGTGATGAGACATACATACCCAGGTCTTCAGGAGATGACAGATGTTGTGCCGTTGAAGACACAGAAAAGAAAAGAAAAAAACAGATTTGGGGACTGCAGAGAAAATCAGTCAGGTGGTGATCAATATCAATAAATGATCACCATTTGATAAAGAAACTCTTGAAGCGGTCGTAGAGCAAATCTAGGATGTCATCAGCAAAGCCATCTGATTTGGCAGTAATTGGGAACAGAGAAAGAGGAAAGCTGGAAAACAGCCAGGGAGACTTTGTATGCTTGCTTGTTTTCCCCCCTTTCCTTTCAGGACTAGTGGGAAGAGTTGCTATGCTAATATTAGGATTCTGGAAGCCAAGGAGAAGACGTCTGTGTGCAATATGGCAACGTGGTTTTGCCCATGAGAGAAAAAAACAAAAAACAAAACCAGGAGATTTGGAATTTGCAGGAAGAGATGTCGTTCCCAGAGCTTTTCAGAAGATGACTTTCAAAGAAGGATGTATAACTGGTAGCCCTGGTAACAACTGGGCAAATGGTGCAGAGTTGCCATGGTTTGGCGGGATGAACCAAGGAAGCACTGCAGCCTAGGCGACTGACATTTTATTCCGCATGTTTCGTTTTCATGGAGTGAAGACCATGGTTCATGAAATGCGTCATATCTTGCGTACAAAATACAAAGTGTGAAAAATCGGTATATTAAGGCACCAAATGGGCTGGATATAAATGAGAACATTGCATTGAACAGCAATGTATGAGTCTACACTGCATTATATGGCAGCATAGATGGCAGCAGTCACCCTAGAAGGCCTAGAGATTCCTAGAGATAAGAGATCAAAACTATGAATAATAAAATATCTAAGAGCTCATTGTGGATTACAGAAAGAACAGACCAAAAATCCAGCCCTTGGCCATACATGGAAAGCCAAATAGAGTAGGTCACAAACGGTGCAGGTTGACAAAAGCAAGGACAAACAGACTGAGAGAGAGCTTTTATCCTAGAGCTGTGGCTATATTGAACTCCATGGCTTCACACTGATGTGTCATTGGGGGCTGTGTGGTGGTGGTGGGAGTGTGGAGTGATGGGTGTGTTGTTTTGTGATGTGTGCTGGGGAAAGCATTTAATTTTGTTGTACAATAACAATAAAGTTATTATATTCTTCTATTCTATTCAACTAGCACATAATGGGCTCTGCTAGCATTGTTCTAGCAATCCCTCAAGTTGTGTCCTAAGTGAAGATGCAATTATGTAAGCAAGCAGCTGCTCTAGTGGAGGAGATCCTTTCTGAATGTCTCAGCTTGAGAAATGCATGGATTTCTATGGTTTTATATGGCACAATTTTACTTTGTTTTTTTAAAAAAATCCAGCCTTTTCCCTCTTGTAGTTGCTTAGGAGCCTCACAAGGATAAAAGATTTGAACCTAGCTTCCCTTTGGGATAGGCATTGACACAACAAAAAGAAAGGGTGAAAATGCATCATCAGACAAGAGAAGAAATGGGGAGTCAGGCTGGCATAATATTTGCAAATACGGGGAAAATTTAAGAATAAGTATCACAAGAAATGCAAAGTATCTCACCGCAAAGTGGCAGTGAGGAACTTTTGGAGTCCCAGGTTTTATCATTTTACCTTGTCCATTTGGCCTGCCCATTCTGTTCAATTTTATATTGTGTTAATTTGTTTTATTTATTTTATTTTGCTACTGTATGTATTTTATTCTGATGCAATTTTTTGTTGTCTGCATTCTGTATTTTATTTTGCTGTATTGTATCTTTGGTCTTGGGCTTGTGTTAGCCACCCTGAGTCCCCTTTGGGGAGATTGTGGCGGGGTATAAATAAAGATGGTGGTGGTGGTGGTGGTGGTGATGGTGGTGATTATTATTATAGATGTAGTCTCCTGCAAGTGCACAAGAGTCAATGGTAAGGGATAATGGGAGTTGTAATTCAAAACAACTGGAAGTCCAGAAATTCTCCATTCTGGCCACAGTCAGAAAATCTGTCTGCCTGTTGCATATGCCTATTGCTCACAGGGCTCTCTTTAAATCATGATGGAGGAAAAGATAGGTGAGGACCAAAAGACAGATCTTTAGTGCGATTTGAAATAGAATATACATTTCTGACTCAACAATAGCTGCAAATAACATACGATACCTCCTGTACCTCCCTATAAAGTATATTGATGACACCAATATATGTTTGTTATATGTTTTAAGGCACTGTGGAAGTGTAATTTTAAGCTGCCTTCAGTCCCCCTCGGGGTAGAGAAAGGCGGGATATAAATTAGGTAAGTAAGTAAGTAAGTCAGTCAGTCAATAAATAAATAAATAAATAAAATAATCAAGGCAAATTGGAGTAGCCAGGAGTGGGTATAAGTGTGACAACGCTTCCTCTGTTGGGACAAAACAGACTCCTGAGTCCAGAGATCATTAATTCTCAGTAGATATGTTCTGTAGCCTGTACCGGTTGTCGGCTTGTGCTTCCAGTAAACAAAGACACCCACAGGTAGATCCCACACTCTGCTCATGCCTGATTTAGGTTACATATATGTTTTTGGAGATGTGCAAATGGTCCCACTGAGCAAGGGTGTGGCTGGTGAAGCTCCCTAAAAGCCAGCAGATCTTTCGCTATAGCCATTTTAGTGAATTTGCTTCTGGAACCATGGACTCTGCAAATGGTACCTTCACGCATTGCTCCAAGCAGGAGTTTCTCCCGCCTCTGCTGTCATAGTGACAGTGTTGCTATGATTCGGTGATTATGAGATGATGGTTTCTTTCTTTTTTTCAAAACATCTTCCTGCATCCCTAAGTTGTTTGTTGACCACAGGATCTTTGTTTACTTGATGTGTTCTTGGCTGGAGGATGCACATCCTTGGTTTTTCTGGGCTTGTGGCATAGGTTTCAATGCGGGTGATTGAACAAGGCTCAAAGGTGCCAGGACAACTTGGAGGGGTACAACTTGGAGATCCATCTCACCCGGCATATTCTTTTATTTTAATTATTTCCATCTGGCAGATGGTACAGGGTGACAAACAGACTGAGAGACAGCTTTTGTCCTAGAGCTGTGACACTATTGAACTCCATGCTTTTGCACTGATGTGGCATTGGGGGCTGTGCAATTGTGATTAGAATGTGGAAGGATGGGTGTTTTGTTTTGAGGTGTGTGCTGGGAGAAGCATTCAGTTTTACTGTGAAATAATACAGTGACAATAAAGCTATTCTATTCTATTCCACATTCCTACCAGGGGTAGAGAAAAGCAGTATATAAATTAAATAAATAATAAATATCTTCTCTCATGAAGCAAAAAAGGAATATAGCATTTTTGACCCCAAAGGAGATGTTTTGCTTTCAACGGAGTGTACTCATCATGTTTGGAGGCCTGGCCAGGCTCTTTGAGGGCATTTAGGATCATTTCTAGGCAACCTCCTATTATGATTTGGAAAACCTCTGCAACCAGTTGTTGCCTCCTGGTTGTTCTGGGTGCTCTCCTACTAAGAAAACTCCAAACAGTATGTCATAGGAACAGTGTGCTCTCGGTATTTGCAGGGTTTTTGGTTCCGGGAGCTTCTTTTGATATCAAAACCCATAAATGCTTCCATCCTATCATATTTAGTGCCATAGTAAATGGCATTCCTTATACAAAACTGCAAAATCAAGGGGTTTTTTTTGGACTGTATTTAATTTTGAATTCATGGATACAGAATTGGTGGATATGGAGTGCTGGGTGCAATGTGGTTGCTTCTGACTCGTATTTCCAAGCTCTAAGGAAGGTAAAGTGCTGTCGGCTTTGGCTCCTTCACCTTTGACAGTTGACTTTGGCAAACTGGCAGGTGCTTTGCTGCAGCCCAGAAGTGATGGCAGAATCCTCCCAGCATCAAGAACAATCAGAAGCAAGCAGCTTCTGCACCTGGAACGTCTGTAAGATCTCTGGGAACTTTGCCCAGTGGGTCACAAAGGCCAGTGCTTTCCAGGGAGGACTCAAGGAATGCCAAATGTCTTTTACAACCTTTAAGTGGGATCAATTAGTGAAGGAAAGATACTCTACCCATGGCCAGGAGTACTCTTGTCTTGGCATATTTAGATACTACATTCTGTCAGTTTGTGACCTTATCATATTAGGATGCATCAATACAGGATTCATCCAGTCCTAAAAAATATGGGATGGAGACTGATATAAATGGATTATATCCCAATGCGATAAGATTCTAAGGAATGTTTGGCATCTGAATTCTATTTCTGTGGTTTCTGCACCCTTCATGAACCATTGTTTTCCCTACTACTATTACTACTACTACTACTACTACTACTATTATTATTATTATTAATACCTGCTTTATCTCCCCAAAGGGGACTCGGAGCGCTTGACATAAAAGCATTAGTATACAATCTAAAACATACAAATATACAAACATAAAAACAGAATTAAACACAAACAGCACTAAAAGATTCATAGTTAAAATCCATCAAAACATGTTCAAAATCGAAAACCACAACACAAGCCAATATCTGGGCAATTTATATGTTTGTTTGTCTGTATTTATTTATTGTGGCTGCAAATGGGATAGTGCTGATCTGGTAACCATACTTACAAGGGTGTAGGGTGACTGTCATTGTGGTGACGATAGGCAGCTATCATGGCAGTAATGGGTAGAGTTTGGATGGACAAGTTGTAGGGTGCATCTGCACTGTACAATTAATGCAGTTTAATGCCACTACAACTGCCATGGCTCAATGCCATAGATAGAATCATGTAGTTCTACAAGACCTTTCACCTTCTCTGCCAGAGTGCTGTTCCTCACCAAACTACAACTCCCAGGATTTCATAGCCTTGAGCCATGGCAGTTGTTAAAGTGGTGCCAGGCTGCATTCATTCCATAGTATAGTTGCACACAGAGTCAAATTAAATTATCTCAAGCTGGGGGAGCCCCCGCTGGCGCAGTGGGTTAAACCACTGAGCTGCTGAGCTTGTTGACCGAAAGGTTGCAGGTTCAAATCAATGAGCAGTGTGAGCTTCCACTCTCAGCTCCAACTTGGGCCAATCTAGCAGTTCAAAAACATGCAAATGTGAGTAAATCAATAGGTACCACTCCGACGGGAAGGTAACGGTGCTCCATGGAGTCATACCGGCCATATGACTTTGCAGGTGTCTATGGACAACGCTGGCTCTTTGGCTTAGAAGTGGAGATGAGCACCATTCCCCAGAGTCGGACACGACTGGACTTAATGTCAGGGGAAAACCTTTATCTTTACTTTTACCTGGGTAAAAGTGGAGAGTGCCAAGGATGCTTCTGTGGCTGGATCTCCACTGCCATATAATCTAGTTTCTGAATTCATATTATCAGCTTTAAAATGGATTATATGAGTCTACACTGCCAGAAACCGGATCCTATTGCAGTGTAGGTGAAGCCTGAGAGGACTCTAGACGATGGAAGATGCCTTATTTTTAATAATGAGCAAAATGTTTTCTCTTATTACAAGCCAATTCATGGTTTAACTGTTGAGCTTATGACCAGTGCATGAAGCTCTGCTGCTACAAGCTCCTTCTTCTCCAACGAACCGCATTTTGAAGTGACACAGCCCGGGAAACAACCGGACTGGGTATTATTTCCTGCACATTTCAATTGTCTGTTAAAGTGTGGAAATGGAGATGTACGCCTGGAGCCCATTGTGTGTACATTTCCCCCCTTCTCCCATCCTCTTATCTGCTAAATGCATTGATTTCTGCTTTAGCAACTGCTAAGCTGCTTTTGTGCTGTTTTATGCCATTTAATGACGAGCTGGTTGTTCCCTGCATCATAATTTCTTCTTCTTCATCATCTTCTTCTTCATTTGCTGGGCTTAGCATATGATGTGCAAATTCACCTGCTCAGAGCCTCGGGTAACAACAGCCTTTTGACATGGCAGCCAGGCATTCTCAATGAGTTACTAATGAGTTGCCAATTACTTATCAGCCGAGCCCATAAACCCATTTCTGCAGGGCTCAGGGGAGCAGCGGTGCGATCATTTGGCTTCCCAATGCGAGGGGAATAAATTATAACCAGGTTTTACCACTTGCTTGGAGACCGGGGCTTCCCTGCTTTATGGCATCATATCAGTGAACAAGGAATGAAGACCACATGCACAATGCTGAAGAAAGCTTTGCGCATGGAACTGGTCCAGTCCTACTATAAGGTTTGTTTATTTATCATTTCAGAAGCGAATGGTGAATACAGTTATAACATATAGAAAAACCACAAACAAAGTTAAAAAGTCTGCATACTAAATTTCCTTTGACCAGAAGCTGGCCACTTGGAGTGCCTCCATCGTGCATGTGGTGGGGCTCAGGTTGCATTGTAGTAAGTGGTCTGTGGTTTGCTCTTTTCTGCACTGGCATGTTTTGGACTCCACTTTGTAGCCCCATTTCTTAAGATTGGTTGTGCGTCTCATGGTGCCAGAGTGCAGTCTGTTTATCACCTTCCAAGTTGCCCTGTCTTCCATGTGCTCGGGGAGGAATTTTTCATCTGGTCTCAGCCACTGATGGAAGTTTTGGGTCTTGGCTTGCCACTTTTGGACTCTCACTTGCTCAGGTGTTCCTTAGAGTATCTCTGTAGGAAGCTATTTCTTGATTTAAGTTGTTTACGTGCTGGCTGATATCCGAACAGAGGATGGGTCAGAGATATCATTGCCTTGGTCTGTTCATTGATGGCTGCTACTTCCTGATGGATAGCAGGTGGTGCAATACTGGCTAAACAGTATAGTTTGTCCAGTGGTGTTGACCGTAGACATCTTGTGATAATGCGACATGTCTCATTAAGAGCCACATCCCCTGTTTTAACATGGTGAGATGTATTCCACACTGGGCATGCGTATTCAGCAGCAGAGTAGCAAAGTGCAAGGGCAGATGTCTTCACTGTGTCTGGTTGTGATCCCCAGGTTGTGCCAGTCCCAGGAAGGCAAGGACAGCTTTTGTATGATATTATTTCTAGCACCCACCTTTTGCTTGATAGTTAAACAGTGCTTTTTGTAGGTCAGAGCACAGTCCAGAGTGACTCCCAGGTTGCAATGCTCCAATGGGATTCCTTCCGAGGTAATCCTCAGAGCTCAAGATGCTTGTCTGTTCTTTAGATGAAAAGCACATGTCTGCATTTTAGTTGGATTAGGAATTTCCTCATTCCCCCGTAATAGGCAGTAAAAGTGCCTAAAGCTTCAGAGAACTTCTGTTCAACCATTTCAAAACTCCCTACTTGAGTGGTGATGGCATGATCGTCAGCATAGATTAAACTCTCTGTCCCTTCTGGCAGTGGCTGGTCATTTGTGTAAATGTTAAACATTGATGGAGCATGCATGCTGTCCTGAGGCAATAAAACTTTATTTAATAACACTTTATTTCTATCCCGCCCTATCTCCCCATGGGGATTCATGGCTCAAGCTGTTAGCTTAGGCAGAGCAAAGGTCAAATGCCTTTTGCACCATGGGTCCCAGTACCCATGTTACCTATGCATACCTGCTATAAATATATAAAATATAGAATATAAAAGCTTGGTCAAATGTACACAGATTTAACATGGGAAGGGATTCTGGTTGTTGTTGATGGTCCCTTTGCAAATTGGTCAAGACTTAACTCTTATTATATCATTCCAGCCTGGTGTCCTTGACAAAACTATAAGGTCCCTGATTATAAACTATCTTTTATAGGGGGGTCACTCTTGACTAAAACTTTTTGAAGAACAAATAGTATCCTCCCTTGCTATCTCTTTGTGTGTGTGTTTCCTGGAGTGATGGGGGTGAAACCCGGATCCTTTGGCAAGCCAAGTGATGCACCCTACAGCTGAGCCCCCCCCCCCCCCCGGCCCGCTCCCTAAGAGCAAATGTGAACTTGGAGAAAGAAGGCAGCCTTTGAGCTGCAACCAGAAGGAGATATAGCACCTGCCTATAAATACACAGTCTTGGAGCGAGGAAGGAGGGGGCGGAATATCATTTTAGTCAATGAGAAGCAGTGAAGCACAGCAATTTTTAGTCTGAAACGGCAGAAGAGGGGGCACAGAATGAATTCACTGAAGGATCTACAGAGTCCTGGGCTTTCTTTCTGGGCAATTTGTGGAGTGGGACAAGGGTCCAGGTAGGAAGCAGCCAAATGGCAAGGGTCTTGATGCATTCACGTGAGACGCAGCTCATGCACCAAACTGGCACAAAGGCGCTTAGTTCTTGAGAAGCAGATTTCTCAACTGCTTCAGCGTAGAGGCAGGCAGCGCTGGGCAACACCCTTTCTCGGGCCCCATCGACAGTTCAGTGCAGTTAACCTGCATCACATTAATCTTCCCTGACTGTATCATCCAGTTTCAATCTCCATTAAATGGCAGTGTAGACAAGACCCCATACTTGCCACCCCACTGATTCTGCTTTTGCTTGTAGGGTGGGAACTGGGCTCTTCCAACGCTCCAGAGGCCACTCCCATGGTCATTATTTGGGACCAACCAAAAGTAACATCACATACCTGCAATGCCTTTTCATCCAATATATTGCAATCCCTTTGCATTCTTTAAGAATTTTTTTTCCAGCCAAAGGAAGCTTATTTGTTGGATTTTGCAGAGTGTCATGGAACTCCAAAGGAGCCAGCATGAGAGAAGAAGATGATACTGCAATGTCATGCAGGTCTTGTGCACCTGTGGCCACCATGGCCTGGAACTGTCATGCCCAAAGCAGGGAGATGGATGGAGCTTTTGCACCTTGAGCAGGGATATAATTAAGGAAGTCTTTGGGGAGCGAGAGAGAGCATGCACAAACACCTAGCACGCTTTCCGATTCTGCAAAACTGTGTATAACAGTGTTTCTGCATTGGCTTTAGCAAAAACAATGTGTCTGCATGGAACAGGGCAGTCAATTCCAAGGGGTCCACCAGTGGATCGTTTCTGCTCCCTCTGACATTGAGGGATGGTTGAATCCAGGCATATGTAGCAGTAATTGGACAATCACATTTGAGTGGCAAATGAATTGCTGTGAATTTTCCGGGTTGTATAGCCGTGTTCCCGTAGCATTCTCTCCTGATGTTTCGCCAGCATCTGTTGCTAATGGCATCTTCTGAGGTTTGGTTGCTAGTGAGGTAAGTGGCGTCTATATATATCTCTGGAATGATGTCCAGGGTGGGAGAGAGAACCCTTGTCTGTCAGAAGCAAGTGTTAATGTTGCAATGAGCAACCTTGATTAGCATTGAGTAGCCTTGCAATCAGTGAGGGTATTTGCATAGAGGTAACCTGGCTGTGGAGGCATCCTTTGTTTGTGAAGTGTTAACTGGCACCTTGTTGTTTGCTGTCTGGAGTTCCCCTGGAGTTTCTGAGTGGTGTTCTTTATTTATTTTCTTGATTCTGGAGTCTTTAATACTGGTAACCAGATTTTGTTCATTTTCATGGTTTGTTCTTTGGGTTAAAATTGTCCACATGATTGTTGTGGTTTTCAATGGCTTCTCTGTCTAGTCTGACATCGTGGTTATTGTCAGAGTGGTCCAGCATTTTTGTGTTCTCAAATAATATTCTGCGTCCAGGTTGGTTCCTCAAGTGCTCTGCTATGGCTGACTTCTCTGGTTGGATTGGTCTGCAGTGCCTTTCAGAATCAAGACAGTAAATAAAGAACACCACTCAGAAACAGGGGGACCCCAGACAGCAAACAACCAAGTGCCAGTTAACACCTCTGAAACAGAGGATGCCAACAAATACTCTCACTGGTTGACTTTGTAGCTGCAAGGCTAGTCAATGCTAATCAGGCTTGTTGTATTGCAGCATTCACACTTGCTTCAAACAGACAGGGGTTAATTCCTTCCCCCACCTTGTACATTATTTCACAAGTATATATACACTCCACATGTCTCATTTCCAAACAACAATACTTTATTTATATCCTGCCATCATCTTTCTGAAGGAACTTTAGGCAGCTCACAAAAGCACTCGGAAGTACAACATACATAAAATATAACAAAGTACATAATTATATAAAACATGAACAATGTAGCAAACCTCTGAAGATGCCACTAGCCATAGATGCAGGAGAAATGTCAGAAGAGAATGCTATGGGAAGATGGTCACCTAGTGATTCCAGCCATGAAAGCCTTCGACAACACAAATTGTAAATGAACTTGTACAAGCAACAGCATTTCAGATTTCATATCTGAAATGGTTTACCAATTACATTTCTTTTTCCTCAGGCTAGACGCGCATACATCCCCGATGTAGGCTACCAGAAGATTGGATTACCAACAACCCATCTTTCTTTCTCTGTGTCTCTTTCTCAGTGTGACAATGAGTGCTGGCTCCATTGAGCAGGAGCCTTCCCGCAAGCTGGCCTGCTGCGGAGTGCCCCTCATCACGGAAGACATGCAGTCGCTGGCCATCCGCACACTCTCCGGTACGGACATCAACAAACATTATGACCTCATCCGTGAGCTGGGAAAAGGGACCTATGGCAAGGTGGACCTCGTCTCCCACAAGAGCACAGGTGAGCTAACAAATGACACAGTGAAGGAACCACATTTGAAACATGGGTCTGGATGACCATCTGTCAGGGGTGCTTTGAATGCAATTTTCCTGCTTCTTGGCAGGGGATTGGACTGGATGAACCATGAGGTCTCTTCCAACTCTATGATTCTATGTTCTGTTCCTGGTTTGAAAGTGTTATTTCAAGGAGGGAAGGTATAAAAGTTGGGAAAGAAAGAAAGAAGGTAAAGCTAATGGATTTATTGTTAGTAAATTCTTTACCAGTATCTAATATTTATTCCCTAGGGGCCTCAGAGCAGATTACAGCATATAAACAGACACAGGCAAACATTTGATGCCTTGTTACAGTGAAATACAATGAGACACAAATACACAGACAAAGGCAAAGTCTTCTCCTTTTATTTCCAGCTCTGGAGGCAGTGCTCATTTTTGGCTCTAGGGGAGGTGCTCATCTCTATTTACAAGCTGAGGAGCCTGCATTGTCTGTATACACCTCCTGGTCATGTGGCCAGCATGACTACATGGAGTGTCTTTTGCATTTTCCTGCTGAGGCGGTACCTATTGATCTTCTCACATTTGCATGTTTCCGAACAGCTAGGTTGGCAAAAACTGGGGCTAACAGCGGGAGCACACCCCATCAGCAGTTCAGCAACATAAGGGTTTAACTCAATGTGCCACCGCAGTCCCTAGAAAATTTAGGACGAGGCTATCTCAAATCCCATGGTGGCCATGAAACCTAGGCCTCTTCTGTACTGCCATATAATCCAGATTTTTTAAAACAAATAATGCACGTTATCTGCTTTGAACTGAGTTATATGAGTCTACACTGCCATATACTCAGTTCAAAATAGATAATCTGGATTGTATATGGCAGTATAGAAGGAGCCTTCGACCATCAAGACAGTTGTTTCAATTACGCTGCAAGTGTGAAAAGGAACACTTCTAGTACATGGAAGAATTCCCTATGATCCTCCAGAAGCTTTGTACAGCAACCCTTGTACTTCAGCCAGAGTACAAGGGTTGCTCTACAAACCTCACAACCTCTGAGGATGCTTGCCACAGATGCAGGCAAAACGTCAGAAGAGAATACTTCTAGAACATGGCAATACAGCCTGAAAAACCTACAACAACCCAACGAGGAGATTGTTTTTTCAGAACCTGGGAGGGCTGATGGATCTTTCAATGAAGGAAATGAGGGGATTTTAGATCAGGATTCTGTCGGGAAAATGGGCTTGAAAATGAAACTGCCTCAGAGTCGAGCAGACAGGGAGATTCAGTGGCTGGTGAAGACCTTTCGCCTAGTCATTCCTTAACAACCCTAGATAAGGATAAGGAGTTGGAGGGGTGAGAAAGTTTACCTGAAAACACACCTGCAGTCAGTAGGAATGTCAGGCTCAATCTTAGGGAGGAAGGAACCAGATTACGGAGTTCACAACGAATCCTGAGAAACAACAGGGTGAGAAATCTCACAAGCAAGGGAGTAAAGGTCACAGCCATGACTTCATGGCTTGTGGTTCTTAAATCAGAGAATTGTTTCCTTTGTGCCGTTGCGCCTGGGGTCTATAGATCTTAGTGAAAGAAACATGGACGTGATATCTCTCCTCAGGGGATTGCTTCTTGCCCTCCTTTAGGAAACTGGAACTCCCAAGGACCAAGACACAACAGATAACTCGAAATGGTATTTATTGTTCACATTATCTTTCTTAGGCAAAAACTGGATGTTTTAACAGGGATAAAGAAAACATACGTTACAGTCTCTGAAGTCTTTGGTCCAAGGAGTTTTGCAGCTGAGAAGCTTTCCAAGTTCCCTCTTTCTCAATGGCTGTGAATGCCTGAGCAATACACAACCCCAATCCAGATGGCCTATATTTGAAGGCACAAAGTCTTCCTCTGGTGCCAAAGGACTGGTTTGAAGGCGCTTGAGACTCCTCAACGTCGTCCAGGAAGATCTGGGCATGAAGTGTGAGTCTCAAGGGTAAAAACCTGAGAATTGGTGATGGGAGATAGCTTAAACAAGGGCTTTAGAGCCAAGTCTTTCTCACATCCGTCTATAAAGCTGTCTGATGGTAAATGAAGAAGGAAACACTGCCCTCCTCTTCTAGGAAGAGGTGGGGCCAAACAATTGAGCTAAGGGAGCAATTCAACTGGTGCAAACAACATTGATTGACAGCTATAAAACCGATCAATCCAACTATACATTTACAGGGTAAACAGGCAAGTTGGGGCATGTTACACAGTTCAAACCTTTGCAAATTAAAGTTCTACTTATAGGTGGCGCCACTCACGCCATCACATCCTTTAGAATCAGATCAGGGAACACTGCTGTTACAGTGAGGATCTTGAGTCTTGTTTCACATTCATGTTTCAGTCTAGGATCTTGGGGGTTCATGGATGCATGTTTTAAAGAACTTATTGTATTCTTAGTTTTGGATTTACTCTCATGTTTTGATGCTTGGTTTTTCTGTACCTTGTTTTATTGAACAGAATTGGACTGTTTGGGTTACTGCCTTTGGAATGCTCCCCCCTCCCCCCATTATTTGTTGAATATTGTCTTTCTTATTTCCTATGGTGATTTGACTTTTTCATATTTGCTTTTCTCAATAAACTGTTTTATTATTGTATTGTCGATGGGTTTCATGGCCGGAATCACTGGGTTGTTGTAGGTTTTTTCGGGCTATATGGCCATGTTCTAGAGGCATTTTCTCCTGGTGTTTCGCCTGCATCTATGGCAAGCATCCTCAGAGGTAGTGAGGTCTGTTGGAACTAGGAAAAAGGGTTTATATATCTGTGGAATGACATCTGTGGAATGTTTTATTATTACTTTTGGATTCCTGGTTGGTGTTGAGTGCAAGGTGAATTCCGGCTGAGGTGCAATCATTATGATTTGTAAACATTGGATATGCCAGGAATGGGCAAACTTTGGCTCTCTCTCCAGGTGGTTTGGACTTCTACAATTCCTAACAGCCACTGTTAGGAATTGTGGAAGTTGAAGCCCAAAACACCTGGAGGGACAAAGTTTGCCCATTTCTGGCATATTCTGTCTGGGGCTTTGGGATGTTCAAAATATCTGAGAGGTCGAAATTCCCATTATTGCTGCAAGTTGTAGGTGATGTGCTACAATATTGTCTATTGTCCTGATAGAAATCTTTGACCATTTCAAAAGTTCTCTTTTCTGGTTGTTATCTGACTGATGATTGCTTTCACAAGCAAAAACAAAGGTGACTTCCTCCATATCCTTTCTCTTCCAGGTACCAAGATGGCCCTGAAGTTTGTCAACAAGAATAAGACCAAATTGAAGAACTTTCTGAGAGAGTTCAGCATTACCAATACACTGTCTTCAAGTCCCTTCATCATCAAGGTCTTTGATGTGGTCTTTGAGACAGAAGACTGCTATGTCTTTGCCCAGGAATATGCGCCCGGTGGAGACCTCTTTGACATCATCCCTCCGCAGGTAACTAACTAGGTCTACTCCTTATTACTCTGGCCAGCATGCCATTTTGTGGCTGCTCTGATGAGGCCACTGATGACAAAACGTTGCCTCCTTGAAGTAGACTGCCCAAATGGTAAACGGTTACAGCCATAATTTGTTGAGCTATTATTATTATTATTATTATTATTATTATTATTATGTTCATTATGTTCATTATGTTCATTATGTTTATTTATACCCTGTGTTATCTCTCCCGAAGGAGACAAGTATGATCTCATGATGACCTCATACTTCTGTAGTTTTACTTGGCAGCTGTATTGGGGAAAGATTGGCCAAAGAGTCTTTGTTGGGAAGACATGTTGGGTCCCGCAATCATTGATTCCTCGTTCACAGGACCTATCCCCTTCTGTCTGCAGGTGGGGCTTCCGGAGGACATGGTGAAGCGCTGCGTGCAGCAGCTGGGCCTGGCACTTGATTATATGCACAGTAAAAACCTCGTGCATCGGGACATCAAGCCAGAAAACGTGCTCCTCTTTGACCGTGACTGTCGGCGAGTCAAGCTGGCCGATTTCGGCATGACACGCAAAGTGGGCTGCCGTGTAAAGCGCATCAGCGGGACCATCCCTTATACAGCCCCTGAGGTGTGCCAGGCTGGGCGGGCCGAGGGCTTCACCGTGGACACAAGCATAGATGTGTGGGCCTTCGGGGTACTCATCTTCTGTGTGCTGACGGGCAACTTTCCCTGGGAGGCAGCCTCAGCCTCGGACACCTTCTTCGAGGAGTTCGTGAGGTGGCAGAAGGGGCGCCTGGCTGGGCTGCCCTCCCAGTGGCGCCGCTTCACGGACAATGCACTGCGCATGTTCCAGCGGCTGCTGGCCCTCGACCCCGAGAAGCGCTGCCCTGTGAAGGAGGTCTTCTTCTTCATCAAGTACGACCTGATGTCGGAGGTTCGCCGCCGGCCCTCCTATCGTTCCCGTAAGCACACTGGGGACAAGCTCTCTGCAGGGCCTCATCGCCATGAGACACCCAGCACCTGCACCCCGACCCCGCTCAAGAGGACCATCCTCACGGAGGGCAGCATGTCCCGTCTGTCCGGCTCAGACCCTGGCCTGCCTTCCCCAGGGAGCGGGGGCAGGACTGATGGGCGGCCGGACAAGGGAAAAGGCCAAATGGTGCTGGCCACGGCCATCGAGATCTGCGTCTGACTGGCGAGGGCCACATGGCTTCCTCAGTGCCTCCCAACCTGCAGCTGAGACGTCAGTGATGCTGCAGGGCCCTCTCCTGCCCTGGACTGCGCGCAGAAGAATTGTTTTCTAAAAAACATCCCCAAAGGGACCGGAATCTGTATCTTTTGAAGCAAAAAAAAAAAAAAAGGGGGGGGGGGTTAAAAATGTAGTGGGGAGGGGGGGAGAAACAAGAAAGAGAGGAAAAATGATTTGCAATTAACTCAATAATCCTCAAGGTTGTCTGTTGGTATAGCTATATGCTCACACAAAGACTGAGAGACAAGACCTGAAGGAAGGGACCAGCGGCAGTTGGATGTTGGCTGGAGAGGAACGAGAGAGAGAGAGAGAGAGAATGAGAATGAGAATGAGAGAGAAGGGGCATAGTGCGGTTGCACAGAGAACAACGAACTGTTGGTGAGTTCACGCTGCCGTTTTGTTATGGAAAGAGGGACGGCTTCTCCAGCTGGCACCTGCCCTTGGTGCCCGTCATCAAGACTCGGTTTGAAGCTGTTTAGAGGGGGGAGGGGATAGGAACCCTACCTGAGAAATGATATGGATATGGTATGGAGTGGGTGGCAGGCAGAAATGAGAAAGAGCAGCCCCTTGGATCCTTCAAGGGACTCCTCCACAATTCTGGTGCTGCCTGCTGGGGAAGAGAGAAAAGGTGCTGAGCAATGGGCCTTCAGGAGCCTCACAACTCTCCCCAGGAGGGCAAGAAGCAGTGTCCAGTGGAGCCATGTTGTTCAGTATCAACCGGCTTTAGTCCCCATGCTGTGCTCATTGGGTTAGAAGGCAGAAGCCTGGCAATACCCTGCAGAGCCAGATCCAGGGCTGATGACTTCAGAGTGGAGGAGACCTCTTAGCATTTGTCTCCCCCACTTGCTTCTTATCATGATTTTGAATGGGAAAGATAGCCTGAGCCACAGGATTTAGCTCTAAGTAACATATGGCTACATCTCTTCTGTAGAGGACTGGCAAGGAGCAGAGGGTGTTTCCCTTCTGCTTCAGAGTGAGAGCAAAGCACAGAATCGGGATGCTTGGGGGACTCCACTGTTATCATAGGGCTGCCGGGGAAGCAATTGGTGCCACTGATGTAGCAAATGTTTCCTGTGTTGTGTGAGTATGTGTATGTGTTTGTGTGTGTGTGAAAGAGAGAGAGAGTGCATGCCTTTGTATGTGTGTGTATGGACGTTTGTGTCAACATGGTTGTCAAGTCAACTGTCAAGTCAACCACTCTTTACTGTGTGGCCATCACCCCTCAGGAAAAGAGACACTGTCTTTTCTCTTAGGGCCTAACAATAACAATAAGGCTGGGTGCTCAAGCCTAATAGTGATGGGGGCAAAAAAAAGGAAGCAATTGTGTATGGAATGGGATACTTGACTGCGGTCAACATTATGCGGTGGTATGCCTTGGCGGGGGCAATTTTGAGTTGGAGAAAAGGTTTCAGCTCATTTCCCATTGCAAGTTCACCTGCAAAGACTGGATTGTCCTGCTGAACACCAGGACTAGACCAAGCATGGGCAAACTTTGGCCCTCCCTCCAGGTGTTTTGGAATTCAACTCCCAAAATTTCTAACAGCCTCAGGCCCTTTCCTTTCCCCCCTCAACCGCTTAAGTAACTGAGGTGGAAAAGGAAGGGGCCTGAGGCTGTTAGGAATTTTGGGAGTTGAAGTCCAGAACATCTGGAGGGATGAAGTTTGCCCATGTCTGGACTAGACTGACAGCAACCACAACTAGAGCCTTCAGAAAGAGTTGTAGAGCAATACCCGTTGCCTAATGGAGACTTTCAAATAAACCAAGGGCTCATTTCATACAACTTTCCAAACCAGCTTCGGTTTTTGGTCTACTTGTGGCAAAATAGCTGGGTTCCATTCGAATGTAGGAAGAAGAGCCTTGTTTCTTGTGCTTTCAGCCTTTCCCAGCTGAAAAGCGCCTACAAACTGCAGTGCCCAGGCCAGGACTTTCCAGGATATCCAGTGGTAACATATCCTAGAAAGTCATTGGCGGATGGATATGAATGGTACTATCCAGACTGATGGAGGAAAAATGGAAGGGTGAAAGGAAGGAAAACCTGAGACCATGCAGAAAATAATAAGCCTATAGTTGTGTGTCCAAAGATCTCGTGAATCATCGCTTGAAGTGAGTTTGAGGTGGTTTCCTTTTGACAGTTCGTTAGCAAGGGCCCCAAGGCTGGCATTGAGGGAAGCTCCTAGTACCTACACAACTCTCTCCTTTCACCAAGGGCTTAGACCAATACTGACCTCCCTGTGCTGTTTGACCTGTGGGGAGGGCTTCTTCAGAGTCCCTGGCAATTGCCCCTTCCGTGCTATTGTTTTCAGGAGGAGCATCCTTTCCTTGCGCCACATTTCTCGCAAAGCTATTCGTTTGTGTCTTGTCCCAAGAGGAACCAGATAGCGCAGGCATGGGCCAACTTGGGCCCTCCAGTTGTTTTGGACTTCAACTCCCACCATTCCTAACAGCCTCAGGCCCCTTCCTTTCCCCCCTCAGCTGCTTAAGGGAGGGCCGAAGTTTGCCCATGTCTGGGATAGAGAAACCCAAACAGTCCTTTGTCTCCTTGCCTCTCCTCCTCCAAACCAGGTGATCTCCTGGGCATGCCTTGTGTGTGCCAGCCTCTCCGAGGAGGCTCCATTCTTTCTGCACAAAGGGCTAAAATGCTATTTCCGCAGCAACAGCAGTTTACAAAACAACAACACAAAGGGGGCTGCCCATCCTCCACCCCCTTTCCCACTTTTCCCATTTGAGGGGAATGCCTTGTATGAGAGTCATTGTAGATGTAAAGGGCAAGGGTATGTCGTCGATGAAATTGGTGCCAACTGCGGCACGCGGGCAGTTCCCACGAGTGCCCTTGCCAAACATAAGCCCAGTTATCTATTGAATCTGGATACACAACAGTCCAACCCAAACGTGGCCATCACCTCCTCGTCCTCTCAGCCAGACCATGACAAGGTTCGGAAGACAACAAGAGGGATGCCACCCAACTTCCCCTTCCTGCTACTTCCAGATGAGCTTTCCATGTTGGAGGCATCTTCCTGGGTCTTACCTGGTGGCTCTGCCCCTCTCTCTCATTTCCCCACTACTACTCTGGTCAATCCGTATGGCTCAAGACGACCGTCTCAGAGAACTTTGGGGAGAGTGCAGCTGTTTCATTCCCCTCTCCCTTGGCTTTGAGCCTCCACCTCAAAGGAATGGGTTGGAGGCTAGAGTTAGAGCCAACGCTAGAATTATTATTATTATTTTTAGAAATAGGCAATGCACAGACTTTAGATATTAGCCGCAACTTCTCCTTTTTGCCTTAGGTCCCAACTGTCCTTGATCTTTTGTGCAATAATGTAGATAAGGTTTAAGAACACCATATAGACCTTGTTTTGGTTCAGTTTCATTTAATTTTTATTTCTGATTTCAGGGGTGGGAGGAGGGGATCGGGGGGAAATGTTGGGGATGCTGGGTGTATGCGATGGTGGTAAGATGTTTTCCCATTCTTTGTCCCTGTCCATGGCTGTTTCCCCCTTCTGTTGACCGTCCGCTTTTGGACCCTTCTCTCCCATAGAAGAGATTTTTTCTCGTGTTAAATGTACATTACCTCAGTTTCTGTCACCGTTGAGAAGAAGGAAGCTTTTGTTTAAAAAAAATGTTAAAACTCATAAAAATGGTAACAGATAATTCTGGGAGAAATAAAATACTTGTGTGGAAGATGGCTGTCTTATGGAAGTTAAGTCTTTTTTAGAAAAAAAAAATAATTAAAATGGTAATTTGTTGTTGTAGCTACTGAGTGAAGCTTTCCCAAAGCAGCAATTTCTGGCAGGCCTCCTTCAGTTCTGGGAGAAAGAGAAACTTTCCCAAAGTGAAGACCGTTGGCAGATATATCAGTAGACATCTGATTTCCATCAGAGCTTGGCTGCAGGAGATTAGGGACTATTAAGAAATTATAGCAATCTTTGCTCTCTCTAAAAAAGAACCTTATCTTTAAGCAGTTTATCCCACCTGGTCAAGGTGATCCCAGAGGAATTCAGTGTGTGCTGTCCCTTCTAAGTAGCCTGAAGCAGGGTCAGCATTTAGCCAATATTATTCTATCCACCTCTGTATCTGTTTTCTGCCTCAGACTTCTTAAACCTGTTTTAGCATCCAGTCACTCTTTGCATAAGGGTTTGCATCCCCACTCCTTCTTCAAAACCCCCAACTAATGAGGACAGAATTCACATATTGCAGAATGGGATTTCCACCACTTGCAATCCCAAAAATAATATTTCCAAAGAAGGTTTTAGCCACACACAAAAATCAATCCAAAAAACCTGGGTGGACTTCTCCATGGGCCAATGCAAGTAGCACTATACCTGAATTCTATTCCCTTCTCTGAGTCGAATGACTTAAGAGGCAGAAACATGGTCTGTCCTGGGAAGACCCCAAAGAAACACAGATACCCTTTGATTTTTCTCTAGTGTGGTGCTGTTTCTGGCCTGTATGAATAGCTGGGTGGGGAAATGGTGCTGGCAGTGGGGGCCATGCTGGTGCTTCCTTTCCCCTCTCCATAGAATGACCCTGGACCTATCAATGGGCTATATCAGTATCCATAATGTTGACCTCCAAAGCTGCCCTTGACTTAGACACAAGGTTGATTTATACACAAGTATATATACAATAGTTTTGGAGACGCTTTTGAAGATTCCCCAGCCTCCTTGACTATCCAACTTGCTTGGGAGGATTTTGTCCCTTTTATTCTCTCTCTGCCAAGATTAGGCATGGTCCAACTTTGGTCCTCCCTCCTGGTGTTCTGGACTTCTAACTCCTACCAGCTGTTAGGAATTGTGGGAGTTGCAGCCCAAAACACCTGGAGGGAAGGCCAAAGTCAGCCGATGCCTGGCCTAGATCTTATTTTAACCAGGTCCCCAAATCTTTCCTTTCATGTCACCCTGCCTCAGAACCAGACCAGCCCAATAGGAAGCTGGGTTAGGCATCTGCTTCAGGTGACAGTCGTAGTAGGGGAGATGTGAGGCCCTTTCTTCACATGCTGTAAAACCGGCAAGTAAATGGGGGTGGGTGGGTGGATGAGTGACTAAACATTTAGTTAAAGTGCAGGAGGGATTGGGTCAAGAGCTAAAAAGCACATGTTTAAAAGGTACACTTATAACCCAATTCCAGCTGAAAAATGTGACCCCTCACATGACTGTCTATCCCTGCAGTCATGCAAAACACGTGCTTTCCTTCCCTCCGCCCTGTGTAGACCACTCTGACACACTTGCACTTTTTTAAAACCCCAAAACAGATGATCGGTCTGTCAAACAGACCAATAGGTGGAGGGGAAGCATTTTTTGACTCAGTTATAAAACAGGGATTTTGACACTGTCTGGAAGTGCCCCAAGTCTTACCAGCAGTTGTTAGTTTTCCCTATCCAAACGAGCTTGCTGCCTTTGGATGTGATGGTGGATTCTGTCTCATCGCCATTGCCGAAATAAGGTTCAGTTACCATTCCAGCTCACCTCGGTACATGGATTTGAGAGAGCAGTGAAGCCAATGTGTGTGTTGCCTCTGGAAGGAAAATAATCACATCTCATTAGAGGAGGCTAATGTCACCAGGGACGGTCCTTTCCCCCAGTCCTTTTGCTTGGAAATGGCCCCTTTGTGAAAGCTTCACTGCCGGGCATCAGTTGTGTTTGTGACTTAGCCTTGTGGTTGGGTGTCTTATGCGCCGTTCTTGTACTGTACTCCTGCAAGGAGAAGGAGCAGGTGCCGTGAAGCTGTGTGTCAATGTGGGATGAGACCCTCTCCCCGGCTCTGGACAGGCATCTTCTTCCAACTTTTACCAGAGGAGAGAGGAAAGTATCAACACGGAACCCAGAAGCAATCACCACCCCACACGCACCAATGCACGGAACAAAACATTTGTAAATATTCTGGAATTCTCTTGACTCGTGCAAAGGAGGTTTTTAAATGTTATTTAATTAGTTCTATATTGCGGACAATTGCTACAAAATAATAAAATGTGTTAAATATATATACGTTTAGCAGTGCGTCTTATGAGTTCTTTACTGCTTTGCAATGGGAAATAGGGTGATGGGGAAGGAAGGGGTGAGAAAGAGGGGAGTGGTTATTTCCTAGGGCTGTTGGATTTGAACATGAGTTCGGCCATTAGAAAAAAGGTGAGACATTTCAGATAAAACCATTTTTGAACACATGATGATGATGATGATGATGATGATTATTATTATTATTATTATTTGGGGTTCCTGTGAGTTTTCTGGGCTGTATGGCCATGTTCCAGTATCATTCTCTCTTGACCTTTTGCCTATATCTGTGATCAATGGCATCTTCAGAGGTTCTGTTGCTAGTGAGGCAAGTGGGGTGTATATATATCTGTGGAATAATGAGCAGGGTGGGAGAAAGAACCCTTGTCCGTTTGAAGCAAGTGTGATTGTTGCAATTAGCAAGCTTGAATAACATTGAGTAGCCATGAAGCTGCAAAGTCAATCAGTGAGGGTATTTGCATTGAGGTAGCTTGGCCATTGTGCCTGGAGGCATCCTTTGTTTGGAAGGTGTTAACTGGCACTTGGTTGTTTGTTATCTGGAGTTGCCCTGTTTCTGAGTGGTGTTTTTTATTCACTGTCTTGATTCTGTTTTTGTTTTTTTTTAATACTGGTAACCAGATTTTGTTCATGAAACCATCAAAATCAACAAAATCTGGTTACCAGTCTGAAAAATGAAACACACAAAGACTATAAATAAAGAACATTATCAGAAACTGAGGAACTCCAGACAGCAAACAATCAAGTGCCAGTGAACATCGCCCAAACAAAGGATGCCTCCAGGCACAACGGCCAAGTTACCTCTATGCAGATACCCTCACTGGTTGACTTTGCAGCTTTGTGGCTACTCAATGTTATTCAAGTTTGCAAAATGCAAAATTCGAACTTGCTTCAAATGGACAAGGGTTCTTTCTCCCACCCTGGACATTATTCTGGAGGTGTATACACACATACACTCCACTTGCCTCATTCCGACAAACCTCGATGCCAGCCACAAATGCTGGTGAAACATCATGAGAGGATGCTACTGGAACATGGCCATAAAACCTGAAATACAGTAACCCAGTGATTCCAGCCATGAGAGCCTTTGACAACATAATAATTTTATTTCTTACCCACCTCTCCTCGTGGCTTGAGGCAAGTTACAGAATAATTAAGATGCATAATTACAAAATAATTAAAACACACAAACATTCTAAAAATACCACAATACACATATTAAAATGTATTCCTATAAAAGATACACACCTTCCCAAGTTTTTAAAAAAGAGATGTGTGTGTGTGTGTAGTTTTTAAAATTCCAGAGAATGTTCCTGTTCTGAAAAGCTTTCATGGACCTGGGAAAGGATGGATACATTAGGGCAGCCATATTGGCAAAGGGGATTCTGGGAGTTCTAATCCTCAAAAATAGAATACCCTATGATGCTGATGCTGGGCCTATGAGAATCTTCCATCCATCAGGGAAGATAGAGGTAAGTGATCCTCATGTCATAATTAGGTCTCGCAGTGCATCTTCACTGTGAAAAACTGCATCTTCCAGCTCTGGGATTTTAGTATATTATTGGCTCATTGATGCAACCACTTGGGAATCAAGGTGACTAACTGATAACATTTTTTTTTAAAAAAGAGAGAAAATTTATATGTGACTAATTAACAGGCCTATGAGATCAATGAAAAAAATGTTTCAATACTCATTACAAAATTAGGGGGTGGAGAAAAATTGTTTCTAAAGTGCTTACAAAATTGGACAGGATCCATGTCATAACTATAATGAGCTAGCTACTTTTTGTTACTTTTCATTAATTGTGTCAATGGTGAACGTTCAAGGGCCCCTATCTAACTCATTGTTAGAGCTATTGGCATGAAATTTGCTACAATTGTAGGACACATTGACCACTGTTAGCCCATCAAGTTTCAGAACGTTTTGCTCATCCACGGATTTTTGGGGAATTTTCAAAGTTTTTACAAACAACTTAAAAAATACTACAAGAGCAATCTCCTTGAATTGTCTATACAGTGACACAAGGTAACAGAGGATAATTTCCTCAAGTTTCAGAAATATTCATACATGTACTGATTTTAGAGATTTTGACAAAAAAACATTTTTTTAACAAAACTAAAAAACAGCTATTTCATTTAATGTCTTTTACTAAAATAAATTCAATTTAGGGATTTCTTCCCAGCCCAGCTCAGATTTAGTTACTAGTATTGAAGTCTCAACCAGATTCAACAATTCATTATGCAGTTGAGTATCCCATATTTGGGGAAATCGTCGGGGTCAGAACACATCTCTTCCCGATCCTGATTGTGGCTTTCTGGTGCTGAGCAGAATTCTGGGAAATGTAGTTCAGGCCAGGGCCTTTTGAATCCTCTGGCATAGGGCTGCTCACCTTCCCAATCTCCATTCGCAGTCTCGTTCCCAGCTCACTCAGCTTATCCCTCCTGCTGCTTTCCTCTCCTCATGGTAAGAAGCAGCCTGTCCTTAATTTATAAAGGAATGGAGGCCTTTTTCGCTTCACCTCGCTTGTGCTGTAAATGAAGCTGACTTCCAAGCATTACAGAATTCAAGCAAAAAAGTATTGGGTGAGTTTGGACTCTTACCTGTTCGTATATACAAAACGTACGAATTATATATGACTTACGATTTAAAAATCACTACATCCAATAAAAACAGTGCCTTTGAGCCCCTGCCGTGCCCCTCTTTGCTCTTGGGGTCCCCGCTCAGCAAGAAGTTGTATAGGTCGAGCAATGCTTCTTGCATCTGTTATCTTCATCTGAACTGGTCATGTTATCATCATAGTTACAACTGGCCCACTGACATGTCATAAAGTAGGAGATGCTGTGTTTTTAGGTCAAGTGATGTTGCTTTCCAAGGAACCTTGTCCATGTCGGATGCAGTGGTGGAAGTTCATTCCACAACCAAGGTTGGCACACATTGCGCATACAGATGGCTTTGATATATGCATTCTGTAAAGGCTGGATCTTGGAGGAATCCACAGCAGGAAAGTGTAGCCCAGTTCCTGACACAGGTGATCATCATGAATATTCATGCTGTGTTTTCCTTGATCTATGCCTTGCCCTATGTCTGCTCTAAGCCAATTCAACCAGGAGCATTGCAACTGAAAGAGAGAAAGAGTTGCTGGAAACTGTGGTTGGTAATGGAGCAGAAAGCCAGAATGCTGCAAGGCAGACAGTCTCTGATCAAATAAAGGGGGCTGCCCAGAATATTCTTGGATCAGGGACAAAGGAAGGGCTGGAATTAGAAAAAGAATGAAGATTTGAGAGCTGCTGCTTTTAGAAGGCTACTGGAGAAAACCATCACTTGGTGGAAACTGAAGGTCAAACAAGGCGGTCCTCCAGTGCAACATTATGGCCAACATCAGGCAGAAAATATCCTATTTACTCAAATCTAATGCTCACCTTTTTTGGCTAAATTACCTTGTCAAAATTAAGGTACTTAGATTGTGCTTTTCCTGCATGGCAGGGGGTTAGACTTGATGGCCCATGTGGTCTCTTCCAGCTCTATGATTCTACAGTTTTAAGGTGTGCATTAGATTCACATCATACAGAAATCTTAATGTTGAGCTAAGGCAAAAGGCTGAGCGAAGGAAGATAGATGCTTTTGAGCTGTGGTGTTGGAGGAAAGTGCTGAGAGTGCCTTGGACTGCGAGAAGATCCAACCAGTCCATCCTCCAGGAAATAAAGCCCGACCTCTCACTGGAGGGAAGGATACTAGAGACAAAGTTGAAGTACTTTGGCCACATCATGAGGAGACAGCAAAGCCTAGAGAAGACAATTATGCTGGGGAAAGTGGAAGGTAAAAGGAAAAGGGGCCGACAAAGGGCAAGATGGATGGATAGCATCCTTGAAGTGACTGGACTGACCCTGAAGGAGCTGGGGGTGGTGACAGCCGACAGGGAGCTCTGGCGTGGGCTGGTCCATGAGGTCACGAAGAGTCGGAGACGACTGAACGAATGAACAACAACAAGGCAAAAGGAGAAACTGCACCTGGAGCCTTTATTTGAGGGATGCCGTGGCCAGGGCTCAATGCTATGGGATCCTGGGATTTGTAGTTTGGTGAGGCATCAGCATCATTTAGGCAGAGAAGGCTCAAGACCTTTTCAAACTATGAGGGGTATTTTTTAAGTAAGGTCCGTTTTGTTGTAGACACTAGTAGTTTGCGCGCATACCGCAACGAGCGTGTGCGTCGTGTACTGGCATGCCTCGGGAACAACTGTGCTCAGTTTCCACTCTGTAGCTAACCTGTACGGTTCTGTTCTGTGCTTTAAAAATGTTTAAGACTATCAACTCACCCGCCGCATGTGAGGTTCGCTCAATGATACGATTTTTGTCAGCAAGGAGGCGATAGGGCCTCTTCGAGGAGAAGATGGGGCAATGCTGACAGGGGGTAGGGAAAAGGCAGAACTACTTAATGCCTTCTTTGCCTCGGTCTTCTCACAAAAAGAAGGTCATCTTCAACCTCAGCAAGATGGAGTGGATGAGGGATTAGAGGACATCCAACCCCAAATTGGGAAACAAGTCGTCCAGGAATACCTGGCCGCTCTAAATGAGTTCAAGTCCCCAGAGCCAGATCAACTACACCCAAGAGTACTGAAGGAACTAGCGGAAGTCATTTCGGAACCATTGGTAACCATCTTTGAGAGTTCTTGGAGAACAGGAGAAGTTCTAGCAGATTGGAGGAGGGCCAATGTGGTCCCAATCTTCAAGAAGGGAAAAAAGGATGACCCAAACAATTACCGTCCGGTCAGCCTCACGTCGATACCAGGCAAGATTCTGGAAAAGATTGTTAAGGAAGTGGTCTGCAAACACTTAGAAACAAATGCGGTCATTGCTAATAGTCAACATGGATTTATCAAAAACAAGTCATGCCAGACTAATCTGATCTCTTTCTTCGATAGAGTTACAAGCTGGGTAGATGCGGGGAATGCCGTAGATGGATTTCAGTAAGGCCTTCGACAAGTTCCCCCATGACCTTCTGGCAAACAAACTAGTCCAACGTGGGCTAGGCAATACTACGGTGAGGTGGATCTGTAATTGGTTAAGTGGACGAACCCAGAGGGTGCTCACCAATGCTTCCTCTTCATCCTGGAAAGAAGTGACGAGCAGAGTGCCGCAGGGTTCCGTCCTGGGCCCGGTCCTGTTCAACATCTTTATTAATGACTTAGATGAAGGGCTAGAAGGCATGATCATCAAGTTTGCAGACGACACCAAATTGGGAGGGATAGCCAATACTCCAGAGGACAGGAGCAGGATTCAAAACGATCTTGACAGATTAGAGAGATGATTGGCCTAAACTAACAAAATGAAGTTCAACAGTGACAAATGCAAGATACTCCACTTTGGCAGGAAAAACGAAATGCAAAGATACAAAATGGGGGATGCCTGGCTCGAGAGCAGTACGTGTGAAAAAGACCTTGAAGTCCTCATGGACAACAAGTTAAACATGAGCCAACAATGTGATGTGGCAGCAAAAAAAGCCAATAGGATTTTGGCCTGAATCAATAGGAGCATAGTGTCTAGATCTAGGGAAGTAATGCTACCCCTCTATTCCGCTTTGGTTAGACCACACCTGGAATATTGTGTCCAATTCTGGGCACCACAATTGAAGAGAGATATTGACAAGCTGGAATGTGTCCAGATGAGGGCGCAAAATGATCAAGGGTCTGGAGAACAAGCCCTATGAGGAGCGGCTTGAGGAGCTGGTCATGTTTAGCCTGAAGAAGAGAAGGCCGAGAGGAGATAGGATAGCCATGTATAAATATGTGAGAGGAAGCCACAGGGAGGAGGGAGCAAGCTTGTTTTCTGCTTCCTTGGAGACTAGGATTCGGAACAATGGCTTCAAACTACAAGAGAGGAGATTCCATCTGAACATGAGGAAGAACTTCCTGACTGTGAGAGCCGTTCAGCAGTGGAACTCTCTGCCCTGGAGTGTGGTGGAGGCTCCTTCTTTGGAAGCTTTTAAAGAGAGGCTGGATGGCCATTTGTCAGGGGTGATTTGAATGCAATATTCCTGCTTCTTGGCAGGGGGTTGGACTGGATGGCCCATGAGGTCTCTTCCAACTCTTTGATTCTATGATTCTATGATAAGGAATCTGCCTGCTACAGAAATTCATCGACAGATTTGTGAAGTGTACGGTGATACTGTTATGAGTGAAAGCAAAGTGCGTAAGTGGGTACAACAATTCAAAGATGGCCACTCCGGTCGCCCTTCTTTCATTACAGACGATTTGGTGGCTTCAGTTGAAGTGAACTCTTGGTTATCGGAGCAAGCGGCAAGTTTTTATGAAGAGGGTATTTTAAAATTGGTTCAGAGGTATGATAAGTGTTTGAACAAACTTGGCAACTATGTCGAAAAATAGAGTGAAGTATGTACTTTCTGAAAATACATTTACTTTTTTGAAATAAACTTTGTTGTGTACTTATGTTCCAACAGACCTTACTTAAAAAATACCCCTCGTATATCCCCCCATGACTCTATAGTACTGAACCAATTAAAATAGACGCATTATACAGCAGCGATGCACCCCAAGATTTTCCTTTCCATTGCTGAAGACTTTGGTGTCCTAACACTTTGGTTTTTAAAGAAGGAATGCTAAGAAGGCAACAAATGTGATAACTTTTTTTTTCCATTGTGCATTACATTCAGCAGCAAATACTTTGTTTGGTTTCAGAGATTTAAAAATTGAGGTGCACATTTGACTTGAGTAAATACAGTATTCATCACATCTGCAAGTAATAATAATCAAATCCATAGAAGCGAAGCCTCTCAATGTGGAAAAGTGACTAGGCAATTCACTGGCCATGCTAACTAGAGGAGCCTGAGGATTTCAGTCCAAATATGTGATTTCCCCCCACCCCCCCACCCCCAACCTTGGCTACTTTTGCAACTCAGTAATGGTGATAAACCCTTATGTCGGCTTAAACCCTTATGTCGGCAAGAATGAAAACCAATAAGTCGGAGGTTCGAATCCAGGGAGAGTGTGGATGAGCTTCCTCTGTCAGCTCCAGCTCCCCATGCGGGGACATGAGAGAAGCCTCCCACAAGGATGGTAAAACATCAAAGCATCTGGGTGTCCCCTGGGCAACATCCTTGCAGATGGTCAATTATCTCACACCAGAAGTGACTTGCAGTTTCTCAAGTTGCTCCTGACACGAAAAAAAAAGTAATTAAGATTTCCCCAGGTTACAACTCAACTACTATGTCTCAATACCTCTCATTAGCTCTCACAATGCCTGGGTGAAAAAAACACTCTTCCTAGTGTCATCTTAGGACACCACCACATATCCACAGCAACCAGGTCATGAGACTGACATGGAACACTTTCTGGCCCCATTGCTGGGCTAATTTCAATTTCTTAGTGATTATGCAAATGAACATGGATTTAATTAAGGGCAGATCTCATTAACGTCTTTTCCCGGAGACTGGATGAGTGAAGGGAAAAGACAAAAGTGGCTGAGGGACGCAGCAGGTGCAACGGAGCACAGCATCTCGGTTAGACTCCCAAGAAGTGGGGGGGGGGGGATCACATCAAACACTGAGGCCAGAGAGAGACACAAGGGCGCATGAGACTGAACCCAGATTAAAGCCTTTGGCTCCCTTGCCCTTGCAAGGGGCCCTGTTCACACAGGCTGCGAAATGCACACAGATACCCAGGGCTCATCAATCCCCTTTGCTTTTCTCTGACCTCATCTCTCTCTGAGCTTAAAGCTGATCCCATTTGGTGGCGTTTCTGCAACTGAATCCTTGTCCGCTTGCCCTCTGCAGCTCTGGAAGGGAGTGATAAGGGCGCAGCTTTGATGTGGTGGAATGAATGGGCCTCTCTCCCCCTTCTCTTTCTTGCAGGCATCTTTGTGTCTGAGCAGAGCTACTGCCTGCAGGCTGTTTAATAACCTCCAACATCAATCATAGTATCCAGACGCTGTCTGTCTATCTGTCTGGGGGTGTAATATGGGGTCGGGGAGAGGGAATGCACAAGCACAGACTTGTGCATGAACTGAAGCCCAGGTGCAAGCTCCACAAGCAAGACTTGTTGCAACCAGACTCTCCAGCTCAGCAGTTCAGCTATAGTATTATGCATAATATTTTCAATTGGTAAGATGGTGCAAAATGTGTAAAGAGTCCAGAACTGGAGTGGAACAAGGAACTCATACCTGTAAGCAAGTTCAGGAGCCTTAAAACCTAGGCAAAGGGCACCTATGACTCTTACTTTGGGCAAAACAAAGCAAGCAAGGAAAAAGGAGGAAGGCAGAGAAAGGAACACATCATCACATCCTGGAAGCAGAGCATGGAGAACTTGCTTTTTAGACAACAGCATAAAGAAACCCTCAAACAGCACATACTGGGAACAGCGGCAATAATAATAATAATAATAATAATAATAATAATAATAATGGCGAAAGAAAACTGGAGAAAGAAGGCTCTCCATGGACAGTTCCTGGGAAAAATTGAGAGCCAAATTGACAAAGAAAAAACATGGCTGTGGCTCACAAATGGAACTCTGAAAAAGGAGACAAAGGAGGGCCTGATTCTGGCAGCCCAAGAACAAGCCATTAGAACCAATGCCATCAAAGCCAGAATTTAAAAGTTGACGACTGATCCCAAATGTAGACTCTGCAAGGAAGCAGATGAAACAATAGATCACATCCTCAGCTGCTGCAAGAAGATCACACAGACAGACTACAAGCAGAGGCATAACACCGTTGCTCAGATGATTCATTGGAACTTGTTTCACAAATACCATCTGCCTGTGACAAAGAACTGGTGGGATCACAAGCCGGAAAAGGTTACAGGGAATGAACACGTCAAGCTACTCTGGGACTTCTGGATTCAGACAGACAGAGTTTTGGAGCACAATACACTTTCAAGATCGAACTGCAAAGACTGTGGCACAAGCCAGTAAAGGTGGTCCCTGTGGTGATCGGCACACTGGGTGCAGTGCCAAAAGACCTTGGCCTGCACTTGAACACATCTGCCAGCTGCAAAAGGCCATCTTACTGGGATCTGCACGTATTATTTGCCGATACATTACACAGTCCTAGACACTTGGGAAGTGTCCGACGTGTGATCCAATACAACAGCCAGCAGAGTGATCTAATAATAATAATAATAATAATAATAATAATAATAATAATAATAATTGTTAAGTCTTTATTTACAGTCTGAATAAAGGCCTGGGGACGTCTTCTTCTTCTTATCATCCCAATTTCTTCTCTTAATTGAAAGCAGCTCACAATACTAATCCTATCCGATTTGTCGTCAATCCACTCATTTGGGCTTCACACTAAATAAATAAATAAATAAATAAAATTATTCTATACTTGGCACACATACCTGATATGCTGAAATTTGATTACTGGGGGGCTTGGGGGGGGGGGGAACCGACCTTCCTTTCTGGTTCACTCTGGTTGTGAGTTCTGGTTCACTCACAACCAGAGAAACTGTGATCTCCACCAATGATCAACCTGGACCTAACTTGGCACACAGAACCCCCATGACTAACTCAACCTACCGGATATTCTGGCGTATAAGACTACTTTTTAACCCAAGAAAATCTTCTCAGAAGTCAGGGATCGTCTTATACACGGGAGTCATCTTATAAACTGGAGTAGCCTTATGCATGGGAGTCGTCTTATATGCGGGAGTAGTCTTATACGCCGGGAGTCGTCTTACAGAGTGGGTGCTGAAACTTCCAATCCAGATTGGAGAATCTGTGGTTGCTGCATATTGTGGGGGGAGCTCAAAAATGGCAATGGCCGCGTTCCTGCTGTATGCAGCAACTGTATGAAAGCATTAAGGGCGACGCTGTACAAGTATGGTAGAAGAAAATCCATTCATCAGGATTCGTGGACTTAATGCGGTCCCGGTGGTGAGGTGAAGGGGCGCCTCACCGTGAAGGTGTAAATGAAGGGCAGAGCAAGCTGCGGGCATCTGGGGTATGGAAAAAAGAGATAGAGTGCTTCTGAGCCAAGGAAAAAAACTCTTTTACCTGTCTGGCCCGCCCTTGTATCCTATTGCCGTACTTCCTCCTCTGCCTCTCAGATCTCGCTCCTGAAGACTGCAGTGAAGTGGTGCAGGTGCGCATGTGCGAGATCTGAGAGGCAGAGAAGGAGGTACAGTAAAAGGAAAATTACCATATTGAAATCAAATCTGGTGCTTTAAAAAAATTATTTGGTGTATGTTTGAAGAGGGGTAGTCTTATACGGCAAGTATATCCCAAACTCCGTGTTTTAACTGGAAAGGTTGGGGGTCATCTTATATGCCCAGTCGTCTTATATGCCAGAATATATGGTACTGGAGAGGTTTGAGGGGACTGACTCACCATAGTGGGAGTTGTTGTTTACCCTACAGCCAGAGAGCACAGTAACCCCACCGATGATGCAGCTGTTGCATCCCAGATCAGGAAATGAGACCATAAGATTAAATCCACCACACTGGACTGTAGGAAAAACAATCCTTTTTATTGATGAAAAATTGGTTACAAAAGAAAGGTAAATGCAAAGTCAAAAAGCCACAATAGAAACACAGCAGTCAGGAAAATCTCTGAACTTGAGCAAAATTCCAAAAACCACAATACAAGAACCAGGAACCTGTTAGCCTCTCGCTAACCATGTACTTGAAAACTAGAAGCCTCTGGGATTACCATGGAACACAGGAATTCTGCCAAGGCACAGCCGCAGTCCAAAACGTTGCTTGATCTAACGAGACACCCGGAAGGAGGCCCCTTAAACCAAAGAAACTATTCCTTGAAACACCCCTTGACTTTGAAGCCTGGGCCTGTCTCTCCTGTAATCTATTTGACCTTCGTAGAAACTGTGAATCACTCCTGTCTCTAGCTATCTGTTCCCTTCGGTCCTCATTAAAAAACCCAGGTGGAGAGCTATCACGGCTGGATTCCAAAACATTTTCATCCGGCTGTTCAGTTTCACTTTCCTCGCCACTGACCTCAACATCAACAACAGTTTCAACACTGTCAGGGAGAGATACATGTTCAGTGGCTTGCTCAGTTGGAAATACAATCAGAGAATCAGGTTCACACAGAGTTTGGGGCTGGGGGTCAGGTTCACACAGATCAGGCTTAAGCCCAACAGCAACTTGCCCAACATAATAAACTTTAAGTACCAATGGAGCTTTTCGGGGTTAACCTGGCATGATGTGAGTTGTACTTCACCTACAATCTTATGCATCTTGTACAATTTTAAAAAAAGGCTTTTTCAAACAATCTTGGCAATGCCGGGTACTTAAGCTAGTAGTAATAGTAGTAGTAGTAGTAGTAGTAGTAGTAGTAGTAATTTTATTTCTTATGTGGCTTGAGGCAAGTTACAGTATAATTAAAACACATGCATACATGTATAAATACATACATACATACAGCCAGCTCTCCACATTTACAAGTTTGACTTTTGCAGGAGAGGGGAATTCCGCAGTTATGAGAGTCCAAGCCGGTCAGCACACAAAGAATACAGCAACCTGCAGTTCCAGGACCCAAGCCCAGCAAGAGAAGCAACAGCAGCAAAACCCAAGGCACGTAACCAACACTTTGCCTACTGCAAAGTTCCAAACTTTCAGTGCCTTCATTTATCCTACAACTCATCATCTGTTGATGAGCTGTCCTCCGCCCTTTCTTCATTGCTATCAGCTGTCTTACCCATTACAGCTGAGCGCCAACACCCATCTCTCCAACTTTTCCACCTCCTGTCAAGACTTTATTATTATTATTATTATTATTATTATTATTATTATTATTAAACTTTATTTGTACCCCGCTAGCATCTCCCGAAGGACTCGATGCGGCTTACAAAGGCCAAGGCCTCAACACACAATACAACAATACAAAACCTAAGGCAAATTAAAAACAATTAAAGCAATATAAACAATAAGCAATAAACAATACACTAAGACACAATAAAACTGGGTCGGGCCAGAGTAATGGGTACAGGAATTAAAAGTGCTGATGTGACAGGAGGTATGTAGGATTATAGGGCAAGTGCAGTGTGCAGCAATCTTAGTTTTAATAACGTGCTTATGGGACTTGGTATTGGAGATTTCCTATTCGGGAAGGCACATCGGAACAGCCAGGTCTTCAAGTTCTTTCTGAAGACTGCCAGTGTAGGAGCCTGTCTGAGATCTTTGGGGAGGGTGTTCCAGAGTCGGGGGGCCACCACAGAAAAGGCCCTGTCCCGTGTCCCCGCCAAACGTGCCTGCGATGCAGGCGGGATCACGAGCAGGGCCTCTCCAGATGACCGAAGTGAACGTGTGGGTTCGTAGACGGAGATGCGGTCACGCAGGTAGGATGGTCCCAAACCGTTCAGGGCTTTGTAGGTAAGCACCTGCACCTTAAATTGGGCCTGGAAAATAAACGGCAGACAGTGGAGCTCCTTGAACAAGAGGGTTGACCTCTCTCTGTAAGGGGCCCCAGTTAACATCCTGGCCGCTGCTTGTTGGACCAGTTGGAACTTCTGAGCCGTTTTCAAGGGCAGCCCCACGTAGAGCGCATTGCAGTAGTCCAATCTGGAAGTGACCAAAGCACGGACCACCCCGGCCAGATCAGCCTTCGCGAGATATGGACGCAGTTGGCTCACGAGTCTTAATTGTTCGAAAGCCCTCACAGACACCGCTGACGCCTGAGCCTCAAGCGTAAGCAATGAATCCAAGAGGACTCCCAAACTGTGGACCTGCGGCTTCAGGGGGAGTGTAACCCCGTCCAGCACAGGTTGCCACCCTATACCCTGGTCAGGTTTACGATCGTCCAGGAGGACCTCTGTCTTGTCGGGATTGATCTTCAGCTTGTTCCTCCTCATCCAGATAGACACAGCAGCCAGGCACTTGTCCAGCACCTGAGAGGCCTCCTTGGAATTAGGTGGAAATGAGTAATAGAGTTGTGTGTCATCTGCATAGAGGTGGCACCTAACTCCAAAACTCCGGATGACCTCTCCCTGCGGTTTCATGTAGATGTTAAAAAGCATGGGAGACAGAATAGAGCCTTGCGGGACCCCACAGGTCAAAGGCCAGGGGTCCGAGCAGGCGTTTCCCAGCTTCACCATCTGGGATCGACCCTCCAGGAAGGATCGGAGCCACGACAAAACCGTGCCCCCAAGACCCATCCCAGAGAGTCGCCCCAGAAGGATACCATGATCGATGGTATCGAAAGCCGCTGAGATGTCCAAGAGAACCAACAAGGTCACACTCCCCCTGTCCAGCTCTCTACGGAGGTCATCCACCAAGGCGACCAAGGCTGTCTCGGTGCCGTGGCCAGGCCTGAAACCAGACTGTGACTGATCTAGGTAATTGATGTCATCTAAAAAGCCCTGGAGCTGGGAGGCAACCACCCGCTCCAGCACCTTACCCAAAAAAGGGAGATTGGAGATTGGTCTGAAATTGTTCAGCACCGTGGAGTCAAGGGAAACCTTTTTAAGGAGTGGACGAACCACAGCCTGTTTCAAATTAGATGGAAAAACCCCCTGCTCCAACGATGCATTAATGATCAACACAAACCAATCAACCAGCCCCTCCCTGGCCGATTTAATTAGCCAAGACGGGCAAGGGTCCAGAGCCGACGTGGTTGCCCTCACAGCTCCAAGGACCTCTTCCACGGTCTCAGGAAGAATAAGCCTAAAAGAATCCCACAAAATCGGACAAGTAGATGTTTCAATCACCTCCTCTGGCACTGTGATGAAATCGGAGTCGAGCTCAAGGCGTATCTGAGCGACTTTGTCTGCAAAATGGTGTGCGAAGTCTCCTCCACCACAGGTGGCTGAAGGAGTTTCCCGACGACCCGAAACAACTCCGATGATCTATTTGCTGTAGACGCTATACGGGTAGTCGTATAGGACTCCTTGGCTACCTGTATAGCCACGGTATATGCCCTAAGAGAGGCTGTAGCCCGTGCTCAGTCAGACTTAAGTCTCCCCATGAATCCCTGGTATCTCCAGACTGCCAATCCCCAGAAAAACCCTCAAACGTATTACTGGATGTGGGTTGCATGCACACATTCCTCACTTCTTTTACTTGAGTCCAATCTAATGGCTCTTCTTCATCCTCACTACTCCCAGACCCATTACTTCCAGTAAAGCCCATAAAATCCTCATCTTCAGTGGGAGCACTAAGTATGTCCCCGATCCTTTTCCTCTGACATTCTTCGTCAGAATCCTGCTCACGAGTAATCCGTTTGACACCTCTACTCCCATCTCCCTCCTCCTCCTCACACATTTCACTCTCTGAAAAGCCTTTGAAAGCATCTTCATCTGTGGGAGACATATCTCCCGGATACGCTTCCTTTGTTGCTCTTCCTCAAGCACCTGAGCACCTTGTTTGCCTCCTCTACTACTCCCACTAATAGTAGTATTGTTACCAGCAGACTCTACTACAACACTGCAAGTCGCTTCTGGTATGAGAGAATTGGCCGTCTGCAAGGACTTTGCCTAGGAGACACTAGTTTGTTTTGATGTTTTACCACCCTTGTGGTAGGCTTCTCTCATGTCCCCGCATGGGGAGCTGGATCTGACAGAGGGAGCTCATCCGTGCTTTCCCCAGATTCAAACCTCCAACCTGTTGGTCTTTTAGTCCTGCTGGCACAAGGGTTTAACCCATTGCACCATGAGGTGCAGCTTAGAATTGATGGCATCTTACAATTGAAGAAATGAGGGAGTATGGTATTTCCATGGCATCTCTGGATCCTCCAGTGTGACTGTATGATCAACTTGACTGGAATCTGACTATATAGTTGCACTGGACAATCAAAAGATTCCTAGAGAAGTTTTTCCTCAAGGTAAACTACCATTTTTAAATTTAATTTTTATTCACTTTTCCCAACTTTTGTGGGGTTCCTGTTTCACTAATTTTGGCGGATGTGGAGGGTCTGCTGTAAAGGTACAACTTCTAAGCATTACCCATTGGGTGCAATCCACTGGCTCAAGAGGTTAGTGCAAGCTCAATAGAAATGAATAGCAATTGTGAGACAGCATAGCTATCTATGGCTATCGCGACACTTACACAAAGTTTCTGTTCATTACAGTGGGGCTGTTCATTTCCAAGGGGAGAAATTCCCCATCTTCATTAGCACAAAGCTATATGCATAGTTCATTTTTGTATTGGCCATGGGCCATAACAAATATGATTGACTTTTGGCTGCAGCTGAAACTACAGCAGGCTTATTCGAGCAACTAACAGCCAACAATTGGGAAGTGCGACCAATGAGATTGCTGCTTCCGAAAGAGATGGTTAATTGGATTTTGAGGGAAGGGATGAAGAAGGATTTGGATTTTCTGCCTAAGGTGCACAAATGTCCTAAACCGACACAGCATCAGGGTCCTTCCATGAGATGCAGTGAGGTGGCCACTTTGGTAAACCAATTAGGGCTGTCCTGAAAGGACTGCAGAACATTCATTGTCTGATGCGAGAGTCTTATGTCCTTTCTGCCTGGAGTGGAGAAGCATTGTGGGGAAAGTGGGTAAAGGTGGTGGTTAATACCTCCTTACAAGAAGGCAAGATTCCAGTAGGCCTAAAGGAGGCCGTCATAAAACCACTGCTGAACAAAATAAAATAATAATAATAATAATAATTTAAAAAAACCTTTATTTATACCCCACTACCATCTCCCCAAGGGACTCGGTGTGGCTTACATGAGGCCGAGCCCACAATACATCAATAATATAAACAATAACAACAAGTAATACAAAACAATAAAAATAATAGGTGGTCTGTGGTTTGCTCTTCTCCACACTCGCAGGTCATGGGCTCTGCTTTGAAGCCCCATTTCTTAAGGTTGGTTCTGTATCTCATGGTGCCAGAGTGCAGTCTGTTCTGTGCCTTCCAAGTCACCCAGTTTTCTGTGTGCCCAGGAGGGAGTGTTTCATTTGATATCAGCCATTGATTGAGATTCTGGGTTTTAGCCTGCCACTTTTGCACTGTTGCTTGCTGAGGTGTTCCAGCAAGTGTCTCTGTAGATCTTGGAAAGATCAGGTGGCTGATTTTGGATGTTTGGGAAGGGCAACAATTTGATAGCTGTTGAATGCAATGTAATTACATTTTTGAATTGAGAAAGGAAAGAGATTGTGGGATTTTCTCCCTCAAAGTATAAGATAACTGGATCATCTCTAGGCACTGTGTGTCTTACCATGAGGTTTTTCATGCACTCGCGCGCATCCCAATGGGAGCCTATGCCTCGGGCTGCGTATATTTTAAGCCATCCCTAATGAAGAGCCAATACCCACACCCCACGCTTCTTCAATTCCAATCCATTTCCTTAAAATTAACATCCAGCCCTTTGTTCCATGCAACCTCTGACTTGTATGTAATGGGTTTCTCTTCAGTCAGAGAAAATCTGAAAAACAAACAAAAAGAAGATATTGGCAGGATCCTTTACTGTCAAAATAAGTAAGTTGGAAAGTGGTTGAATTAAGGCAGGGTTTCACTTTGGATTTGTCGTAGGAGATGTAGTATTCTTCCGAGAGGTAATGTAATGCACTGCGGACATTGCCTTATTCATCTCCACCCCAAAAGAAACACTTTGGGCCAGTTCCTCTCCGGCACGGATGCTTCCTGGCCCTCATTTGGCAGAAGGCTGCTTGCTGGCACCCTGCCGGCCTCAATGTGTTGCGATGGCAACGGCCGGCTAGGTTTTGCCAAGGCGATGGAGGATTCACCCTCATCTTATAGACAGAGGAGGAGGGGGGGGGGAAGATCATTGGCTGATCATCATCCTTTCGGGGGAGAGGACTCCAAAAGGTTAAGCCCAAGAGGCTGAGACAAAAAGCCCAAAGACATAAAGACTTCCACAGAAAATTTCTCTTGGGCCCCATCTACACTGACCATTTAATGCCATTTCAAAACTGGCATTGAAGAACTTAGTTCTGCTGTGCAGATGTCTACCAAGAAAATCCTGGAGCCCATTTTAGGCCTGGATTATGATGACATAGAGCACTGATGCCCACTGAGGACTTGCTTTTCTGTGCTTTCCTGGGGGTAGGTCACCTGGCCAACACAGTTTGAAGCTAGCTTTGAACTGCATTAAATGGCCAGTGTAGATGAGGCCATGATGTGTGTGGAGTATATACCTACTGGAGGGAGGAGGGCAAATATGGTCTCTATCTTCAAGAAGGGAAAAAAGAGGACCCAAACAATGACCAATGTCCAGTCTGACATCAATAGCAGGAAAGATTCTGGAGCAGATTATGAAGGAAGCAGTCTGCAATCACTTAGAAAGAAATGCTGTGTTTACTAAAAGTCAACATGGATTTTTCAAAATCAAGTCACGCCAGACTAATCTTATCTCTTTTTTCGATAGTTACAAGCTTGGTAGATGTAGGGAATGCTGTAGATAGAGCATATCTTGATTTCAGAGAGGCCTTCCCCCAATGATATCAAGCTAGAATTTAGAGACTCCTGCCCTGGAGAGAGGAGCCCTAAGACCCACCAAAGAGAGTGCGGTACCTTGGCGAGCAAAGAGAAAAGAGCCAAGAATTTCCCCCGAATTTCCCAAATAAATCTCACCAAAGTTGAAGAAAAGCCACTGAGTTGTATTTATTTCATCCAGCTGGAACGAATGTCAAACTGCAATAGTTCGTCAGGAGAGACATACATGCAGTACACTTGGGTACATTTTTATAGAAAAACAAAGCTGTCAAAGTTTAAATTTCCCGCCCCCCACCCCCCAGCCGGCTTCTTTCTGATTGGTTGTTGTCATCAGCTGGAGAGGAGGTGCAGCCGGCTTGGCTGTGCCTCAGCCAATCAGAAAGCCAGCACCGCTTCCAGCTTTCAGCCAATGAGGGTGAAGGAGGTGGTCCTTGGGCGGAACAATGAAAGGAATGTCCAGATGATTGAATTAAGCCATTTTAATCTGTCCAAATGGCTGGCGATAAATCTAAGAAAATATTCCTTAAGCTGGTCAAGGCTCTTGAAAGGTTGAGATATGCAGATGTGGCTGCCACAATCGCCCAGCCCTGGTATTTCCAGGTCACGGCTATGAATTCATTGTGTTGTCATATGTTTTCCTTGGTCCATGGGGGAAACTGACAAAAGAGAAGGAAGCTGGAACATCCTGGCTTCTTTTGAAAGCAAGATGTCTTTTGTTGGGAAATGACTGGTTTTTCCAAGAGGCCCCCCTCCAGCGGTCCTGCTCCGAGACTAGGGAGGGCCAGGGTATTATCATGCAATCAGTCTTTTGTTCAAACCCTGAATCAATAGGGAAATGCCTTGGGGAAAAGGCTACCCAAGGCTGTTGCTGTGCTGGAGGTCACGAAAGGTGGCTTTCTTATATTTCATATATAGACATACACACAGGGGTCAGGGAGATACATAAGGAATAATAAGGCATAAAGGAAATTTCATACACCCATTCCACTCACCAGAGTTCCAAAAGTATGAGTCTATAAAATCACAGCATCCCTTGATCATGAGAAGGGAGTCCATAGGGCTTGGGGAAAAGTTCCAAAAAGTTTGCAAAGTCTTTGAAAGTTTGAGTAAATTGTTCAAAGTTGTAAATTCCGAAAGAGGCAAGTGGGGAAAGGTGTCCCAATATCTATGGAGTCCCTGCAAGCTGGCTCTGGATGTTGGGGATCGATATCCACTGAGGGAACTACAGATCCCCCGTGCTAAGGGCCCAGGCAGCCAGTCGACATCTTGAGCTTCCTCTGGGGTGACCGCGACAGTGACCCAAGATCCACAGGCTTCCTGGACATCCACAAAATGGTGGCAGCGAGGCAACGTCCTTGGAAAAACAGCTGGGCTCCAGATTGACGTTTTAGGGACAAAAAAGGTTATTCCCAGGGCGGACACAGAGTAACACTGTGGAGAGGGAAAAGTTACAATTAATTGATACTTTTTATTGGGGGGATTAGTTACAATGTTAGGGAGTGGAGAAGCAAAGAAATGAGAAGGCTTCTGAGTTGCAGCTGCAGCTGTGGCCATGTTCATGCAGTTGGCCCAAGCGGGGCATTGGAGAACTGTGGAACTCCCTGCTGCAGGACAGATCAGCTTGAAAGCAGGGAGCTCTGCGTTCGGTCTCACTATGACCTTCTTGCAAACAATTGGTCAAATTTGGGCTTGGCAATGTGACTATTAGGTGGATCTATAACTGGTTAAGCGACCGAACTCAAAGGGTGATTCTCCCCAATGCTTCCTCTTCATCGAGGAAAGAAGTGACTAGTGGAGTGCCATGAAGAGGGTTTGATCCTAGGCCCAGAACTGTTCAACACCTTTATTAATGACTCGGAGGAAAGTTTAGAGGGCATGCTTCTTATCAATTTATTTATTTATTTATTTGCGGTATTTGTATACTGCCCTTCTCAACCCCGAAGGGGACTCAGGGCGGTTCTCAATGTTGGCAACAATTCAATGCTATTGATTTAAAAAAGCAGTATAGAACATCAAAATTGACCTCCCCTGATCAAACATTAAACATTATTGAACACACCACATAAAATAACATCACATATCACACAATTACATAGCCATTGTCCATGATGCAGGTGTTTACAGATGACACCAAATTAGGAGCTGGAGCTAATCCTCCAGAGGACAGGGTCAGGATTCAAAATGACCTCAACAGATTAGAGAAGGGATTGGCCAAAACTAACACAATGAATTTCAACAAGGACAAATGTAAGATACTCCACTTAAGCAGAAAAAATGAAATGCAAAGATACAGAATGGATGACACCTGGCTTAACATCAGTGCGTGTCAGGAAAATCTTGGAGTCTTTGTGGGGAAATAGTTGTACATGAGCCAAGAATGTGATGCAGCACTGAAAACGCCAATGGGATTTTTGACTGCATCCAAAGGAGTCTAGTGTCTAGATTGAGGGAAGTAATGGTGCCTTTGTATTATGCTTTGGTTAGACCTCACCTGGAATACTGTGTCCAATTCTGGGCCCCACAGCTCAAAACAGATATTGACTCTAAGCTTGAAGGGGTCCAGAGGAAGAGCCCAATTAAAATGATCAAAGGTCTGGAGACCATGAATCCCTATGAGGAGCGTCTTAAAGAGCAGGCTTGTTTTCTTCTGCCCTTGAAACTAGGATTCAGTGGAGACATGAGTTCAAATGGCAGGAGAGGAGATTCCACCTGAACATTAGGAAGAATTCCTGACTGCATGAGCCGTTCAGCAGTGGAACTCTCTACCTTAGAGTGCGGTGTAATGGGAAAAGAGAAAGAGATAGTTTGTAATATAAGTAATTTCATAATGCTTGTGGGTATACAATATTTTTGTTGTTGTTTTTGTCTGTGCAGATACACAAACACACACACATATATGGTTTATCATATCTGTGGCTGCCTGGCCATTTGTCTGAAGGGCTTTGGGCATGTTAGATAAGGGTTGGTCTGGATCGTCTTTGGGGGTCTGTTATCTATCATGTGTATATGTATGTGTTTGTATATGTATATATATTTATGTGTATGTGTGTGTGTGTATATACACACACACCAGTCCACTTCCGAACACAATTCAATGTGCTGGTTTCGGCCTATAAAGCCCTATACTGTTCTAGCCCAGCTTACCTGTCTGAACGTATCTCCCTCTACATTCCACCTCGTAGTTTAAGATCTACTGGTGAGGCCCTGCTCTCAGTCCCACTGGCTTCGCAAGCGCGTCTGGTGGGGATGAGGGACAGGGCCTTCTTCGATGGTGACCTTCCGCTTGTGGAATTCCCTCCCCAGCGAGATTAGATCAGCATCCTTTTCTTTAGAAAAAAACCAAAATTGTGGTTTTGGAACCAGGGCTCCGGCGAGTGATCACAGCAGCACCAAGGACTTCAAACTGGATTATACGACTATTATGATAATTTGGAAACGGCTATGTGATGTGATGTGATTATTTGACCATTGTTATTATTTTAAAGTTTATATATTCATGCTTTTATATTGTTGTCTATTGAGATTGTGGCACTGAATGGTTGCCTATGCTAGCTGCCCTGAGTGTCATGCCCCCCCCCCCCCCCCCCCCGTGACCATCTGCCTGGAGCGCATTTTTGCGTTTTGCTTCTCCGTCTCATTTCGGGCAACTCAACTGTGTTTTTAATTTACTGAAATGTTAGACATTTTGGGGACTGAAGGAAAAAATTATTATTATTGGGGGGAGGAATTTTTATTCCGGTGTGCAATGGCACGCTCCCTCCAATCGCTAGATTCTTGCAAGCCAAGTGCCACATCCTGGGCTTGTTCTAGCCTGCTAAGCATGGATTGCTTTCTGCAAGACTGGAGGCTCGGCAGTGATTTGTGCCTTGACCCGGCTGGTTTCAGCAAAGAAGAATTGCCCGAAGGCAGGAGACTGACAAGCTTGTCATTCTCCACTAGCCACTGCTGTCACGGAGGATCCTCGCCGCCTCCTCAAATCCTGCCAAAAGCTCTCTGGAGCTCAAGGTGACCTAATGTGCCTTAGGAAAGGAAGGAGCATGGTTTGAAGCACGGCACAGCAAGTACTTTTTCAGCGGTTTGCTGAATCTGATGCCTTTCCCTCAACCTTTCATTAGCCTGTTCTAGTTACTATAAACCAGGGGGGGAGCATCTGCTTGGAGAGGTTGTTGTTTTTTTTTTAAAGATATAGCACCCAAGCTACTGTGTTTACTCGAGCCTAAGGTGCCATCAGATCTAATGCACATCAGCGTTTTCAACCCCCCCCCCCAAACAAAGCCCTCCAAGCAGATGGCCAGCCAACCATAGATAGGATAGATTCGCATGCGCACACACAATAGGTATCACAGATCTGGAAGAGACCCCAAGAGGCCATCCAGTCCACCCCTCTTCTACAATGCAAAAAGACACCATCAAAACCCTCCAGGCAGATGGTCAGCCAGGCGTAAATATGAAAAACCATGTATACACACACATACACACAAATATATATACATATACAAACACATACAGACACACATGATAGATAACCTAAATCTGGAAGAGACCCCCAAAGACGATCCAGATCAACCCTCATCTAACATACTCAAAGCCCTCCAGGCAGATGGCCAGCCAGCCATAGATAGGATAGACTTGCATGCTCACACACAATAGATATCACAGATCTGAAAGAGACCCCAAGGGGCCATCCAGTCCAACATTCTTCTATCATGCAAGAAGACACCATCAAAGCCCTCCAGCAGCTGCTTTGCTCAGTTACATGGGAACAAGCTTGGAAGGAAAGAGCATGGAGCTAAAAAAAAAAGGTAAAGGTTTCCCCCTGACATTAAGTCCAGTTATGTCTGACTCTGGGGGTTGGTGCTCATCTCCATTTCAAAGCCGAAAAGCCAGCGTTGTCCATAGACACCTCTAAGGTCATGTGGCCAGCATGACTGCATGGAGCGCCATTACCTTCCCGTTGGAGCAATATCTATTTATCTACTCATATTTGTATGTTTTTGAACTGTTAGGTTGGCAGAAGCTGGGGCTAACTGCGGGAGCTCATGCCGCTCCCCGGATTTGAACCTGTGACCTTTCGATCAGCAAGTTCAGCAGCTCAGCGGTTTAACCCACTGTGCCACCGGGGGATTCCATATGGAGCTCAAGGTAAGTGATTATTTTCTTTTGGGAACTACATTGGGATGTTAAGGGTTGTAGGATCCTGTCCCATTCCCAGCCATGCCGAAACGGTTTCAGCATGGCTGGGCTATGAAGATGCTATCCCACCTCAAAGGTGGTTGACAGCACACCTGCATGGCTATCATGCAGCTCCAAAATGGTGTGTTCCATACTGATTGGAGCTACATTATGTGCCTGTAGAGAACCACCCATAGGTGGTTATGGCAAGGGTTGCCATACATTGAAGTTAACCTGGTGGCAGGTAACAACAACAATCTGGGCAGGGCTTTTGTAGCAATGTCAATTGATTTGGGACAGGAGCAGTGGTATGAGACCTATTCAGAAACATAGCCAATAGAAAATGTTTGTACTTACCCTAAAGTTTATTAGTTATTCCTTATTATTCTTGCTCTTGCACTTCAGTAGGCAGAACCAAAAGCAATAAAATGAAAATTACATCTTGCAATTATTTCTGTTTTGGTCAGTTAGCAATTGTGCGAACATCCAGTTAGGGGTCTTCTGAACCCTTCAGGCAACCCATTTCAGGCAATGGTCGCAAAAAAAGGGGCGGAGGGAGGGAGTGGGTGTTATTCTGCATAATTTTCCATCTAAATTCTATTTCCTTTTCTTTTCTTTAGGAAGCAAGCAATCTCGCTGGCTTTGTTCTCAATTTTTTCGCTTTCATAATTTAAATGAATTGATTGCAAGTAAAAACCAGCTGTGTAAAACTAACAATGCCCCCACCTCTTCGTCATCACAACCCACTTCTTTGCTCTCTTGTGGTTTATTAATTTTGCTCCTCGGCTCAGGCTGGCTAATCCCTCTTGCATGCAACTCGGGGAGGGCAAATGCGGTGTAAATGGGGGTCCAAAACGACGCAAATCGGTTCATGTGGGTGTGTGATTGTGGGAGCCTGCTATGAAAGAAAAGCTTACAACTGGCCTGGTAAACAAGTGCTGAGAAATTGCTAGTACATTTTCTCCCACCATTCTCGGTCACTACAACAGATAATAGTGCTGCTTTTGCTTCCAGAAACAGTGACCTTGAGGCTGACTCATTTGTTCTTATCCTCATACAGTTTACTCTTAAGTCCTGTGCTGTATTCTCCATTAGAAGAAAAGTCCACAAGAGAGATACTTATTTATCATGTTCCCCTTGCTGCATTTCTCTCTATGCAGTTGTTTTCCAGCTTTCTCCTGATCAACTTAGAAGTTTGTAGAGAGTGATGTGGTCAAATCGAGGGACTTCTCCCACTGTTTAGTTCTGATGCTATGTTTCTGCTCCAAATGCTATGGTCCCACCCATGGAATCCTCCTGGAATTTCAAGTTGGGAGAGGAGTGTTTAGAGTTTTCTGCGGAGAGTTTTTGAGATACAGAACGTAATGCCATCTACCAGTCTTCACTCTGCACACATATCTTCACATTTTAATGTAGTGTTTAAATTAATACCTTTTAAGCATGAAGGACTCACAATAAACATTAAAAGAAAAGTATACTACATGAAAATAGACTTATTTCATACCAAAAGCACAGATACAAGCATTCCATTATAAATTCAACCATATCTAAGAAACTAGAGAGGACAGGAGCAGGATTCAAAATGATCTTGACAGATTAGAGAGATGGGCCAAAACTAACAAAACTAACCTGGAATATTGTGTCCAGTTCTGGGCACCACAATTCAAGAGAGATGGGCCAAAACTAACAAAATGAAGTTCAACAGGGACAAATGCAAGATACTCCACTTTGGCAGAAAAAACCGAAATGCAAAGATACAGAATGGGGGACAATGCCTGGCTCGAGAGCAGTACGTGTGAAAAAGATCTTGGAGTCCTTGTGGACAAGAAGTTAAACATGAGCCAACAATGTGATGTGGCGGCAAAAAAAGCCAATGGGATTTTGGCCTGCATCAATAGGAGCATAGTGTCTAGATCTAGGGAAGTCATGCTACCCCTCTATTCCACTTTGGTTAGACCACACCTGGAATATTGTGTCCAATTCTGGGCACCACAATTCAAGAGAGATATTGACAAGCTGGAATGTGTCCAGAGGAGGGGGACTAAAATGATCAAGGGTCTGGAGAACAAGCCCTATGGGGAGTGGCTTAAGGAGCTGGGCATGTTTAGCCTGAAGAAGAGAAGGCTGAGAGGAGATATGATAGCCATGTATAAATATGTGAGAGGAAGCCACAGGGAGGAGGGAGCAAGCTTGTTTTCGGCTTCCCTGGAGACTAGGACAGGAAACAATGGCTTCAAACTACAAGAAAGGAGATTCCATCTGAACATGAGGAAGAACTTCCTGACTGTGAGAGCCATTCAGCAGTGGAACTCTCTGCCCTGGAGTGTGGTGGAGGCTCCTTCTTTGGAAGTTTTTAAAGAGAGGCTGGATGGCCATCTGTCAGGGGTGATTTGAATGCAATATTCCTGCTTCTTGGCAGGGGGTTGGACTGGATGGCCCATGAGGTCTCTTCCAAATCTTTGATTCTATGATTCTATGATTCTAGAACTGATGCATTCTATCCAACACAGTTTTCTGAATCAGCACCCCAAATAACATCATGAATAGATCTAAAAACTGAGACAGCAAGAATTTTTTTTGATGGGCTGTGTTATTATTGAAATAGAGCAATTTAAAATGGCCGCAGATAGTGAGATCTGAGCTGTGGATAGCGAAACCTGAAACACGGATACTGAGGTGTTTTATTCAATCAGCTGAAAGTGATGCCAGCCCAGGGTAATCCACCAAAGTAAGATGAGATGCCATACAGTACAAAACAGTCATTTGTATATAGTCAAACCCTTTGAATTCCCTGTGCTTGCCCAAGTTGGAGCTGGCTTCACTGTGATTGGCAGAGCTCTGTTGAGAGCTCATTGGTGTTGTTCTTGGGTGCCTTCATTGGCGTAAATGTTGGGTGCCTTCAAGTCTTGTCTGACTTCTGGCAACCCTAAAGCCACCCTAACCCAGACCGTTCTGGGACCGAGAGGGTGTGACTTGCCCAAAGTCACCCAGTGGGTTCCCATGGGCCAACAAGGAATTGGACCCTGGTCTTCAGAGTCGTAGCCCAATGCTCAAACCCCTATGCCATGCATACACACCTAGGCACCAATCCTATTTTGCCATTTGAAAGCAAAGAGAGAAATCCCAGGTATAGGGGCTGCTCCCAGAGCAAGGTGAAACATTAGATTATTCCTTCTCATCTCTTTAAAGAGATGGGATAATTTATTTATTTATTTATTTACTTCACTTGTATACCGCTATTCTCAGCCCTTAGGCGACTCATCGCGGTTAACAACAATAATAGCAAAAGTTCAATGCAGCATAACAAGGTATTTAAAAACAATTAACACAATAGCAGACTAAGCAATTAAACAACAATAAACATTCATTCATTGGCGTCTCATAACTAGAATCATGATCCAAACTCGTCGTCTGTAGTTCCATTTCCTAAAATTCATTGCACTGCCTATTCAAACGCCTGTTCAAATAACCAGCTTTTCACTTTTCTCCAAAATACCATCAATGAGGGAGCCAATCTAATGTCCGTGGGAAGGGCGTTCCACAGCTGAGGGGCCACCACCGAGGAGGCCCTGTGTCTCGTCCCCGCCTAGACCCCAAGGAGGTTTTGTTTCAGATACAGAATCACCTCAGAGTATTCTTCATCTATGACAGTGGTTCCCAACCTTTTTTTGACCAGGGACCACTTGACCAGGGACCATTTGACCAGGGACCACTTGACCAGGGACCACTTTGACCAGGGACCACTTTGGCCAGGGACCACTTTGACCAGGGATCACTTGAGCAGGTAACACTTGACCAGAGACCACTTTGACCAGGGACAACATGACCAGGGACCACTTGACCAGGGACCACTTTGACCAGGGATCACTTGACCAGGGACCACTTGACCAGGGACCTCTCTCCAACATTAGTTATGTTGGAGAGGGGTTACAAATCAGGTTTTGGTCAACTTTAGATTTGGTTTGAGGTGCTGATTCAGAAAATTGCATTGGATAGACCACGTCAGCTCTAGTTTCCGATACAGAACATATGCCATGGTCAGCTACAGGGAAGGAGTGGCAGGCAATGCAAAAGGAGCATAAATAAATAAATAAATAAATAAATAAATAAATAATGGCATCGAAGCTGGACATATATTTTATTAATGTTACTCCATACACAGCTCTGAATTTAATGTGCATCCATGTGCCACTCTGCGCATGCATGGATATAAGACACCAGCATGACTCTACCCGTGGCTAAGCAGTAAAGTTGTGACACTTTCCTGTTTTTCTGTTACATGCTATCTGGGCAGCCTGCTTCCTAATGGCTGCAAAGTGAAATAAGGGGCAAGGGAAGAAGAAAGAGCAAGGAAGAGGCGAAGAATCCGCCTGGAAATGACCTAGCTTCAGGGAAGGCATGGATCGTTGCCAGCTGCCTCCATCTGCTGCCAAACTGCTTCCCTTCTCTCAATCCTGGGCTTGACAAGGCTTTATCTAAATGGATTGCAGCATTTAAAAATATAATCTTTCAAAATGCACAGTAATGACCGGTTATGTAAGACAAACTCTCGATACACAATCAACCCCAGGGATAGGAGTGGATGTTGTCAAAGGATGCTTGTTGTGAAGTGATTTATAGTTTCCAAATCAAGATTCCCCCCCCCCCAACCGCTGCAAGTGGGATAGCAAAAAAAAAATAGTCCCAGAAGCAAGCAAAAAATAAAAAAGCGGAGTCCTTTCACAGCAAATACATGTGTTTCAGCCCATCTATCAGCAGAGCCCGACTGCCAGGATCAGACCATATCAACGCACTGTATAGTAAACTCACTGATTCGGGTTTTTATCCAAAATATCTAGAGACTTATATACAAATATATAATCGGGATACACAGATCCACTTTCCTTGTACTTGCAAACAATCAGAGTAATCAAATAGTCACATACGAGATAAGCAGATACTCACACTGAGTCACACAGGAGAGAGGAAGATGGATTTCTTCATCCTCCTTATATAGCCTCCTGCTGATAAGTCATTAGTAAGGGACACTGGCTGATGCAACCTTTGCAATGCATCTCACGTGGTATGATTCAGCTATTACCACATTTCCTTAGGTACTGCATCATGACATTCACAGTGAGTCACACAGGAGAGAGGAAGATGGATCCTTCATCCTTGTTATATAGCTTCCTGCTGATAGGTCATTAGTAAGGGACACTGGCTGATGCAACCCCTTTGCAATACGCCTCACATTTCCTTAGGTACTACATCATGACATTCACAGTCATAACCCATGTGCTCTCAATCAACCATATGTTCATCAAACAGTATTTTTATATGATTAGAAATGTTTTTCCATTTCTATCTACATAACAGATATCTGTGTTTGTGTGTGTTCATTCGCCACTCTTTCATTTGTGGGTCACTGAGTCATCTTCACGAATGCTTTTCCAAGTGGCACACGCATCACGACAAAGTCAGGTTGGGTATGACAGTCAATGTCCAGGTGAAAGACGGCCATTCTGTGCCATTATGAGTCCCCATGGAAGGAAAAGCAAGACAAAAAGAGTAATGGAATCAAGGCTAAGAGAACGGCTACCATCCTAAGGATATCCATTGAGTAGCAAGTCACTAGATGTCTATTATTTTGATTTCCATGTTTTCTTTCTTAACCTTTAGATTAAATAATATTGTGGGCAAGTAAGCACCAACAAACTTTACACTGACGAACACACGTTTTGGTGCTTCAGACGTTAGCCCTGTTTTTGGGTAAATTTGATTTTCTGATTCCAAAAATGGCACCCGTTTCTCCCTATCAGCAATAGTTTTTTGAGATACAGAACGTAATGCCATCTACCTGTCTCCACTCTGAACAAATATCTGGATAGTTTAACGTAGTGTTTAAATTAATACCTTTTAAGCACGAAGGACTCACAATAAACATTAAAACAAAAGTGTACTACATGAAAATAGACTTATTTCATACCAAAAGCACAGATTTATGATAAATTCAACCACATCTAAAAAACTAGAGCTGATGCGTTCTATGCAAAACTGTTTTCTGAATCAGTTCCCCAAATAACCTCATGAATAAATCTAAAAATTGAGACAGCAAGAATGTTTTTGATGGGCTGTGTTATTATTGAAATAGAGCAATTTAAAATGGCTGCAGATAGTGAGATCCAAGCAGCAGTTATTGAAACTTGTAACCTGGATACCGAGTTCTGATATGCCATTAGGAAGGATTTGTTGTCCCCTACACAGTCAGGGGTCTGTGGGACCAGTAGAGATGGAGTGGCCTAAGGGTGATGGGTGATTGAGTCCTTTTCATGTAGATGAAGCCCAGGAAAGCAGCTGGATGGACTTCCCGGGTCAGGAGATGTAGGCGAAAGGTCACCACAAAGACTTGGTCAGTGGCATGCTTCTCCAAAAAAGATTTTATATTGCAACATAAAATATAATGTATGCACACACACACACACACAAGGGTCATTGGATATTGAGGGAACCCTGTGAATGGGTAGTTTAGATAAGATATCCACGGTGAAGGGGAGTCATACACAAGGGATCTGTGGATACCGGGGGAAACCCAGTGGATGGGTCAGTCTCGGTATTTGCAGGAGAGGTTAGAATCAACACAGGGTTATTGGGGCAAAGGTTAGATGCATGCAAGGGTAATGGGAGGGAGAATTCTGCTTCTTCGGCCATGGAGGACCATGGGGGCTATGTGAGCCAAGCGGCCACTGGCTTGGCCGCGAAATGAGGAAGTGAGTGAGAAAAGACTCAGAGAGGTGAAAGAAGGGACAGAAAGCAGAAGCTAAGGATAACAAGTTTATTTAGGGGTTAAAGGTCAACATAAGTAGTAAAAAGAAGGGAGATTGTTGCCCAGACGTCTCCTGGACGCTGGTACCTGCTGCTGGGCTGTGAGATGTCCATAAAGCCAATTCATGAGGCTCCAGGCTTCTGCAATCTGCAGAACTCTCAGCTGTGGTACCAAGTTAATCAATTTAATATTTTGACCGGGGGGGGGGGGGGGGAGTGTGCTCGACAACAATCTTACTATTAGTAGTAGTAGCAGTATTTATATACAGTGTTCTCTCGCTATTTTGTGGTTTGCTTTTCGCGGACTCGCTGTTTTGTGGGTTTTTGCCTCCCAGTTTATGAATGGTTGCCATTGCCCAGAATGGCATTCTAAACCTGGTAACGATGGAGTGTGGAAGGGGGTTTCACCCTCCCCCTCGGGAGAGAGGCAGCCAATCAAGAGAGATTGCAAAGCAAAGCAGAAATAGCTAGCAAAAAAAAAAAAGTGCGCAGTGCCTTTAAATCTCTCCTCGCTTCTCGCTTCTGCCTCATCCTCGGAACTTGATATACATATATAGCTTCCCTACTTTGCGGATTTTCATTTTTCACGGGTGGTCCTGGAACGTAACACCCACGATAAGTGTGGGAACACTGTATTGGTTTTTCTCTCTCAAAGAAGATTCAAAGCATCCAACACTAAAAACCTAAAGAATGTGTAAATTCAAATCTAAAGCATACAAACATTAAAATAGAATTAAATGTAGGACTATGAAAAATAAATAGTTAAAATCAATAAAAGCAGTAAATAATTACATAAATGAGAGCACGCTTAAATAGAGCTTGAACAGGTTTTGGACCTTTTTTCTATTGAATGCAGAGAATGGAAAATGACACTTCCAGCAGATTCATATTTTCTCTTTGGTTGGACTTGTGTGTGTTTCTGGTCAAATCTAGCCTGTTCATATATCCTTACATATATTCTGAAAGAACGTAGGGAGGGAAAGACTGCTTGACACTGTGAAAAAATTAAAATAAACCAAGCCTGCAATTCTGTAAAGCAGCGGATACGACGTGCAAAGGTGCAGAAAACAGCGGAAGGTTAATGAGAGCCAAATCACTGGAAAATAGCCCCTAACGGATTGTAACACAAAATGCGGATATATCCAGGAAGCAGGATGAAAGGTGCAGAGGCAAGGTTGTGATCTGGAAAGCTTGTTTACAGCCACATATGGCAAAGCAAGACCTGAAGAAAGAGTGATTTTCAGCACAGTAGGGGGGAAAAGAAGAGAAGACGCTTAAACCCAGATCCTGCACGTTCTTCATGCAACAATCCACCTTCTCACAAATGGCATACTTCCGGCTGTACAGGTTTTAGGTGGTGACTCACTTGTTTCCTTTCTCCCCCTTCCAAATTAGAGTTGTAAAAACAATGCAAAACAATTCAAGGACATAGCCATGTTTATCTATAGTACCAGTGAAGTCGAACATGACCCCCCCCCCCCATAAGAGATAGTAACTTATAGTTGTGCTAAGAACAAGGACATAAGGCTGGATAATAGGGGTCAAGTCTTGCTCAATTTGCAAAGACACTAACAACAACAACAGGGACCCTTCCCATGTCAGATAGTGTGTGCATTTAATCAAGGTTCTATGCAGGGGTGGCTCAGCCCATTACGCAAAGTAAGCATTTGCAGTATAGTTGATTTTGCCCAGGGGCATTCTTGAGGCACTCTTGGAGGGAAATAGACCTTGACATATGTGAGTTGTAGTTACTGGGATATATAGTTCACCTACAATCAAAGAGCATTCTGAACTCCACCAATGATGGAATTGTACCAAATATGGTACAAAGAACTCACACGACGAACAGAAAATATATATCAGTGATTGGTTGGGGGGGGGGGCACCAAAATACTGTTTGCTTACCTTTGAAAATTACCTAGGGCTGCCTCTGATTCTATGCCCTATGTTTCATTTATTACTGAGAAACCACCTCCCTTTCTTGAACTTTTATGGGACTTTTGCCCCCTTCTGAAGGACTCTTAGAAACTTTTTGGAAACTTTACCTTTTCAAGCCCCATGAACTTTTGGACTTTTAAAAACTTGTTCCTCTCCACAGCCCCACGGGCTCTCAAAATGGCTTTGTGAGTTCCCAATGGACTTTGGTGGGTGGGAGGAAGTGGAGATGGGCTGTTTTTCTTCATATTAATGTACCCTCATATGATTCCCTTGCATGTTTCCCCTTCCCCATACCCCATATATAAAATTGTAGGAAGCTGCCCTTTCATGACCCCAGCAAGGCACCTCTTGGGAATTTCCTCCTATTTTCCTAAGATTAATTTCCTCCTGACTTAAGGTTTCCAACAGTAGCCCCTTGCATGATAATAGTCTAGGTAAGCCTTGGGCCGTGGACCAGGACCACCCAAGGCACCCCATGATGGACCCAGTCATTTCCCAACAATGGAACATCCTGTCCCTTGAAAATACCTGGATGTCCCAATCCACCTCATACATTGTCTTTTACCCCTTCGGCTGAAACCCCTCATTGATAACATTCACCTCCAGTATCAGTTATCATCAAGGCTGGCCAGCTGTGCCAGCCGCTTTTGTATATTTCATCACATCAGACAATACCCAGCCAGCTTGAGAAATTTTAGGATTATCGCTGGCCATTTGGACATATTGAGCCATTCTAATTCAATCATCTGGACATTCCCTTCATTGTTCTTCCCAAGGACCGCCTCCTCTGCTCCCATTGGTCGAAAGCGTGAAGCGGCGCTGGCTTTCTGATTGGCTGGGGGGACCGTGCCTCCTCTCCAGCTGATGACAACCGCCAGTCAGAGAGAAGCCGGCTGAGGGGCGGGGGGCAGGAAATTTAGGCAGCAGCACTAAATTGACAGTATAGATGCACCTGTAGTCTACTTCTTCAGAAGCATTGAGAGTTAATCTCAAAGATCCCCAAGATACCTTGGCACACTGGTGTTATCGAGCAAGAATTTAGGGGTCTTTGGCAGAGTTCGTTGCCCTGGCGAGACAGAAAGAAGCACCCAATATTTTTCCCTGATTTTTCCTAACAAAAGGTCTCTCCATGTTGCAGAAAAGCCACCGAGTTGTTTTATTGCAATCCAGCTGGAAAGGATGTCATACCACGATCATTCATCTAGCAGACATGCAAGCAGTACATTTTGGTACATTTTTATAGAAAAATAGAGCTGTCAAAGCCAAACTACAACTCCCAGGATGCCCATGGGAGTGCTATCCAACTGCATTCGTTCCACAGTGTAGATGCACCCTGAATCTACAAAGGTTTACGTGCATAATAGGGATTGCCAGATAGGAACAACTAAATAGGCTTGTGCAATCCAGGTAAACCTTGACCCATTTCAGTGTCCTGGCCTTCGGTGGGGGACCCAATCCGTTTTTGGGGGCCTCCTGAATTCAAACGGGCAGATATCTGTTTTTGCTCTCAGATGCCGAAAGATTTATTTATTTATTTATTTACATCACTTATATCCCGCCCATATCAGCCCGCAGGCGACTCAGGGCAGCGCAGGCGAAAGATCCATTTTCTATCTGCCCATTATGGGGAGGGGCTTTTCAAGCTCCCCTTCCTGTCATTTTAGGCATTTACTCTAGAGGAGAGGCACTGCTGGCAGACGCATGCACTTTTTCTCCTAGGCCTGTATGCTACACACACTCTTTCCAAGGCATTTAAAGGAGGCAAGTTCTTAAAGTTCTTTCTTTCTTAGTCTAGAGGAGAGGTGCCCAGCTGCAAGCAGGCACACACACTTTCTCTCCCAGGCTGCACCATGCCAGCACTCTTTCCAAGGCATTTTAAGGAGCATCCCACTTCCAGGTAAGGAAGAGTGATGACTTCCTGGAAGAGGATAGGTAACTGGTAGTAGTTTCCACGGAATTAGGGTTTTTTGTTTGCTTGCTGGGGGATTAATAAAAAAGATTAAACTGTGATGCTGAAAAGCAGAGGAGCCAAGATCGACTCTCGCTTGCTTTCGTGTTGGGTGGGTTATTGAACCGGGAAGGCTCTTACCGTTACAAAGTACGGAAGATACCGAAGGAAACGGAGGAAATGTAAGGAATGAATTCCATGCACAAGCCTACAATTTAATGAATTCACTCACTGGTGATTAAGGATGGGAGCATCATGGGATAGGGGAGAAAGGCAGACTGGCAACAGGATATATGACATTGAACAATCAGTACCAACACCAAAGGTCCAGTTGCAATAGTTGTGTAATTGCCTCATGCAATAAAGTCTCAAAAATGTAGACAACTATTAACTGAGGCACACATTTTTACAGAATTGTGAGATCATTGCTCTAACTTTCTAAATAAATCCAGGGTGTTTATTTTGAGTTCATCATTACCCAGATACATATCTCCAGATGTTGCTTTGTGATGCAGGAAGGCAGAAGGGCTTTTCTGATTCACCGTTTGCATAAGAGAATAAAATTAGCCAAGTTGCCTCCAATGAGTCTGTACAATCAGATCCTTACATTTTTCCCAAAAATGTGCGTTGGTTCCTCTTGAAGTGTTAGTCTCAAACATTTAGTAATACCAAGGTAGCTATTTTCTGTTTGATACAAGTAACAAGAGTCTAATAAAAAATTGTTGGACACATCTATGTTTTGTCTTTGAATACTTATTTAATAAGTCTGCTTTGGGTCTCAACCTAGGGGGAAAAGTGGACATCATTATTATCTGGTTTCAAATTCACCATTGGTTAGTAATCGCACATATTTCCAATTTTAGGTATTTCCAAATGTCGCAGATACGATGTGTATTTGCAGCCAAAGTTTAATTATTATATTATGGGACCAGAGTGAAGAGAGTGGGCCAGGAAGACAGTCCCACCTTGTCTCCTGCACTGTGTTAATAATATGATAATATAATATATTGAATATACATATAATATTGGTAATATTATAATGTAATACAATATAATAATAATAATAATAATAATAATAATGCAATATTATAATTATATATTTTATATTACATGTAATATTACATGGAAGGAAAAAGGAAGAGGGGCCGACCAAGGGCAAGATGGATGGATGGAATCCTTGAAGTAACTGGCTTGACTCTGAAGGAGCTGGGGGTGGTGACAGCCTACAAGGAGCTCTGATGTGGTCTGGTCCATGAGGTCACGAAGAGTCGGAAGCAACTGAACGAATAAACAACAACAACAACAACAACAACATGTAATATTACTAATAATATTACAGTGTAATGATATAGTACACTGTAGTAATATATAATACTAATATTGTGCTATGGTAAAAATATAATATATTCTATTTGCATATTACTTGTAAGCCGCTCTGAGTCCCCTTCAGGGTGAGAAGGGTGGCATATAAATGTTGTAAATAAATAAATAAATATTCAAAGGAGTATATTGTGCATTCAGGAACTAGATCCTGTCCGATCTTGAAAGCTAAGATGGGTCAACTCTGGTTAGTATTTGGATGAGAGATCACCAATGAATCCCAGGTGCTGTAGGCTATATTTCAGATGAAGAAAATGGCAAAACGACTGCTGAGGATTCCATGCTTGAGAAAATCCTTTGAAATTCATGCATAGTACCCTAGGTGTAAACTCAGTCAGAGTAGGATTGTACTATTAAATCAGCCTAGCGTTTCAGCCTGGGGAGTAAGAGGAAACCAAGGCGCCTTTTCTGCAAATTATCCCCCCTTTCCTTCATGTTCTACATGTTCTCTTTGTGCAATGGCAGGGGCTGAGTGTCCTTGATCAGAGAAATGCCCCAAGGCTTGGCTGTGGATGAATAAAAGCGGCCACAACTGAGAAGCCTGAAGCCTGTGCCTTTTTTTTGTTTTTTTTGTTTTAAAGGACAGAAACAAAACAAAACTCTGTCCCCTTAAAAAGAAATCGCGAGAGACATAGCTTGTCCTCGCCTGACACCGCTTTTGCAGCGGTTGCTTGCCGAAAATAATGGGTAGGCATGGAACAGCTTAAGAGAACACCTGGTGGGCATATTATTGCCTTGTGCTGGCTTCCCTTAAAGTGCAGGGTGAGATTTCACTTGTTCTGTACATCTAGCTCTGTCGCTGAGATGATCCGCAGCTGAGCTCTAACACACCATTTTAAACAGATTTGGGGTCTGTGTGTCGCAGGATTCAATGGAAGTGAAGAGCGATTTCAACTCCATTAAAATCATGGGTTTGGGACCTGGCATGTCTTGCTCCAAAGATCGAATGAAAGATGAAAGAATTGAAGGCAAAAGGAACAGAAGCTTTCATTCACCTTGGTCAAAGAAGATACCAGCAGAGCCTGTGCTCTAAAGACTAATGCACGACACATGGCTCAATGGAAGGAAGCATTACAAGTTGTGGTGCAACCTTCCTCCTATGGAATGGAGGCTGTGGTACCCAGATGTGGGGGGCAACTTTGGAGAAAGCGTGGGCATCCCTGTCTGCCCTTTTGATTTATTATACACTCACTTGGGAACCCAGCAATGCCCAGGTTATTGGAAAAGGGTCTTTCTCGGCTGGATTATTTGTTGAGGGGGTTCAGTGCTCTCTGAAGAAGGGTGAACTACAAATCCCAGAGCCAAGGTCAATCATCCCCAAACCCTGCCTGCATGCACAGTTGGCCATGTTGCTTCTGTGTGCCAAGTTTGGTGATGTTGGCAGGGTGCAGTGCTTTCAGGATAAGGTCAATCAGTCTCATCATCATCATCATCATCATCATCACTGTATTTCTTAATTAGTCGCTCTCCACCAAGGTGCTCCAAGCGACTTACAATTGAAAACAGTTTATACACAATATAAAACATTCAATATAAAACATTCAATATAAAAACATTCAACATAAAAACATTCAACATAAAACATTCAACATAAAAACATTCAACATAAAAACATTCAGCAGTGACTATGGCAAAATTTGTTCCGGTTACTTAAATGCACAGCCAAACAGCCAAGTCTTGAGTGCCTTTGCAAAAGGTCGCAACTCCGACATTGCTCTAATATATGGAGGCAATGAGTTCCACAGAATTGGAGCATAGATCGAAAAAGCTCTACGCCTTGTAGCTTCCAGGTGTACCTCCCTAGGACCCGGTATGTAGAGGAGATTTTCCTGGGTGGATCAAGGTGACCACTGATGGGGAAAGGAATGAGGCGGTCCCTAAGATATAAAGGTCCTTGGCCATTTTGAGCTCTAAATGTCAGGATCAGTAAATTGTAAGAGATCCGATGTTCTATTGGTAGCCAAAGCAGTTGTTGCAGAATTGGTGTAATATGGGATCTTATAGATGATCCCGGTAGCAGCCTGGCTGCCGCATTTTGGACTATCCGAATCTTCTGGGTCGTTGACTTCGGAAGGCCAGCATATAAGGCATTGCAATAGTCCAACCTCGTGGTGACTGTTGCGTGGATTACTGTTGCCAATGCTTCTACCGAAAGGTAGGATGCCAATTTCCTTGCCTGGCGAAGATGAAAAAAGGCCTGCTTACTTATGGCAGTGATCTGGGCCTCCATCGTCAGCGATGAGTCCAACACAACCCCAAGGCTTTTACCAGTGGCAGATGGAACCAGAGCTTCCCCATCGAAATCAGGCAGAGACTGGGTTAATTCTGGCGGCTGGCCGGGCCAGAGTATCTCAGTTTTTGCAGGACTGACTTTTAGTCTGCTTGCTTGTAGCCAACTCATCACTGCTTCCAAACACAGCCTAAAGTTCTCAGGAATCGCGGTTGTCCCAGGTTCGTGACCCAAGAGTAGCTGGGTATCATCTGCATACTAGTAGCACTCTATGCCAAAGCTCCGCACCAGTCCAGCAAGTGGCCGGACGTAGATGTTAAATAACGGGCGAGAGGATAGCACCCTGGGGAACTCCACAGCAAAGGCCGGAGCTCTCAGAGCTTTGGCCTAACCACTCCACCCTCTGTCTCCGGTCCCGGAGGAACGAACTGAACCATTTCAGGGCTAAACCTCGTACACCAGACATAGCCAATCGAAGAATCAGCAAGTCATGGTCCACGGTATCGAATGAAGCTGTGAGGTCCAAGAGTACCAATAGCGCTGATCTCCCTCGGTCTAACTGATGACGAATTTCGTCAGTAATAGCTACCAAGACAGTCTCTGTCCCATGACCTGAATGAAAGCCTGATTGAAAGGGGTCCAAACCCGCAGTCTCATCTAAGAATTGCTGTAGCTGCCCCGCCACTGTCCGTTCAATCACTTTGCCCAAAAATGGAAGGTTTGAAACTGGGCGATAGTTACTAGGTATGGCGGCATCTAGGCTTGGTTTTTTCAAGAGAGGGTGGACCACTGCTTCTTTAAGGCAATCTGAAAAAATTCCTTGCTCCAAGGAGCTGTTGATGATGCTCCTTAAGGGATCTCGTAGTCCCTCCCAGCACTCCTTAACCAACCGGGAGGGGCAAGGATCGAGGGAGCAGGTGGTTGGTCATGCGGCAGCTGGAGTCTTTTCCAGGTCTTCCATTTCTAATGACACCAAATGTTTGAGAAATTGGCCACTAATTGGCCAGGAGGCTTCTAGTTCCCTCAATGTGTCCTCTGTGGGAGGTAGCCCTTCGCGGAGCAGATTGATCTTATTTATGAAGTGGCTCTGGAAAGTCTCTGCTGTAATATCTTGACTAGCCACCCACATCTTTGGCCGGATGGGTTGGATTTGTGATTCAGCTCCCAAAGACCATGGCAACCCCCACAAATGATAGCCTTGGACCATTCTCAAACCAGTCCTGTATTAACAGTTGGCTATGTTGGGTCTGTGTGTCAAGTGTGGTGCAGATGTGACGTCGATTGGGTTCAGTGCTCTCTGGATAAGGGTGAACGAAAACTCCCAAAATCAAGGTCTATTCCCACAAACCCCTGCAGTATGTTCAGTTGGTCATTGGGCTTCTCGATGCCAAGTGTGGTCCCGATCCATTGTCGGTGGGGGTCAATTTCCCTGGATGCAGGTGAATTATAACTCAAAAAATTCAAGGTCAATTTCCCCCAGATGTCTCCTGTTGGTCATGGGGAGTCTGAGTGCCAAGTTTGGTCCAAGGCTGTCATTTGTGGGGGTCGCCATGGTCTTTGGGAGCTGAATTGGGAGAAGGTACTACAAATCCCATCATCCACGGTCTATCCTCCCCCAAACCACACCAGGATGTAAAGATGGTCATGGGGGTCTGTGCCGTCCACCCAGACGCTATAAAAAAATAAAACTGCGACGTGCTTCTCTCTATGTCTGAGCGAACTGCGGGTGTCTTTCTTGAGAAGCTTGAGATACTCAGCAACTGAAGCTATTACTGGTTTTAAACATCAAAAAAGGATATTTATTTATACAAAGTCCTTGCAGACTTGGCACAGTTCATCAAAGTTACAAACAGTCAATTGGTAAAGCATAGAGATGAGTTTTCCCTTCCACCAAAAGGTAAAAAGAATTCTGGAATCCCTTACCCTAACCCTGAGCTCCTATGGTCAGAAAAAAGCAGGTTTTTCCCCTATCTATTGCTCAAAGTTACCTTTGAAGGCAAAGCAGTGAAGACTCTCTCTATAACTATATAACTCAACCTTCTCAATTAAGCTTATCTATCTATAATATCTCAATATAGCTCAATACACAATATACTATCTATATTAACTTAATACAGCTTAATATACAATACACAATATATAATGTATAGTTTAATACTCAATATATAATGTATAGTTTTGCAATGGTTTTCCCAGAGCTACCTGCTTAACCATCAGCACGTCTCAAGTCTTTCCTCTAAACTGAAGGAGACAGGGGAGATCCCAAAATGGAGATCTCAAGCCCAGGAGAAGGGGTGGGCTCTAAATCCAAAGAGCTGCTCTCTAGGCCAATAGTTGCAAAGAAGTCTGCAGGCTGGCTTTCCAGCCTCTGAAACTGTTAACTTTCAGGGCTCTTGCAAAGCTACAGCAGCCCTGGGAGAAAATGCAAGAGGGAGCAACCTCAAGCAACTGTAAAGTAAGGCAAATCAGGCTCCTGGGAGACGGAACAGGGTCTGTGTGCCAAGTTTGAGCCAGGTCTGTCATTCATGGAGGTCGCAGTGGTCTGTGAAAGTTGGAGCTGAATTGGGTGAAGATACTGCAAATCCCATCATCCATAGTCTGCCCTCCCCCAAACCATACCAGGATGTGAGGGCAGTCATCTTGGTATGGTTTGTGCCAAGTTTGGTCCAATTCCTTTTTTCATGTGGGTTCAGAGTGTTCTCTGATTGCAGGTGAACTATAAATCCCAGTACCTACATCTCCCCCCAAAACCCACTAGTATTCCAATTTGGGCATATCAGGTATGTGTGCTAAGTTTGGTCCAGATCCATCATTGTATGGGTTAACAGTGGTCTGTGCATGTAGGCAAACTACAACTCCTATAAATCCACCCAAAGACAACCAGTACTTTTTGTTGGTCATGTAGGTTCTGTGTGCTAAGTTAGTTGCAGGTCCATCATTGGTGGGGTTCAACGTGCTCTAAGATTGCAGGTGAACTATAAATCCCAGTACGTACAATGCCTATAAATCAAGATGAATTCCTCCCAGACCTCGCCAGTATTTTGTGCTGGTTATGGGGTTTCTGTGTGCCAAATGTAGTCCAGGTGCATTATTGGTGGGGGCCACAGTGCTCTATAAACTACAACTTCTATCATGTTGAGTCAGTCCCCCAAACCCCTCTAGTATGTTCAGTTGCTGGTCAGTTCCTTTCTATTTGCTGTGTGCCATAGGAAAGGATAGGAAAGGGTTAAGGGAGAGGCAGTGGGCGGGGTCATGCAAATTCCCCACCAATAGAGAGAGTCATAAACACTGGGATGTCTGTGGTGAAGGAAAAACATAAATAGGATGAAATGGTCCCCATATGTAAGCTTTCACTTGGGTGGGGGGCAGTTTGACATTGGTGGAGAACACTGGCAAAGCTCTTGTACATGTTCATGACACTCACTATAACCTGCAATGTCACTGGAGAGAGGGCCTTTGGTGTCTCCTGAGTAGTGGGAGCTATACCTGCTTGTGGAGGAAGGAGCTTGTCTGTGTAAGTGGACACCCTAGCCGCATCCAGACATACAGATTTTCACTTTTATTATGTGTATAGATAGATGATACAACATCACTTTTACCACTTCTGAATTTACTATTGGGGGTTCAAGTGATGGTGGTGGAGGGTTGGAGCATTGTAGGACCTAGAGCAAACAGCTACATTTGTGGGTAGTTTAGGGGGCTTTTGACTGCTTCAGGGACACTGGAGACTACTTTGACGGGGTGTCTGAGGATTTCTCGATTTCCCAAATGCCATGTGTGGCCCATGGCACACAGCTTGCCAACTTCTACCCTTGAGCTTCTTCTTTTGCCTTCAAGGTGAGGAATCTTTGGGCAAGAGTGCTGCCTGGAAGGGATGGGTATATCTATTTTCCCATTGTTTAGACCAGCATTTCTCAACCTGGGGGTCGGGACCTCTGAGGGGGTAATGAGGGGTGTGTGAGAGGGGTCACCAAGGACCATCCAAAAACACAGTATTTTCTGTTGGTCATGGGAGTTCTGTGTGGGAAGTTTGGCCCAATTCTATTGCTGGTGGGGTTCAGAATGCTCTTTGATTGTAGGTGAACTATAAATCCCAGCAACTACAACTCCCAAATGTCAATATCTATTTTCCTCAAACTCCACCAGTATTCACATTTGGGCATATTGAGTATTCGTGCCAAGTTTGGTCCAGATCCATTATTGTTTGAGTCTGCACTGCTTTCTGGATGTAGATGAACTACACCTCCAAAATTCAATGTCAATGCCCACCAAACCCTTCCAGTATTTTCTGCTGTTCATGGGAGTTCTGTGTGCCAAGTTTGGTTCAATTTCATTGCTGGTGGAGTTCCGTATGCTCTTTGATTGTAGGTGAACTATAAATCCCAACAACTACAACTCCCAAATGACAAAAATCAATCCCCAACCCTACCAGTATTCAAATGTGAGCGTATCAGGTATTTGTGCCAAATTTGGTCCAGTGAATGGAAATACATCCTGCTTATCAGATATTTATATTATGATTCATAACACTAGCAAAATTACAGTTATGAAGTAGCAATGAAAATAATTTTATGGTTGGGGGTCACCACAACATGAGGAACTGTATTAAGGGGTCGCAGCATTAGAAAGGTTGAGAAACATTGGTTTAGACTGAGCAGTATATTCTTTGCATCTGTAACTGGTGATTAATGTATCATCCCCAGAATGACAATGTGAAGGCATCACAAGGAGCTTGCTCCTTGGTCTCAGATTCTGGTCCTGAAATCATAGGACGTGGGATAGTCCTAATCCACCCAGGATCTTATTCAAAGAAATTATGGGGGACTAGAACACCCAAAATGTTACTGACTATGCTGGCTGGCGGATTCTGGGAGTTTTGGTATATATATATATATATATCAGTATTTCCATGCTGAGAAATAGGACCTAGAGATGTGGAGAAACACCATACAGTGAAAAAACTTGACCTCAGATCTGGTTCAGCAACTATCCCATTACACTCCTCTTGAGTTCCTGTAGGTCAGGATGAGGTGAAACTCTTTTCGAAGCCCTGTCCAGAGAGCGGATTCCCAGAATGTTTAAAGTTATACATGATCATTGTAATCATGACTGCTTCTGTGTTGTTTGTAATGTTACTACCTCTCGAGGCAACCTGTGCCATACTTCAACACTCTATAATAACAGTAATGTATGTAATAACAGTAATGTATGTATTTAGTAGGCATAAAAGTATTGCCATGATTTGGAGTGTTTGAGCTTGGGATCATAATGCGGAGGCTCTGTTACTGAATCTCATCAAATTGCTATTTTTTCAAACCTGAAGTCTAAGAATGGCTAGGTTTTCTAGCACAGCTCTGTGGTCAGCCTCTTCCAGGTTGACAACAGTGCCATACTGGAAGACCTACAGATTCCAACAGAAATTGACCATAGCTCTAGTAGCGGAAGACCTAGAGCAGTGTTTCTCAACCTGGGAGTCGGTACCTCTGGGGGAGTTGTGAGGGGGTGTCAGAAGGGACGCCAAAGACCATCGGAAAATACAGTACAGTGGTCCCTTGCAGTTCACTTTTTGTGGACTCGCTATTTTGCAGTTTTTCAATATGGACTTAAGAGCTTTCGTCTGCATGGAGAGGCTGCTTCTGTGGATTAAGCCGGAGCCGAGGATTACGTGATTCAAGGAGGGATATGTAGTGTATAAGTGTGTGGGGAGGGTTTATAAAGACATAAAATAGTGTATAACTACTAAAATAATGTATGAATATTAAAATCAACATATCATCTCTACTTCGTGGATTTTCACTTTTTGCAGGTGGTCCTGGAACATAACACCCGTGAAAAGTGAGGGAACACTATATTTTCTGTTGGTCATGGGGGCTCCATGGGGGAAGTTTGGACCAATTGATAGGGTTCAGAATGCTCTTAGGTGAACTATAAATCCCAGCAACTACAATGTCCAAATGTCAAGGTCTATTTTCCCCAAACTCCACCAGTGTTCCCATTTGGGCATATTGAGTATTTGTGCCAAGTTTGGTCCAGATCCATTGTTGTTTGGGTTCACAGTGCTCTCTGGATGTAGGTGAACTACAATTCCAAAACTCAAGGTCAATGCCCCCTAAAACTCTTCCAGTATTTTCTGTTGGTCATGGGAGTTCTGTGTGCCAAGTTTGGTTCAGTCCCATCGCTGGTGGAGTTCAGAATGCTCTTCGATTGTAGGTGAACTATAAATCCCAGCAACTACAACTCCCAAATGATGAAATCAATCCCCCCAACCCCACCAGTATTCAAATTTGGGCATATCAGGTGTTTGTGCCAAATTAGGTCCAGTGAATGAAAATACATCCTGCATATCGGAAATTTACATTACGATTCATAACAGTAGCAAAATTATAGTTATCAAGTTGCAACAAAAATAATGTTATGGTTGGGGTTCACCACAACAGGAGGAAGTGTATTAAGGTGTCGCGGCATCAAGAAGGTTGAGAACCACTGACCTAGATTATTGTATTTCCATCAAAAATATGAAAAAGCAAACCTTCAGAAACCAATCCATAAATGTAGAGGGCCAACGTCAGAGGGAGAAAGCAGATCAGCACCATTTGTGGGGTGAGTGGAGTGAGAGTCATAAGATAAAAGGCCCTTCCAGTCCTTCCCTGAGCACAAAACGCCTCCATCAAAATGGGAGTGCGCTGATGTCCCCGGCTGATTTTCAGGAGGAAAAAATAATGAAGGAAGAATATCACATGCCTTTCGCGATATGCCTCTGTTGTCCCCTGGACTCTGTGCTCCAGCCTTTGAAGCTGAGGCTTCTCTCCAGCAAATGCTCAAAAAGGGTGGGTTTTCTCCCGGGGAAGAATATGGATTCAGTGGCCGATTTTCTGCGAGAGGAGCTCACGGTGCTGCCTGCAGCTACGCAACCAGTGTGGGCTGGCTATGGGCTCAAAGCAGCCCCTTGGTGCCCTTGAGAAAACCCTTTCTTTGGCTTGTCTGGAGGAGGAAAGCCAACAGGCTTTGGATGGGGCTGACTCACAAATTGGTTCAATATTGATAAATAATGAAAGGTAGCCTCCCTTTTATGATCAAGAGCATAGTGAGGGTGATTGAGAGGCAGAGGGAACACAATGTATTGCCGAAGGCTTTCATGGCCGGAATCACGTAGGTTTCTCAGGCTGTATGGCCATGTTCTAGAAGCATTCTCTCCTGACGTTTTGCCTACAACTATGGCAGGCATCCTCAGAGGTTGTGAGGTCTGTTGGAAACTAGGCAAGTGAGGATTATATATTTGTGGAAAGTCCATGGTGGGAGAAAGAACTCTTGTCTGTTGGAGCTAGGTGTAAATGTTTCAATTGACTACCTTGATTAGCATTTGACAGTTTTTAGGAGTGGCTTCTTACTACCTGGGAGAATCCTTTGTTGATAGGTGATTAGCTGTCCCTGACTGTTTCTTGTCTGGAGTTCCCCTGTGTTAGAGTATTGTTCTTTATTTACAGTTATAATTTTAGAGTTTTTTAAATACTGGTAGCCAGATTTTGTTCAGTTTCATGGTTTCTGTTGAAATTGTCCAAAGGCTTGTGGATTTCAATGGCTTCAATGGCAATCAGGGTCCGCTAATATTTGGGAGATATTTGGGAAAACAACGGGTCTACAAGTTAACTGGAATAAATCAGAAATGATGTTATTTAATTATACAAAGAAAGAAGAAAAAGACTTTATAGAACAGTGTAAAATGGGAATTAGAATTAAGAATAAATTAAAATACCTGGGAGTAATAATAACAAAGGACTTAAAAGAAATGGAAGAGGGCAATGTAGTAGCATTGAGAAAAGTAGTAAAAAAATAATAATATACATTTATCTTGGTTTGGAAAGAGCATTAGTAAAAATGTAAATACTTCCGAAGATAAATTTTACATTTAGAATGCTGCCACTTCAGATTACAGAAGAAGAGCTAAATAGGTGGCAACAAATGATAAATAAATATTGTAATGGTAGTAAAAGAAATAGATTAAACAAACAGTTATGGTACAGGTCGCAAAAAAAGGGAGGATTAGTACTCCCTAATATTAAAAAATATTATGAAGCAAGCTGACTGAGATTGGTTATAGAAGGAATGATAAAAAAAGAGGGAGTAGATTGGCTAAGAAAGAATTCAGAAAAAGTGGAAGAAGAAATCTGGAATATGTTTTTTAAAGAGTTTACAAGAAAAGAAACTAGGGAAATTAGAAACCCAATGTTGAGCAATATATTAGAAGTATGGAACAAATATAGGAGAATGTTAATAGCGGATGGTTCAGTAATAACCCCAATTGTAATGTTAAAGAAATTTCCATTTTTTTAAAGTAATGGATAAAATGTTAAGGGGAAAAAACTTAGACAAAATAGGGGATTGGATAAAGGTGGGAAATGACAAAGGAAATGATTACGGAAGAAATTAGAGAAATAAAATTGACATGGTTCCATTGTATATAATTAATAACAATGGTTTAAAAACTGGGTAAAAAAAACGGAAGTAAGCTTAACCAATTTGAACAAGTAATACAAAATGAAAGGGCTGCAGAGGAGCATGACATTTTGAAAGGAAGTATATCAGATAATAATTGAAATAAAGGAAGGAAAAACAAAAAACAACAGCCTTAAGGAGGTCTGGGAAGAAGATTTAGGGATAGAAATAAATGAAACAGAGTGGCAACAATTATGGAGACAAAGACATCTAAAAATTACTATAAGTTAATATGGAAATGGTACCTAACCCCAGTAAGAATGGCAAATATAAATAAAAACTACTCAAAAAACTGCTAGGGAGGAGGCCAAGAATCAGGAACACACACACACACACACACACACACACACACACGTGTGTGTGTGTGGTGGCAATGTAAATATGTAAATAATTTTTAGGGGAAAGTATTTAGAGAAATAGAGGATATAATGAACATTAAAATAGAAAGAAGTCCCAGTATAGCTTTATTATCATTATATAACAATAAGCAATTGAAAAAAGAGGATTACAATGCACATATACATAGCAAACATTCAGTGCCATTAGACATACAACATATATTGACAGACTCAGAGGCAATTTAACATTCCAGCTTTCTGGCTTCATGAGGGTATACTCCAGTGTTTCTCAACCTGGGGGTCGGGACCCCTGGGGGGGTCACGAAGGGGTGTCAGAGGGGTCGCCAAACACCATCAGAAAACACAGTATTTTCTGTTGGCCGTGGGGGTTCTGTGTGGGAAGTTTGGCCCAATTTTATCATTGGTGGGGTTCAGAACGCTCCTTGATTATAGGTGAACTATAAATCCCAGCAAGTACAACTCCCAAATGTCAAAGTCTATTTTCCCCAAACCCCATCAGTGTTCACATTTGGGCATATTGGGTATCCGTGCCAAGTTTGGTCCAGATCCATCATTGTTTGAGCCCACAGTGCTCTCTGGATGTAGGCGAACTACAACTTCCAAACTCAAGGTCAGTGCCCACCAAACCATTCCAGTATTTTCTGTTGGTCATGGGAGTTCTCTGTGCCAACTTTGGTTCAATTCCATTGTTAGTGGGGTTCGGAATGCTCTTTGTTTACATGTTAACTATAAATCCCAGCAAGTACAACTCCCAAATGACAAAATCAATCCCTCCGCCAACCCCACCAGTATTCAAATTTGGGCATACCGGGTATTTGTACCAAATTTGCTCCAGTGAATCAAAATACATCCTGAACATCATTATTTACATGGCAATTCATAATGTTAGGGTTATGGTCGGGGGTCACCACAACATGAAGAACCGTATCAAGGGGTCGTGGCATTAGGAAGGTTGAGAACCACTGGTATACTCAATTCCGGCCGCAGGGGGAGCTGTTGCTTTACCGTCCACTTGTGACACCGAGTCCTTGATGGAGTACTTCCTCATTCCTATGCACACTGCTGGAAGGTTTTATGGTGTCATAAATTTGTTAAATTAGCCTCCCCTCATAAAGCAGTATCTAAATTTCCTACTTGACAGATGCAACTGTCTTTCGGGCTGCGTAGGTCAACAGCAAGCTAGACTATTAATGGTCAGGAGCTCCCTCTGACCCAGGCTGGCTTCAAATTCATGACCTCAGTAGTGATTTCATGCAGCTGGCTACTAACTACCTGCGCCATTGATCCACCCAAGGAAATTATGTACACACTCCCCTGTTTGTAAGTGCCTTGTTCAGCTGTGTGATGTATATAGTTGACCCTGCTCTACACCAGCCAAGGATTGGTTATATATGTGCAAAACAGAGAATCCACGGATGCAAGGACTTTGGTCATCATTTATTAGTCACCACTCTTAATGTCAATTTAATGTGTTGTGTTTACCTATATCATAACTCAATTTCCAGCATTTGCTCCATTGCTCTCTCCCATCTGGACTAAGCCACAGGACTCCAGCCATGCAGCTGCACATCTTTGGATGGTGCATAACCATTTGTCAATGCATTGAATGCGCCACTTGACTTACTGAGATTATAGGAACAGCCACTGTGCATTCACCAATGCACAATGGGGATAATTGGCTGGTACATTGGCAGATGCACAGTCAGTTGTACAATGTTCTATTCAATAGAACAGTGATGCAACACAACCACTGTGAGTGTGCATTTACATTAAGCAAGCATGGTGTCAGATCTTGGCCACCCAGTCATGAGGCTCTGGTGGCATAATGGGTTAAACCCTAATCGACAGGTCAGCAGTTCGAATCTGGGGAGAGTGGGTGAGCTCCCTGTCTCAGCTCCAGCTTTCCATGCGAGGACATGAGAGAAGTCTCCCACAGGATGGTAAAAAAACATTAATATCTGGGCATCCCCTGGGTAACAACCTTGTAGACGGCCAATTCTCTCACATCAGAAGTGACTTGCAGTTTCTCAAGTCATGCCTGACATGAAAAAACCAACAACAATACTTCATATTGCACTCATTGAGCCTGAACCTCAGCTATGTTCTTTTTCTCAGCCATATTGTTTTGATGTTTACAATTGTGATTGGTTTTTTATATATTTTTATCTGATGTTTTTAATTGGTTGTGTTCTATTTGTAATTTTTGGGCTTGTCCCTTGTAAGCCGCCCTGAGTCCCCTTGGGGAGATGGTTGGTGGAGTATAAAAATAAAGTTATTATAATATTAGTATTCATCCATTTTGTCTGCATCAGAGCACTTTATCGCACAAGGTGCGCAAATTGCCATTTAAGGTGCTACAAAGCTCTGCTACTCAATGGCAAAGATGTGTAATAGGGTATGATGAGCATCATATCCTCCTTGTTCGTGTCCCATCACAGATTGGAGGACCTTAGGACAGGGAGGACGTAGTGCATTGGTGACGGTACCCCATTAGTCAAAAGTGAGAACGCTGGGAGATCAGGGTTCAAAATCCTGTTTGGGGATAGAAATCCACTGGATGAATTTGTGTGGTCATTCTCTCTTAACCTCAGAAAACCACATGTAGTTTCAATAATGCAAAAGCAAACGGTTGCAGCCTCTCCTAGCTTCTGTGTTCTTGCTCAGTAATAATGTTTTCTGTCTTGACCACGCTCCGATGTTGTTTGATCACATGTATCTTAGCAGTCATCTGTGAAATGTTGGAGGATATGGCATAAACAAAGTTAGCTTGCAATGTTCCAAAACTCTAATATTCGATTGCCTTAATGCTCAATTTGGAATGTGTCAGGTTGTCATTAAAAGTTGCCTTTTCTTGGTGTGCAGCAGGACAAATAGTTTTCAACATGCACATTCCTTACATGTACAACAGCACCCTCCTGTGTTCAAGCCTGATTCAAAACAAAGCATGGGCTGCATTGACAAGCTAGTGAACAGCATTCATGGGTATCTAATGCCCTGGTTTCCCCGCAAATAATCCCGTTCTGCAAAAAGATATATCCCTTGCAATGACACTACACTGCCATTTTATTACATCTTCTTGTTAGCTTGGGAAGAGGCATCTCCAAGGCAAAATAGGGCTCCCTAATGTAATTCCAGGCATGTGCTCAAAAAGGAGAACATGGTGTCAGTATGCAATGGAGACGATGAGGGCCACATTTCCATGAAGAAGTCCTACCAACAGCAGCCAGTTATTGTTCTGTGCCTTCAAGTAATTTCTGACCTATGGCAACCCTAAGGTGACCCAACCAATGGTTTTCTTGACAGGATTTGTTCAGAGGTTTTCTCTCATTGCCTTGCTCTGATGCTGAGAGAGCGTGACTTGCCAAAGCTCACCAAGTGGTTTTATGGCTGAGCAAGGATTCAAACCAGAGTCTTGAGAGTTGTAGTCTAACACACAAACACCATGCTGCCTCGTCCAGAGCAACAAATTATTAAAGCATATCTTTCTGTTGCCACCTTCTCTCACTTTATGTCAATAGCCTCTTTGTGTCGTCCTTCCTCATCCCTGCCCTCCTTCCCTTGTTAGAATTGATGGTCTGCACTGAACCTCTACAAAGGGTCCTTACAAATGGGTCAAGACAAATGATGAAACCATTTTGTTCTGCTTGACATGTATAAACACAGACACCGGTTTTATTGAGTGATTTCAGCTAGCTGCTAAATGCAGGTTCAGAGCACAGTGAACATCGCCACTCCAAATATATAATAATGACAATAATAATAATAATCATCATCATCCAATACAACAGCCAGCAGAGTGTTTGCTGTGGACTCATCTTGTGCTTCAAATAATAATAATGTATTTTTATTCCACCCTTCTCCCGGAGGGGACTCAGAGCAGATTACAGCATATAAACAGACACAGGCAAACATTAAATGCCTTGTTACAATGAAATACAATGAAACACACACAGTCAAATGCACTTTTAAAGCCGCTCTTCAGAGGGATTCACGGCCTCCAAACCTTTGATCATTTTAGTCACCTTTCTCTGGACACATTCCAGCTTAGAGTCAATATCCCTCTTGAATGGCTTTGCCCAAAATCGGATACAGAGGTCTGACCAAAGCAGAATAGGCAAAGGCTTCTCTTTTCATTTCCAGCTCTGGAGGCGGTGCTCATCTCCATGCCGAGGAGCCTGCATTGTCCGTAGATACCGCCTGGTCGTGTGGCCGGCATGACTGAATGGAGTGTCTTTTTGCCTTTCCCACTGAGGAGTACCTATTTATCTACTCACATTTGCATGTTTTCATACTGGTAGGTTTGCAAGAGCTAGGGCTAACAGTGGGAGCTCACGCCGTCTTGCAGATTTGAACTGTTAACCTTCAGGTCAGCAGATTAGCAGCACAAGGGTTTAACCCCAAAGGCCAGATCAAGACACGAACCAGGTTTGAAGGCAATGAACAGAGGTTTTATGCTTTTCAGCCAGAAAGATGTCAGTGCAGAGTCTGCGCTCAAAACAACTGACATAAGGCATACAGAGAAATACAGAGCATTTTTACAGCCATTCCAATATTCGCACCCTTCCTTGATTGGCTGGAAAGCCGACCCGGTATGGATCCAGGATCCTGTTGACTGGGGATTCCTCCTGATGTCACTTCTTGGAAGAGTTCCCCATGGCAGGAAAAAGGAATAGGGGTTGATATCTCGATAACAGGCTTTCAAGTCCAAGGGATGTCTACATGGGGCAGGTTAATCCATAGCTAAGACATTGCCCTGAATTGAGCATGTCCCTGCTGAATCTGGGCTATGTGTCTAGATGGGCCATCCTTACTGTCTTATTCTCTTGTCCAAATGTCACCATCACCACCCTTGCCAGACACAGAGCTCACTGAAAGCACTGCTTGTCACATCTGCTATGATCTAATGGAAGAATGGGGTAGAGTGGCCTCTTTCTTGCTGATCATGTGGGTGCTCCATTTTGACCTCAGCAGATGTGGCCATCAAATCCAACCCCCTGACATGCAGGAAAAGCACAATCAAAGCACCCCAACAAATGGCCATCCAGCTTCTATTTAAAATCCTCCAGAGAAGGACCTTCACCGGACTTCGAGGTAGAGATTTTCACTGCTGAGCAGCTCTCACCGTCAGGAAGTTCTTCCTAATGTTCAGGTGGGATCACCTTTCCTGTAATTTGTATCCATGACTTTATTGAGTCCTAGTTTCCAGGCAGCAGAGAGGAAGCCTGCTCCCTCTTTCTCGCGGCAACCTTTCAAATATTTAAAACATGGCTATCATGTCTCCTCTCCACCTCTTCTTCTGCAGCTAAACAGATCCACTTTTGAAGCTGCTCTTCAGAGGAATTCATAGCCTCCACACCTTTGATCGTTTTAGTCACCTTTTGGTGAACACATTCCAGCTTAGAGTCAATACCCCTCTTGAATTGCTTTGCCCAAAATTGGATACAGTGTGATTCCAGGTAAAGAGATCTGACCAAAGCAGAATAGAGAGGTATCTTCGATGTAGACACTTTCCTACTTTTGATGCAGGCCAAAATCCCATTGGCTTTTTCAGCTGCTGCGTCACAGTCTTGGCTCATGTTCAATTTGTGGTCAACTTAGACAGCCAGAATCAAATTTGGGGTGAGTAGTATTGATATTTTTACTAGTGTAGACATGCCCTAGGAAGCAAATGGCAATCAACTTCTTTCTCATTTTTCTACTCACACATACTTACTTCTAATAATTGGTGGAGACTATTGTTCCTTGCAGCATTCAAGAAGTATGCCCTTATCCCACTGTGTGTGTGTGTGTGTGTGTGTGTGTGTGCACCTACAGGTACGATTGTGCAACAATTCATTTCTGCATTCATTTATTTATTTTATTTATTTACAGCATTTTTATCCCGCCTTTCTCAGCCCGAAGGCAACTCAAGGTGGCATACAGATTGGCACAATTTGATGCCACAACATACATACGTACATTTCAATTAAAAACATTTAATATAACATAATAAAAATCCATATAAAACCATTAAAACTATAATCACCAATGTCTTCCAGTTCAACTCCTTATCCATTTGCATCGTCTAATCTGTTCCATGTTCGCTATTTCATTGTAGTGTGTTTATCTGTTACACTGCATTGCCAAAGGCTTGCTCAAAGTCAGGTTTTTAGTCTTTTCCGAAAAATCAGGAGGGAGGGGGCTGATCTAATATCTCTATGGAATGAGTTCCACAGCCGAGGAGCCACCAATGAGAAGGCCCTGTCTCTTGTCCCCACCAAACGTGCCTGTGAGGATGGCGGGATCAAGAGCAGGGCCTCCCCAGACGATCTTAAATTCCTAGATGGTTCATAAGGAGAGATACGTTCAGACAGGTAAGCTGGCTGAGAGATATACTTAAGAAGTTACCTTCTACCAGCTTCCCCATCAGTGGACCTCTCCAGATGCATTGCATCTCCCATCAAGCTCAGGACGATAGCCGCTGTCCTATCCATTCGGGGAAGTTTGAGGAGGAGCATTGTTTTATACAGTCATGACGACCTTGGCATCGAAGCAGTTAAAGCTAAATGATGCATTTGCTTCCCCAAGGTTCTCTCTTCAGCTCTCCTCTCTTTCCTGCCTTGCTTTTGTCTTGCTGACCAATTAATCAATAGCCATTTGGGACTCATAACAACAACAGAGTTACATGCCTCCTTATCTGGAGCTTCGGAGGCTATTCAGGACCCAGTCAATTGAGCTGCTTTCTCGCTTCCCCTTCTGCAAGCCTTTGTTGTTGGTCGATTTGGAGGCTGCAAACAAAACAGTTTGGTTTGGGGGTGGGGTAAAGCATAAATGGTGCAAGTCGACAGGGGAGAAGGAAGAGACAATAGCACATCCTCTCAGCCACTGGTGGTGGGAGACAGATAAAGGTAATAAGGGATCCCTTTTCTCTAGCAGCACAAAAGCACTTGTCCATGAGAAACCTTTATGTTTGTCAGGCCGTGGAAAGCACCCAGGCAAAGAAAGAAAGTGCTTGATTATCTATTTATTTGCAGTCGGGTTCTGCCTGGATAGGCAATTGTTATTAAGCAGATGTTTATGGACTACAAAGCCCATGCTCCTTGAGTCTACTGGTTACCGCTAGGCATGTGCGATCAATTAAATAAATAGTTCAAAAGTCATGACAAAACTGGGGGTTGCTGACGCTTCATTTCTAAAGTATTTCTAAAGTGTAGTTTGTGAAAAATTGGTTATTATAATGGGAATGTTAGCCCCAGCTTCTGTCAACCTAGCAGTTCGAAAACATGCAAATGTGAATAGATCAATAGATACCACTCCGGCGGGAAGGTAACAGCACTCCATGCAGTCATGCCGGCCACATGACCTTGGATCTGTCAACGGACACCACCAGCTCTTCGGCTTAGAAATGGAGATGAGCACCAACCCCCAGAGTCGGACATGACTGGACTTAATGTCAGGGGAAAACCTTTACCTTTACCTATAATGGGAATAATGAAATTTTGTTACTAGTTCCTCACAGTAATTGCGCATGTGTATAACTAAATTACTTTAATTGGGGAAACTTCGGAGGCTCCTTTCTCCCTTGTTTTGACAGCTATTTGAGTGAAACTTACTACTGGTTAAACACATTTACCACTGTTAGCCCACCAAATTTCAGAACGTTACACTTATACATGGATTTTTGGGGAATTTTCAATGTTTTTATAAATGACATTTAAGAAAAAAAACCTACAAGAGCTATCTACTTAAATTTTATATACAATGCACAAGATAACCAAGGCGTCAATCCCCAGAAGTTTCGGAAAGATTCAGACATCTACAGATTTTCAGGGATTAGACAAAAACTATTTATCCCCTCAAAAAGTGACAACAGCAATCCCCTTGAATGTCTGTCTGTGTTTATGACCCCCAATTAACCACATAACTTCAACTTAGCACAGATTTATACTATTACTTACTGACTTTAGTCCTCTTTGAAGATTCAATAATTTTATTTATTACTATTAGACTGACTCTAAACGGATGGTTTTTGCAGCCTGATGCTGAGCATTGCAGTCTGGGAAATGTAGTTTAGGGCAGGCCCTTTTGCATTCTCTGCCACAGGGGGTCTTGTCTATCCAAACTACATTTAAGATGGCTGTGTTCTCAGTCTCCCGCCCATTAACTTTAGTCCCGCCCACAGTGCCTTCCTTATGGTGATCACACCAAAGAAAAAGGATTTGGTTTTTTTGAAAAAAGCACTTGGCTTTACCAAAGTTGCTTAATGCTTACACTGAAAATTAAACTGACCTTGGGAGACATCCTAATATTAGAGAATCTTCATGAAAATTATTGGTGAGTATTTCAGTTTCTAAATCCCCGCCTCGCCTTTCTTGCATGTTTCTAATATCGATTTGTATGAACAAATATAACAGATTTGATCCAAAATACGAATTCAAAACAAAATTATGCAAACCCATAGTTATCACAGATGGGAGTTGTAGTCCAAACACATCCAGCCATGAATGACTAGGTTCTTTCCACTTTTTGCCCCTGAAGCGAGGTCCTCAACCCTACACAGCCCTTCTGGGGAAAGAAAAACCGGATTCACATGTTGAACAGCAATACAATGGGATGTGAAGCCTAACACAGATAAATAGAAAGAGATGATTCTATCCGGTTATGAATTAAACATGGTCTCTGTTCTTTGCTCCTCTCCTGGGATGATTGATGGCACACAGGTTCCTAAAGAAATTGCTTGAAAGGGCAGCTGTTATACGCGGCAACAGCAAACATTTCAGCCCATTATGCCAAGAACGGCTTCATTGTCTCCTTGCTGTTCTGACTTGGCTCTGTTATGACTTGGCTTTGCTTTGCACACAAGCACAATATCGTTGCTGCTGCCTTTGCCTTTGCGGCCAAAGCAATAAAGTGCTAGGAAATAGCAGGATTAGGCAAAACCATGGTGGGTAGTGTGTGTACTTACGGGGGCTGATGCTGAATACAAGAGAGCTATCAGGAAATGAAATCATTTTGATGCCTCCTTGGACGTAATCGCATTGGCTCAGCTCTCTTCTCCATGTGTAACTGTGAATTCATTTGTTCAGTCATATGTCAAGTGGAATTCCTGCTGTTATTGTTATTATTATTCCCTTTAGTAATGTCCAGCCACTAAAAGAAGTCTTATTTGCATGGGGCTGTTTTTGAAATAAGCAAGAGGAATCCGAAAGACTGGGGAGAATGGCGTAATGCAAAATAAACCACGTGTAGTTTACGTTTGATCAGCCCACACACTGCCTTGCCAGAGGAAGAAAATATGCCATGCAGGTGAACAGTAAAGAACAAGTAGTTTACTCTTCTTAGTTCAGAACAACATATGTACAATATGATCAGTTGTATCAACTCACTAAATGTCCCTTTAGAGAGATTTAAAATGGTATTTCTTTGTCCATATGAGAGACATTCTTTCAGGAGCCAAGAAGCAAATCAGTCTGTCTTTCTCTGCTTCTTTCTTCATCTTTCTGCTTCTATCTGCACCTGCATAGCTCGAGCCTGAACAAAACAGTATCCAAAAGTTCCAGGCTCAGCCATCACCCCGTGCATTGCCTGACGAATCAGCTTCAGGCATCTTGTTTTGCAGTTCACACACACACACACACACACACACGATTGCTTGCATGTTCCAGCAAAGTCTACAAGGTTGGTTCTTCTGTTAATTCGTATACGTTATGATTTTACATATTATAAATAAGGGCAAAGTTCTTCTAAAATGGCTTCTTAGTTTCCAAAAATGCTTGCTTCCAAGTGATTTATAAAACTATCTACCCATCATGTTTGGCTGGTATCTCATGGGTTCATCCCAATTTGGACATTCATTGAAAAAACTGTCAAATGGCGTCTCTATGTATTAGGAAATACAATGGGTTGTATTCTAAGGTTTATTGCTCTATATTTTGTTCAGGGAGTTTATTGCAAGAAGCAGTAGTAAAGTATTTTTGCCTTGGACTCAACACTCTCTCAATGGGAAAGGTGTTTCTTTTACAAAATAAAGTGATTCATGGATCATTATTTGTGTTGGTTTCACACTGAGTGAACGGTGGGAACGGAGTAACGGCATGCAAGAAGTCCAAGCCACATTCACTATTATCCCGCTACAATTGCGATTTGCCCATAATGTGATAAACTCATGGGTCCCAATCATATAGAATCACAGAACGATTCTTCATTTACTCCTTAACCCCAACAGATAAGTGTTGTATATTTGTATACGTTCCCTTGCACTCCCCGCTGCACAGTGTGCATTGGCCGTATTCAATTTATGGTTGCATAAACAGGGTTTCAATAGTGTATTTTAGAATCATAGTTGGAAGAGACCCCAAGGGACATCCAGTCCAACCTCCTGCTGTGCAGGAATACAGAATGAAAGCACTCCTGACAGATGGCCATCTGCTTAATACCCTCCAGAGAAAGAGTCTCCATTGGACTCCAAGGAGGCAGCATCTTCTAAAACATCAACCGAGCACAATTCAAAGTGCTGGTGTTAACCTATAAAGCCCTAAATGACTCCGGCCCTGTTTATCTCTCCGAACGTATTCTCCCCTACGAACCATCAAGACCACTAAGATCGTCTGGAGGGGCCCTGCTCTCGGTCCCTCCGCCTGCACAAGCTGGTGGGGACGAGGGACAGGGCGTTCTCGATGGTGGCCCCTCAACTTTGGAACTCCCTGCCATTAGAGATCAGAACTGCCCCCTCCCTCATGACGTTCAGGAAACTAACAAAGACCTGGTTGTGGAACGCGGCATTTGACAACTGATTTAATTCTTTGCCCACATGAAAGGAGGATGATGAATGGGATTGTGATGGTGTCGGACGATTTGGCTCTTTTAACTGTGATGATAATGTTTTAACGTGTATAGTGCTGATATTTTAACCGTGTAATGAAGTGGCATTGTGTTGTTATTGTATATTTTTTGTATGTTAACACATGTTGTGAACCGGTCCGAATCCCTCTTTGAAGGTGAGAGGGTCAGTATATAAAACCTCGAAATAAATAAATAAATAAATCTTCCACTGCGAAACCTAATGTTTCAGTGGAATCTTTTTCCCTGCAATTTGTGTTCATGGCTGCATTGTGTCTTCATCCCCAGAGCACCAGAAAACAAGCCTTTCATCAATAGGACACTCTTTTGAACATTTAAACATGACTCTGCATGCCGCATGAGCCGAAATACACATTGTTATTTGCAAGCCCGTAGCCAGAAAAAAGTGGAAGGGTTTGAACCCCCCCCCCCCCCAGATGTCTCCTGATCTGGCACGAGATTTCAACAAGGCCCTGAAATGACCATCACTGTGCAAAGGTTCTTCATGGGTAACAGGTCCTGAATCTTTACTCTCTCTTTAAGCCAGTTCTTGTCGGCCACAAAGGACAATTGTTCCCACAACTGGCAGAAGTTTCTTTCTGTTTTCTTCTACATTCTTCTTATTTTCTTTCTCATGATGACTGATTCCATCAGGACGTTTTCCACTGTTAATTAGCCAGAAGGTTTCAGCCAAGCACAAGTTGTTCTGATTATACTTTGTTTTTTGGTGTCCATTGAAAACTTCTATTGCATCATTCCATCATACAAATGATTTAGCAACCAATGCTCCAAGCTTCTGATGACCACCTTTTACCCCCAACTTCACCTCCAAAGAACTCCAAAGAACACCACACCGTATTTTCTTGTATATGAAATGAGTAGGCCAACCAGGGAAATCTGCTGAACCATTTCGGTTGAAATCTTAGGTGTCTCTTCTTATCCACAGGAAATACATATCCTGGCCATGGAGTCAGTTGATTTTGCACTAACTGAGCTTTCACTTGATCATCAGATAGAGTCTTGTTCATATAAAGGTCTTCTCTTTGCTCCTGTTCCATGGTTTCTTTGGTAGGGCTTGGATTAGATCAGCATTTCTCAACCTGGAGGTTGGGCCCCCGGGGGGGGGGGGGGGGTCATGAGGGGGTGTCAGAGGGGTCACCAAAGACCATCAGAAAACAGTATTTTCTGTTGGTCATGGTGGCTCTGTGTGGGAAGATGGCCCAATTCTGTCATTGGTGGGGTTCAGAATGCTCTTTGATTGTAGGTTGATTGAACTATAAACTCCAGCAACTACAACTCCCGAATGTCAAGGTCTATTTTCCCCAAACTCCACCAGTATTCACATTTGGGCATATTGAGTATTCGTGCCAAGTTTGGTCCAGGTCCATTATTATTTGAGTCCACAGTGCTCTCTGGATGTAGGTGAACTACAATGCCAAAACCAAAGGTCAATGCCCACCCAACCCTTCCAGTATTTTCTGTTGTTCATGGGAGTTCTGTGTGCCAAGTTTGGTTCAGTTCTAGTGTTGGCGGAATTCAGAATGTTCTTTGATTGTAGGTGAACTACAAACCCCAACAACTGCAACTCTCAAATGACAAAATCAACCCCCCCCCCCCAACCCCACCCGTATTCAAATTTGAGGATATCTGGTATATGTGCCAAATTTGGTCTAGTGAATGAAAATACATCCTGCATATCAGATATTTATATTACTATTCGTAACCATAGCAAAATTATAGTTATGAAGTTGCAACAAAAATAATTTTATGGTTGGGGGTCACCACAACATGAGGAATTGTATTAAGGGGTCGCAGCATTAGAAAGGTTGAGAACCACTGACCTAGATTATTGTATTTCCATCAAAAATATGAAAAAGCAAACCTTCAGAAACCAATCCATAAATGTAGAGGGCCAACGTCAGAAAGCAGATCAGCACCATTTGTGGGGTGTGTGGAGTGAGAGTCATAAGATAAAAGGCCCTTCCTGTCCTTCCCTGAGCACAAAACGCCTCCATCAAAATGGGAGTGCGCTGATGTCCCCGGCTGATTTTCAGGAGGAAAAAATAATGAAGGAAGAATATCACATGCCTTTCGCGATATGCCTCTGTTGTCCCCTGGACTCTGTGCTCCAGCCTTTGAAGCTGAGGCTTCTCTCCAGCAAATGCTCAAAAAGGGTGGGTTTTCTCCCGGGGAAGAATATGGATTCAGTGGCCGATTTTCTGCGAGAGGAGCTCACGGTGCTGCCTGCAGCTACGCAACCAGTGTGGGCTGGCTATGGGCTCAAAGCAGCCCCTTGGTGCCCTTGAGAAAACCCTTTCTTTGGCTTGTCTGGAGGAGGAAAGCCAACAGGCTTTGGATGGGGCTGACTCACAAATTGGTTCAATATTGATAAATAATGAAAGGTAGCCTCCCTTTTATGATCAAGAGCATAGTGAGGGTGATTGAGAGGCAGAGGGAACACAATGTATTGCCGAAGGCTTTCATGGCCGGAATCACGTAGGTTTCTCAGGCTGTATGGCCATGTTCTAGAAGCATTCTCTCCTGACGTTTTGCCTACATCTATGGCAGGCATCCTCAGAGGTTGTGAGGTCTGTTGGAAACTAGGCAAGTGAGGATTATATATTTGTGGAAAGTCCATGGTGGGAGAAAGAACTCTTGTCTGTTGGAGCTAGGTGTAAATGTTTCAATTGACTACCTTGATTAGCATTTGACAGTTTTTAGGAGTGGCTTCTTACTACCTGGGAGAATCCTTTGTTGATAGGTGATTAGCTGTCCCTGACTGTTTCTTGTCTGGAGTTCCCCTGTGTTAGAGTATTGTTCTTTATTTACAGTTATAATTTTAGAGTTTTTTAAATACTGGTAGCCAGATTTTGTTCAGTTTCATGGTTTCTGTTGAAATTGTCCAAAGGCTTGTGGATTTCAATGGCTTCAATGGCAATCAGGGTCCGCTAATATTTGGGAGATATTGGGAAAACAACGGGTCTACAAGTTAACTGGAATAAATCAGAAATGATGTTATTTAATTATACAAAGAAAGAAGAAAAAGACTTTATAGAACAGTGTAAAATGGGAATTAGAATTAAGAATAAATTAAAATACCTGGGAGTAATAATAACAAAGGACTTAAAAGAAATGGAAGAGGTCAGTATTCAAATTTGAGCATATCTGGTATATGTGCCAAATTTGGTCCAGTGAATGAAAATACATCCTGCATATCAGATATTTACATTACAATTCGTAACCGTAGCAAAATTATAGTTATGAAGTTGCAACAAAAATAGTTTTATGGTTGGGGATCACCACAACATAGGAAGTATATTAAGGGGTCGCGGCATTAGGAAGGTTGAGAAACACTGGATTAGATGAACCAGTCAGTGGTAGACACTGCAGTTTCCACAGTTTCCTCAGTTTCCACCTCAATCCAGGTCAAATCCCCTTTGCCTGCTGGCTGTGGGTAGGCCAACTTGATCGCTTCCATTATATCAGCAATTGCTGCTATTGCAATGTAAATCGGTAGAACAGAAGGTAATGATAGTGTGAATAATCCAAATTGGTTCTAGAGGGACTCTAATTTTTGCTTCTCATAGACTTGGCTTGTGGATTTGGTTAACCAGTAAAAATTCATGAGTCAACCAGGTTTATTTTTTTACCTCAAAATTTTTGGAGGTGGTTTGAACCTCTAAACCATCCCCTTGGTTACAGGCTTGGTTACCTGTGCTCAGAGTAGAGGTATTGAATGAATTCAATTGATCCAGGTGTGGAATCAGTTTTCAATCATTTTTTCCATGTCAGGAGTGATTTGAGAAACTGCAAATCACTTCTGGTGTGAGGGAATTGGCCGTCTGCAAGGACATTGCCCAGAGGATGCCTGGATGTTTGAAGTTGTACATCCTTGAGGGAGGCTTCTCTCATGTCCCTTTTCAATCAATGAATCAAATGGTTTGAATTGATCAGCAGGATCCCAGCCATGCAAGGTCTTCTTCTCTCAGGTGAAAGAAAGAGTATTTTAATTTGCAGTTTTCCACTTTTGGTTGCAAAGGGTCCTGATCATGAATGTAGAGGCTTGACTGTCCATTTCAGCAAGGAAGAAGCAATGAAATGTCAATCTGTACGAGGTGCGGCACACCTGAAGTGATCTCTGGTGGGAAGGGCATCTTTTCCTCCTCTGAAATTTGGATGGAACCTTCTTTACTGCAAGGCTAGTTTTGCCTCTTGCAACTGGCAACCATTCTCCTGCTTAAGAGAACATTTTCCAGCGTATGGAGAAGTTACCTTCTTGGGATTGTAATCGCTGGCTATGCTGAGCAAAGGATTCTACAAGCAATTGCCCAAAAAATGTAACTTTCCCCAGCCCATTTGTTACCCGAAACCTTTCACTGAACATGCCATGGGCTGTATCGGTCTTCCATCGCTCTTTCCCCCCATCTTCTCATTTCATACCTTTCTCCTATTTGGGGGATGGGAAATTTTGCAAGGCTGCCTGCAAAGCGTATCCATAGCAAAGACTTGAGCATTGCTCCGCTGATACCAATCGGGTGCATTCTTGAAGGCGATTGTCTGTTGCTATGGGTTTTTTTTTTAAAGGCTTCCTTCATCTTTGTAATAAAGGTGACATGAGGCCTTCCAGTGGGAAGCGCCCTCCTAACAGAAAGTGTGGATCACAAATAAATGGATCCAAATCAAGTAAGTAAGTAAGTGCTTTCTCTCCAGTTTTAAACAAACAGGCCATTCAACCCACTGCAATGTCCAGCAATGGAAGAGCTTGGCTTTTGAGCATTTTAAATGAAGGAAAGAGGACAAAGACACACGGGATTATTTATATGCAGAAATGGGATACAGGTTGGGCTTTGCACAGGTCTTCCTGGAGGCAGAATGTGGACATATCTCTTTTTGGGACTGCAAATCCCAGAATCCCATAGCGAAACTGGCACTGGCCTTGCTGGCTATCTGGGTGGGTTGAGAATTGTAGTGCAATGAAGTATTTTTTCCCTATTTCTTTTGACCCCTCTTGTTTAGCTTATCTTTCAGAGATTTTAAAACAGACAGGAGGAGCCCCATTGTTTGGAATATAACTGTTGGCAACGTACACAAACATTGTGTTGCTGAAGGTTTTCCTGGCTGGAATCACTGGGTCGTTGTGAGTTTTCTGGGCTGTATGGCCATGTTCCCATTGCATTCTCTTCTGACGTTTCACCTGCATCTGTGGCTAAAGGCATCTCCAGAGGTTCTATTGGCAGTGAGGCAAGTGAAGAGTATATTTATCTGTGGACTGTCCAGTGTGGGAGAAAGAACCCTTGTTTGTGTGAAGCAAGTGTGAATGTTGCAGTTAGCAGGCTTGAATAGTATTGAGTAGCCTTGCAGCTGCAAAGTTTGATTCGCACTGAGAGAACTCAATATTAATCAAGCTTGTTAATTGCAACATTAAACCAGTCATTCTTAACCTGTGAGCTGCAGACCACCAGTGGGCTGCGAGGATGAAAATCTGGTCTGCGAGCTTCCTTCCTCTTTATTTATTTATTTATTTTTATTTTCGCTCCTTTTGTGCCACCTACCACTCCTTCCCTGTCACTGACCAGTCCTGACCCCTTGGATAGACCACGTCAGCTCTAGATTATTAAATATGTTTTTTGTGGGCAAGCACATGGCTACTACTGGATGGCATATGTTCTGTATCAGAAACTAGAGCTGTTGTGGTCTATCCAATGCAATTTTCTGAATCAGCACCCCAAATAACCAAACCAAATCTAAAGTTGACCAAAAACCGATTCGTAATGCTCTTGGTACTAATGTTGGAGAGTGGTCCCTGGTCAAGGTGGTCCCTGGTCATGTGGTCCCTAGTCAAGGTGGTCCATGGTCAAAAAAAGGTTTGGAACCACTGCTTTAAACAGACAAGGATTATTTCTCCTACCCTGGATATTATTCTGGTTACCAATATTAACAAACACCAGAATCAAGACAGTAAATAAAAAACACCACTCAGAAACAGGGGGATTCCAGATAGCAAACAACAAAGTGCCAGTGAACACCTCCCAAACAGAGGATGCCTCCAGGCACAACAACTAGGCTATCTCTATGCAGATACCCATACTGACTGACCTTGCAGCTGCAAGGCTACTCAATGCTATCAAAGCTTGCTAATTGTGACATTCACACTTAAAACAAAGGATTCTTTCTTCCACCATGGACAGTTCACAGATATATATACACTCCACTTGCCTCACTGCCAATAGAATCTCTGAAGATGCCATTAGCCACAGATGCAGGTGAAACATCAGGAGAGAATGCTAGTGGTACATAGCCATACTGTCTGGAAAATTCACAGCAACCTGGTACATAAGCATTGCACCCACCTTTGCTTGTATTCTTCTAAAAATTATTATGAGGGATAGTATTCTGTTCATACATCTACAACATCCACAACATTCAGAGGCTCAGTTCCCTCTATCCAGCATCACACTGTTATGACCCCTTCCCACAGCCATTCAGTACTCGAGGAGTGTGGTGCAGGGTCAGAGATGGATGTGGCTATGACCTTACAGCCAGGTGCCAACTGATGACATCAAACGCTGAGACCCCCCAGAAGATCTCAACAGGAGATTCCTTGGTCTGCATCTGGCTATGGAGAGAGTGCCAGACATGTCTCTTTCTTCCCATGCCCCCAGCCAGAGACTATCCATGGGGGGCTATTATAGCACGAAAGACAAACCCAGGGGGTGGCGATAAGGCAGCTGTGGTGGAGACCCACATATTATAGATGTGCACAACCATGTAGAATTCCAGCTAAAAAATATTTAGGTGAGTAAATATCACTTTATTGTGTCTAGTTCTGTTTTCTGGCGCACATAAGTCAGCAGCTGGTCTCCTTTGGAGGTAAAATGCCAGACTGACATCTAAAACTCTGTTTGTCTCTCTGAGATCTGTTGCTTTATGCAATCCAAATCAAGTTCCTTGTAGTGAAAAAAAATCAATTCTCTCTTTTAAAAAAAAGATCTTCTGGTATGTTTCAGGGAAAGACTTTCTAGCAATGGTGAGTCATTGGCCTAGACCCAGAATATAATATTTCACACTTAGTGTCTTTTTAGGCAGCATATGATATATTCATTCTTTTTGTAGGCAGCATATGATATATTCATTCTACGAACATTCATTCAGACTTGGGCAAACTCTGGAAAATGATGCCGATGACTCTCCTCCACCTCCGGCTCTAAAGGTTTCAGCCTTCTTTTTGAAAGCATTGAATGGCTTCGATTCATTTGTTGCATGGGTCGTTTTACAGTTGAAACAACAGCTTGGTAGTAATCCTTGTCAGTTTTGCGGGAGAATGCAGCAGGTTAATCTGCTGAGCTGCTGAACTTGCTGACTGAAAGATTCATGGTTTGAATCTGAGGAGCGGGGTGAGCTCTCCCTGTAAGGTCCAGCTTCTGCCAACCTAGCAAATGGGAGTAGATCAATAATAATAATAATAATAATAATAATTATTATTATTATTATTATTATTTATTTATTTATTTATTTATACCCCGCTCCATCTCCCCCAAGGGGACTCGGTGTGGCTTACATGAGGCCACGCCCATCAGTACATTACACAACAATATAATACGAGAACATAATAAAACCAAAGAATAAAATACATAAATGCAAAACAATATAATAGCAACACAACAATATAAAATCAGAGATTAAAACACAAAAGATTTCGTTGGGCAGGGCCCAGGTGTAAAATATTGGGAGATAGGGCAATGTCAAACATCGGGAGGGGGGTCCGGGGATAAGGAAAGATTTAATTGCACGAACCATAAATAAAGTGCTACTGAGGTCATTTAGTGCAAGGTTTTTGGTCAGGGTGTACCTTACGTTCAATCACTGAAGGCACATTGGAATAACCAAGTTTTCAGATTCTTCCTTAAGATTGCCAGTGTAGGGGCTTGCCTAATGTCTTTGGGAAGTGAGTTCCAGAGTTGAGGGACCACCACAGAGAAGGCTCTCTCTCTCGTCCCCGCAAGTCGCACTTGTGATGCAGGCGGGAGCAAGAGAAGAGCCTCTCCAGAAGACCGAAGAGATCGTGTGGGTTTGTAAATGGAAATGCGGTCGTGAAGGTAGATGACCGCATTTCCATTTACGAACCCACACGATCTACCGCTTCTGCAGGAAGGTAACAGTGCTTGCCACATGACCTAGGAGGTGTCTATGGACAATGTCGGCTCTTCAGCTTAGAAATTGAGATGAGCACCAACTCCCAGAGTCAGACTAAACTAGACTTAACGTCAGAGGAAACCTTTACTTTAGGAAGAGAAGTTTTCATGAGCTGCTCACTTTTGTAAAGCCTACCTTGCTTTAGATGTTAAGGCAGCGTTTCTCAACCTGGGGGTCGGGACTCCTGGGGAGGGTCACGAAGGGGTGTCAAAGGGGTTGCCAAAGACTATCAGAAAACACAGTAACTTGTGTTGGACGTGGGGGTTCTGTGTGGGAAGTTTGGCCCAATTCTATCGGTGGGGTTCAGAATGTTCTTGTGAATGATAAATGCCAGCAACTACAACTCCCAAATGTCAAGGTCTATTTTCCCCAAACTCCACCAGGGTTCACATTTGGACATATTGAGTATTCGTGTCAAGTTTGGTTGAGATCCATTGTTTGAGTCTACAGTGCTGTGCTGTCACACGCTGGGCCTGTGCATATGACTGTAGACAGGACATAAATTCTGTGTGCCCAACGGGACGCTGGGGCTGCCTCAGATTAAAGGCCCTTGGACCTCCCCAAAACAAAGTTCTGTAGAGGCTTAAAGTAAGCCCAACAAAGTTCTTTATTGATGAAAAACAAACAGGTACTTTAAAGCATTCTTAACAGTCTATAGGCTCTTGCAATCTTGTTCACTGGGAACAGGCACTATCTTCATAACTGTATACTAACTAATGGGGAAATCCTTAACTTCCAATCTGGGCAGTTTGTACTTGCCTCTGTTGGCGTGGAGCCCCTGCTCCCGGTACCAACTGCGTCTGGCTTCCGTGAGCGACCCTTGCCAAGCAGAACTTTGTAGACTTCCAGGGGAAAAGAAGGAATTCAGATTGCTGTGATGGCTGGCTGAAGTCCCTCAGCAAAGGAGCTGTAAGGCTGCAAAATCCACAGCCAAGCTGTGGGGCCTTTTCTCCCCGGCCAAGCTGTAGGTTGTAGACTGTATATCTCCCCGACCAAGCCGTAGAAGACGAAGCTTTCTACAGGAGCTCTTGGTTTTATGTCCTGTGCAAAAGGCTTCTCTGTGAGAACTGACTCAAAAAGGCTCCTATTCCCTCCAAAACTCAAAAAGGGGCGGGACCAGGGAACATAACGATATTTGTCAGGTGGTTTGCCCTATGATTGCAGACTATAACAGGAAGCCACCCTGCTGCAAAATCCCAAGCCTGGGATTGCAAACAAACATTTAATGCAAAGCAACCAGAATTGGAGCTCCTGGTACAGTTGTACCAGCACAAGTGCTCTCTGGATGTAGATGATCTACAACTCCTAAACTCAAGGTCAATGTCCAGCAAACCCTTCCAGTATTTTCTGTTGGTCATAGGAGTTCTGTGTGCCAATTCCATCATTGGTAGAGTTCAGAATGCTCTTTGATTGTAGGTGAACTATAAATCCCAGCAACTACAACTCCAAAATGACAAAATCAATCCCCCCCAACCCCACCAGTATTCAAATTTGGGTGTATCGGGTATTTGTGCCAAATTTGGTCCAGTGAATTAAAAACACTTTTTGCAAAACCTACTGGCTGCATACCCTGCAGAAGGTAAACAGATGGCCATAAGCTTTACATTTGCAGGGTCAGACATATTGCTGGCTTGGTGGTTTGAGTTTTGGATAAGGGTGCATCTACACTGTTGAATGAATGCAGTTTGACCCCACTTGAACCTCCATGGCTCAATGCTATGGAATCAATGGAGTTGCAGATTTACAAGATCTTTTGCCTTCTCTGCTTTGCCAAATTTCAAATTCCAGGCTTCCAAAAGAAGCTGAGAAACCCCTGCTGTTCATCTTTCTCTCCTTCCTTCCTTCTCCTCCTCTTCCCTTCCCCACTCCTTTTCTTTCCCTTTCTCTTTCTCCCCTTCCTCCGTTCTCTACTTATTCTTGGACTGCAACTCCCAGCATCTATCTGATCTATCTATCTACCTACCTACCTATCTCTATCTAATCTATCTTATCTATCTGGAGGATTGCTGGGAGTTGCAATCAAGGAATAGGAAATTGGAAATATGCAGAGATTGGGATGCTCTCAAAGAAATCAAAGGAAAGGAAAGCTTGCAGCTTGGAAGCAGTGCATTTGGATCCTCCTCCTCTCCTAAAAGGCCTGGCCTAGGGCATGCTGGGAGCTGTAGTCCAGAAGAGAATGTGGCTATGCTATTGTGTGTGGGGTTTTTTTGCCAGGGGGAGTCATT